>NC_091617.1:150853559-151156199 GCF_027580195.1 Bos mutus | reverse complement strand
TCTTTACCATCTCCGAAGCTTTTTATTCCTTTGTGTGGACCCAAGTTTTCATCTGGTATTATTTATCTTCAGCCTGAAGAACTTTCTTTGATATTGTTTCTGTGATATTTGATACCAGTGTAGGTCTGCTGATGACAAATTTGGCCAGCTTTTGTCTCTGTGAAAAAGTTTTATTTCACCTTCATTTGACGGGGGCAGAGGAGGTGTATTTTTGCTGGATGTAGAATTCTAAGTTGCCAATTTCTTTTAACACTTTAAAGATATCTTCCAGTTGCCTCTGGCTTTTCTATATTTTCTGACAAGAAGTCTCCTGTAGTATTATCTTCTGACTTTTTCTTTTTTCCCTCTGGCTACATTCAAGATATTCCCACTATCAGCTTAGAGATGAAAGCTACTGAAGTGTCCATCAATGAGTAAATGGATAAAAGATATAGATATAGATATAGATAGATATAATGGAATACTACTCAGCCATAAAAAGAATGAAATAATGACATTTGCATTAGCCTGGATGGACCTGGAGATAATCATACTAAGTGAAGTAAGTCAGACATAAAAAACAAAATCATTTGATATCACTCTTATGTAGAATCTAAACATACGATACAAATGAACTTATTTACAAAATAGAGATAGACTCAGAGACATAGGAAGCAGACTTTACGGCTGTCAAAAGGGAAGGGTGAGGGGAAGGATAAATTAGTGATTTGGGAGTAACATACGTACTACTGGATATAAAACAGATAGACAACAGGACCTACTCTACAGCACAGGAAACCATACTCAATATTCTGTAATAACCTATATGGGAAAACACCCTGCAAAGGAATGTATACGTGCATGTCACTGACTCACTTTGCTGTACATTCGAAACTAACACAACATTGTAAATCAGCTGTGGTTCAATTAAAAAATATATATTCTATCATTTAGTTTTTAGTAATTCGATTTTGATGCATTTGAATAGGGGTGTGTGTGTATGTGTATGTGTAAGTGAATTCTGTTTGGCAGTCACTGAGCTTTTTGGGTCTCTATGTTTACAGTTTTCAAATTTGGATGATTTTTCAGCTATCAACTTTTCAAATGCATTTTCTCCTCCCTACTCCTTACTTGCTTTGGGGCCTCCAATTAAATGTGTGTTAAACCAGTCTATATCTCTTGCAGATTCATTTCCTACCAGTCTTTCTTGCTATGTATTTATTTTAGAGGGATTCTATTTTTATACCTTCAAGTTCTTTGATCTTTTGTTATTCAGTGTCGAATTTGGTGCTATTAATACAAACAACGGAGGCACTGGCACCCCACTCCAGTACTCTTGCCGGGAAGGTCCCGTGGACCGAGGAGCCTGGTAGGCTGCACGGGATCGCTAGGAGTCGGACACGACTGAGCGACTTCACTTTCACTTTTCACTTTCCTGCATTGGAGAAGGCAATGGCAACCCACTCCAGTGTTCTTGCCTGGAGAATCCCAGGGACGGGGGAGCCTGGTGGGCTGCCGTCTATGGGGTCTCACAGAGTCGGACATGACTGAAGCGACTTAGCAGTAGCAGCAATACAAACAATCGATAAGTTAATTTCATATATTGCATTTCCATCTCTAGAAGCTTATTTTGGTTCTTTTTTATTTCACACTTCATTCTATACATGTTTCATTCAAATTCTGAAACATAGCACCTGTTTTAATGTTCTTTTCTACTATTTCCTTCGTATCTGTCATTGCTGAGTCCTTCCCATTGGCTGATTTCTCATCTGATTATCAGTTCAGTTCAGTCACACAGTCATCTCTGACTGTTAGCGACCCCATGGACTGCATGCAGCACGCCAGGCTTCCCGATCCATCACCAACATCTGGAGCTTGCTCAAACTCATGCCCATTTAGTGGGTGATGCCATCCAACCATCTCATCCTCTGTCATCCCCTTCTCCTCCTGCCTTCAATCTTTTTCCAGCATCAGGGTCTTTTCCAGTGAGTCAGTTATTCGAATCAGGTGGACAAAATATTGGAGCTTCAGCTTTAGCATCAGTCCTTCTAATGAATATTCAGTCCTTCTAATGAAGATTCTAATGATCTCCTTTAGGATGGACTGGTTTGATTTCCTTGCAGTCCATGGGACTCAAGAATCTTCTCCAACATTAAAGTTAAAAAGCATCAATTCTTTGGCACTCAGATCAGATCAGTCGCTCAGTCTTGTCTGACTCTTTGCGACCCCATGAATCACAGCACACCAGGCCTCCTGTCCATCACCAACTCCCAGAGTTCACTGAGACTCATGTCCATCGAGTCAGTGATGGCATCCAGCCATCTCATCCTCTGTCGTCCCCTTCTCCTCTTGCCCCCAATCCCTCCCAGCATCAGAGTCCTTTCCAATGAGTCAACTCTTTGCATGAGGTGGCCAAAGTACTGGAGTTTCAGCTTCAACATCAGTCCTTCCAAAGAAATCCCAGGGCTGATCTCCTTCAGAATGGACTGGTTGGATCTCCTTACAGTCCAAGGGACTCTCAGGAGTCTTCTCCAACACCACAGTTCAAAAGCATCAATTCTTCAGCGCTCAGCCTTCTTCACAGTCCAACTCTCACATCCATATATGACCACAGGAAAAACCATAGCCTTGACTAGACGAAACCTTTGTTGGCAAAGTAATGTCTCTGCTTTTGAATATGCTATCTGGGTTAGTCATAACTTTCCTTCCAAGGAGTAAGCGTCTTTTAATTTCATGGCTGCAGTCACCATCTGCAGTGATTTGGGAGCCCAGAAAAATAAAGCCTGACACTGTTTCCACATCTATTTCCCATGAAGTGATGGGACCAGATGCCATGATCTTCGTTTTCTGAATGTTGAGCTTTAAGCCAACTTTTCACTCTCCTCTTTTACTTTCATCAAGAGGCTTTTTAGTTCCTCTTCACTTTCTTCCACAAGAGTGGTGTCATCTGCATATTTGAGGTTTTTGATATTTCTCCCAGAAATCTTGATTCCAGCTTGTGCTTCTTCCAGCCCAGCGTTTCTCATGATGTATTCTGCATATAAGTTAAATAAGCAGGGTCACAGTATACAGCCTTGACGTACTCCTTTTCCTATTTGGAACCAGTCTGTTGTTCCATGTCCAGTTCTAACTGTTGCTTCCTGATCTGCATACAGATTTCTTAAGAGGCACATAATGTGGTCTGGTATTCCCATCTCTTTCAGAGTTTTCCACAGTTTATTGTGATCCACACAGTCAAAGGCTTTGGCGTAGTCAATAAAGCAGAAACAGATGTTTTTCTGGAACTCTCTAGCTTTTTTGATGATCCAGGCGATGTTGGCAATTTGATCTCTGGTTCCTCTGCCTTTTCTAAAACCAGCTTGAACATCTGGAAGTTCATGGTTCATGTATTGTTGAAGTCTGGCTTGAAGAATTTTAAGCATTACTTTACTAGCGTGTGAGATGAGTGCAGTTGTGCGGTGGTTGAGCCTGCTTTGGCATTGCCTTTCTTAGGGATTGGAATTGGGGGAATATTTATAATAACCTTAAATAGGGTATAGTCTAGAAGTTTTGAATCACTATGTTGTACACTGGAGGCTAATAATACTCCAACTGAAAAACAAAAATAATAATAAAAAACATCATCTAAATAGTCATTTAACTTACAATATTTTCTAATTTCCCTTGGAATTTCTTTTTTGACCTAATTTTTAGAAATGTGCTGCTTAGTTTCCAACATATGAGGATGTTCTGTTTACCTGGATGTTACTAATTTCTAGGAAAATTTCACTAGGGCCTGAGCATATTCTCTTTATAATGACTATCTTTGAAATTTGTTGAGATTTGCTTTATGCTCAGCGAATTATCATTTTTGGTAGAGATACTGTGAACACTTCAGAAGAATGGAAGTTTTATATGTATAACACACACAGACACACATACATATATATGCGTGTGTGCATATACGTGTGTCTAGTCACTTCATGTCTGACTCTTTGTGAACCCATGGGCTCTGGTATCTCCCTGATCAAAGGGTACAAACATATATGTATATACAAATCATGCAAATAAACTGATGTAATTAACTTGCGTAGATCACTGTATATATATTTGCATTATTTGCATTGATCAGATAATCTGTACTGTTACTGATTTCGTATGTCACATGTTGTGTTTTCCAAAGATAGCTGCAAAAATACCTCCCACCATACAAGGTATTCAACAATGTGCCCTGGCCGCTGTTCCCATCCAGAGATGAGGTCGATTGCTCCCTTTGAACCTAGTGGGTTTGGGATGACTTCAACAATAGAGAATGGGAAGAATCCAACCGTGTGACTTCCAAGGCTAGGTCATAAGTGTGATTCGGTGTCTGTCTTGTTTGCTGGCAAACGCGCCCTTAAGAGCCCTCAGCTGCCACTGAAGAAGGGCTGGATCCCAGGGCACTGTGTCATGGGGTGGACACGTGCAGACATTCTGGTCAGCAGTCCTAGCCTTCCGAGCTTCTCCAGACTCTGAGTGGGTCTTCAGGTAACTCCAGCTCTTAGTCACTGAGCCCCTTTAGCCTTCACATCTTCCCAGCTGAGGCCTCACACATCTCGAGGCAGACGCAGCTACCCTTTCCTGGAGTTGTTGTTTAGTTGCTCTGTCGCTTCTGATCTTCGCAGCCCCGTGGACTGTAACCCTCCAGGTTCCTCAGTCCATGTGATTTCCCAGGCAAGAATACTGGGGTGGGTTGCCATTTCCTTTTCCAGGTTTTTTTTTTTTTTTTTTTCTGATGCTGGGATCAAACCCACGTGTCCTGCATTGGCAGGCGGGTTCTTTACAGCTGAGCCACCAGGGAAGGCCCACAGCTATCCCTACTGTGTTGCATCTGAATTGCTAACCCACAAAATCTGTTAGCATGACAAGATTATTGTTTTAAGCTGTTGAGTTTGGGGCTCATTTGTTTGGCAGCAGTGGTGCCTGGGGTAGAAATGTAGGATTTGGAATCAGGGTGCTACCCATGACCAAAACCTAACACAGCCAGCATGGGTCTCAGGACCAACACAGAGCAGAAGCTGGAAAGGCCAGTGAGGAGACTATTAGTGTAATACTATTAGTGTATACAAAGTCCCTTGAGAAGTTATTATTGTAGGCGGGAGACCGGTAGGATATTATTAGTGGACTGAAAAAAGGTAAGCCTTTTATGTCATGCCATGATGTGTGGCAACTATTCTCTGTGGTGATATAGAAAATGCACCTAATGAATCAATGGATTTGCCTAAGGAGCTATCTGGGCAAAATCTTAAAAGTGCCAAGTCTTTTTACTTGGTCACAAACAATAAAAGAGCGAAACTTTTTCAAGAAAAAGTTTAAAACCATAAAGGAGCCAGATTTTCGGAGTTTAAGAATTATTCCACTCAGAGCAAAAGATTTTCAAAGTAAAAAAGATAATTTTGAAAGATAAATGCACCCCTGTATTCACAGCAGCAGTATTCCCAATAGCCAAGACGTGGAGACGACCTGGATGTCCATCGACAGGTGAGTGGATAAAGCAAGTGTGGTGCATGTCTACAATGGAATATGCTCTGTCTTAAAAACAAAACAATGCCATGTGCAGCAACGTGGATATAAATAGAGATGATCATACCAGGTGAAGGAAGTCAGAAAGAGAAAGACAAATACAATATGATCTCACTTATATGCAGAATCTGAAAGGTGACACTGATGAAGCTATCTAAAAAAACAGAAACGGACAGACGAGTGAACAGACTTGTGGCTGCCGAGGAGGAGAGGGCGGGAGAGGGATGGACGGGCAGCTCGGGATGAGCAGCTGCGAACAGTTACACAGAACGGGCGACAGCAAAGTCCTGCTGTGCAGTGCTGTGTGTTCAGTCTCCCGTGAGAAACCACAATGAAAAAGAATACACATTTGAAAAATAGAAATAAATTAAAAAGAGGACAGAATCTCCGGGGAAATATCAAATATAGGATTTTTTGTCAGGAAAACATCTCAAAGTTTAGCGGTGATTTCATTAAATTCCCAATTGACTGGAATGCCTAAGGATTTAATCTTACGCCTAAATCAGTGTTAAAAAATTAAAGCTCAATTTTAAAAACTAATGGTTTTTAAATCAAAGTTGTTCAATGTTTCCAAATTAGATTACTCATTTTTGTACATGTATATGCATAAAAAATTTCTAGAGGCCTATACACTGACGTGTAAACAAAGGATACCTCTGGGACACAGAATGAAGAATATAGGAAAGGGGGAAATTTTCTTTCTGTTTCTATATATTTATTTTCTGTTTTTTTTTCAATGAGAACGCGTTAATTTTATGAAGGTTAATTTGACTTTCTCAGTGAATGTAGTAACACGTGTGGTTTTATGTTCTTGCCTCAGTTGAATCTACCAACCATAGTTTAACCTTCATTTGAGAAATTGTCATTTTATGCTCTTCACAGTTTCATTATTTGCTCAATACATGTGTAGATATGTGATGGACTCAATCTATTCTTATGTGGAACATAATTTCAAAGTACTTTTGCAACCTAACCTTTTATATATAATGTTTATTGATTTCCTCTTGGTTTCTTTTCTGAATGTAAAATTGTTTTCTGAAAAGAATGTAAAAACTTCCCAATGAAGTCGTGACAACATAAAGATGTCCTCGACTACAGGCATTATTTGAAATCATTCTCAAAGTGCCAACCAATGCAAAAGGGGAAAAGATACAAGAGGAGAAAACAAACAGTCATTTGTGGGTCGTAGTCTTGTCTACACAGAAAACCTGAAAGAATAAAAATCTATTGGAACTGGTAGTAACAGTCATTAAGGTACCAACTTCTAGATAAATATGTCCCCATACCAACTGCTAAGAGAAAAAAAATGCTTTGCTTCATTAAAGATAACATTTGTCTATACTAGCAATAACCAATAAGAAAACATTCTTAAAAGGAAGAAAATATTCCATTCCCAATAGCAACAAAACATTAAAATATAGTAGAAGTTCAATAACAAATGTTTGAGACCTTTTTGAAGAAAACCATGAGCATTACTGAAAGAAATTTGGAGTATATAACGGAATTTCCGTTCTTGAATATGAGCGCGACACTCAGTGGACACGTGTTTTGTGGCAGGCACTGTGCCACTCACTTTATGGGTGTTATACATCATTCTCATGAGTCCCATGACACGGATACTGTTATTACCTCTGCTTGAAAGATGAGGAAACTTAAGGTTCAGAAGATGAACTGACTGGCCGAAGGAGAAAAGCTGTCTTTGTTTCTGTTCTGTTCAGCTGCTAAGTCGTGTCCAGCTCTTTGAGACCCCATGGACTACAGCCCACCAGGCTTTCCTGTCCTTCACTGTCTCCTGGAGTTGGCCCGAATTCATGTCCATTGAGTCAGTGATGTTATGTAACCATCTCATCCTCTGTTGTCCCCTTCTCCTCCTGCCCTCAGTCTTTCCCAGCATCAGGGTCTTTTCCAGTGAGTCAGCTCTTCATATCAGGTGGCCAAAGGACTGGAGCTTCAGCATCAATTCTTCCAATGAATATTCAGTGTTGATTTCCTTTAGGATTGACTGGTTTGATCTCCTTGCAGTCCAAAGGACTCTCAAGTGTGTTCTCCAGCACCAAAATTCAAAAGCATAATTCTTCAGTGTTCAGACTTCTTTATGGTTCAACTCTCACATCCTTATAGTTTTCCTTCCAAGGAGCAAGCATCTTTCAATCTCATGGCTTCAGTCACCATCCACAATGATTTGGGACCCCAAGAAAATAAAATCTGTCACTGTTGCCACTTTTTCCCATCTATTTGTCATGAAACAATGGGACTGGATGCCGTTATCTTTATTTTTTTTTAATCTTAGTTTTCTGAATGTTGAGTTTTAAGCCAGCTTTTTCACTCTCCTCTTTCACCCTCATCAAGAGGCTCTTTAAAGTTCTTCACTTTCTGCCATTAGAGTGGTATCATCTGCATATGTGAGGTTGTTGATATTTCCCCTGGTAATCTTGATTCCAGTTTGTGATTCATCCAGCCCAGCATTTTGCATGATGTATTTTGCATATAAGGTAAATAATCAGGGTGACAATATACAGCTTTGTCGTACTCCTTTCCCAATTTTGAACCAGTTCACTGTTCCATACCTGATTCTGTTGCTTCTTGGTCCTCATATAGGCTTCTCAGGAGGCAAGTAAGATGGTCTGGTATGCCCATCTCTCTAAGAATGTTCACAGTTTGTTGTGACCCACACAGTCAGAGGCTTTAGCATAGTCAGTGGAGCACAAGTAGCTGTTTTTCTGGAATTCCTTTGTTTTCCGTATGATCCAATGAATATTGGCAAATTGATCTCTGGTTCTTCTGCCTTTTCTAAACTCAGCTTGTACATCTGGAAGTTCTCGGTTCATGTACTGCTGAAGCCTCGCTGGAAGGATTTTGAGCATAACCTTGTTAGCATGTGAAATGAGTGCACTGTGCGATAGTTTGAACACTCTTTGGCATTGCCCTTCTTTGTTTAGTGCCCGTTTAATTGTCACTTTCTCATGCTGCCTTGTCATTTCTTCCCAAATGGTTATAGAGTCAATGAAATTCCAAGCAAAATCTTAAGAGGAAGATTTTTGAAACTTAAAACTTCATCTGGAAGAGTAAATGTGAAAAACTGCTAAGATGTCTTTTAAAAGAAGACTAATGAAGAAGAAACTGCTCTAGTAGGGCTTAAAATAGTGTCATTAGAGGGCTGTGATAGAGGCAGAGAAACAAATTCATGTATTGACTTGACAATGTTGTTATTTCAAATTTGGAGTGAAGTAAATTCAACAAATGGTATGGAAACAACTGGATATCCAGTTGCAAACTGTGAGACTAGCTAGCTTCTTAAAAATAAAAAATAAAATGAAATGAAAATGAATTGAAGTTCTAAATCAAGTGATAAGAATACGAACAGAAAATATAGGAGAACATACATAAGCATAGGCTTCCCAGGTGATGCTAGTGGTGAAGAAACTTCCTGCCAATGAAGGAGACCAGGGTTCAGTCCTGGGTGGGGAAGAGTCTCTGGAGGAAGGCACGGCAACCCACTCCAGCGTTCTTGCCTGGAGAGTCTCATGGACAGAGGAGCCTGGCGGGCTACAGTCCATGGGGTCGCAAGAGTCGGACACGACTGAAGTGACTGAGCACGCACACACACGTACACAGGACAGTCTTTCTAAGTGAGACATTAAATGTCTGGGTTCTGAGCACTTCTCTAGCCAATTATTGGAATCCAAGGAGAGGGGGCTTGGAACCTCCCGTCTATAGCCAGTGGGTCCGAAACAGGAGTGACAACTTGGACTTGCCACTGGCCTTGGCCACTGAACCACCAGGGAAGTCGCTCATTGTTTCATTTAATTCTTACCACAACTCCATGAGGTTGGTTTTAATTTTTAAACTAATTTTCTGTTTCAGAGTAATTTTGGATTTATAGAAAAATGGCAAAGACAGTACAGAGAATTCCTGTGTACTCTATACTCAGTTTCCTTTCTTATTTATATTTTCCATTAATATAGTACATTTGTCAAAATTAAAGATCTAATGTTGATACAGTTTATTAATTAACTATAGACTGTGTGTGTCTATATGTGATCAGTGGAGTCTGACTCTTTGCGACTCAGCCAGGCTCCTCTGCCCATGGGATTTCCCAGGCAAGAATACGGGAGTGGGTTGCCATTTCCTTCTCCAGGGATGGAATCCAAGTCTCTTGTGTCTCCTTCATTGGCAGACAGATTCTTTATCACCAGCACCACCTGGGAAACTCTTATTAACTAAAGTTCATATTGATTCATATTGTAAGCAGATCAGGTAGGAGGTTCTGGGGAAGAGCCAGGCATGGCTTTCTTGACAGAAGAGAAGCCATTTTTGGTGTAAGCCATTCTATGATCTAAGCCCAGCCACAGTGCTTGCCCTTGAAAGGTCTCAGTAATGAATGATCTTAAGGGAAATGAGAGAACGCAGGAACTATGGAAAAGCAGTCAAGAAACAACATTCAGTGATTAAAACAGAGGCTTACTTCCTCCTCAAGGTATCTGGTAGGTAACAGTCTGACACGTTACCTTTGAGGTCTTCAGGAACCAAGGCCCGCATCCTGCTGGAGAGTGGAAGGACGATGCTGATTTCTTCTGACTTTAAACTACTAAAGCTTGGATTCTGTGGACCCTTGCCCTAATTCTATGTTGAATTCTCCTCTGCACCAGCCCCTTCATGAATGTGCATACACCATCGAAGCCCCTCCATGAATATTCGTGAATCCTTAGCTTAAAACTTCCCAACTTTGCTGTTTAGAGAGACACGGCTTTGGAGAAGATCCCCAGTGTGCTCCTTACTTGCTACAAATATGATAAATCCTTCCTTCTTCTGCTCTCTGCCGCGGTTGTGTCTTTCGGTTCAACACCCACCAAGAGGCAAACTCAGGTTTCCGGTAACAATATGATTTTTATCAACGTCCTTTATTGTGTTCCAGAATACATTACATTTAGTCATCATGTCTTCTTATTCCCCTCTTGGCTGCAACAGCTTCTCAGCCTTTCCTTGTTTTTGCTAACCTTGACCATTTTGAGGAGATGGCCCTTGAATTTAAGAAAACCTTTTAAACGTGCTTTTCTATAAGAATTTAGAATGAATCAGTATAACTTTTTTCTTTGGAGCCAGGTAAGATCTTAAGGATCTCATGTTTGTAGCAATATTCTGAAATTTGAGTGCTAGTTTATCATTAACCTTCTCTTTCAGGCTTCTGTTTTATTCCTTAAAAATTCTTTCTCAAATGTCTTAACATTAAAATATAAGTATAAATTTAACTAGGATTTTTTTTCACTACTTTTACATGTTTTTAATACCCTTTTCTTTCTTGGCTTCCTTGTTTTTTCCTGAAGGAAATACTTTCAAGAAAAATGACTAGGTGAGAAACTTTCTAAGTGCTTTATGTCCATGTTTTCTTTAATATGCAAAGTGAAGATACTGGTATCTATCCTGTAAATATTTGAAGATTAGGTGAGGCCAGAGTTAAGCTTTTAGGAATGTGTCTGGCACGTTAGAAGCAATCAGTGTTAGCTTTTGTTACTGTTGCAGTGACTATGAATTGTTTTGTAATTACAAAGAAGAATATACACAGACAAATGCAAATAAGGAAGTTAGTGGCAAGATAATGAAGAAATATAACATATATATATAAATATATAATCTATAATAAAGAAAGAGATTAGATAGAGCAATAGAGTAGGTGACGCAACCCCTGTAATCAACATGGTAAATATGGAAAAAGCATGATCATTTGCCAGCCGCTTTAACCTGGGTTATGCGGTCAGCTATAGCCCAGAAAGCCACGTGGGCATTCAAAGCCACACAGCTCATCTGTCTCCTCAGAGGTCACTGGAGTTTATCAGCTGTTGTGTACCCTTAGCATGAGTCAGGAGGGTTCCAGGGAAATGTCTTTCTAGTGACAAGGACTGACAATTTAGTTCAAAAAAGAATAAACACAAAATAACACTTGAGAAGCATATGTCATGTCGAATGCAGACTGAGTCTTTCAGAGGAAGGTAAAAAGCATCTAGCTATTCTTTACACAGACCAAAATTTCTTCAGTCGATTCTTTGTTGTTCATGAGCAAGGAGAGAGAACAAATTGTTATGCCCGATACCAGATTTCAGGACTGGAATTTTGTGGTGTGATTCATGTGGCTATATTTAATAATTGCAGAGTCACAGAGTAGCTCCAGTTGGAGTTCAGGGACGCCTTCACCCCAGGGGTCCCTCTCCTCCAGGGCCCTGCTTAGAAACCCTTAGAGCATGGTCTTGGTACCGCATAGAAACTCCTTCCCCCTTAAGCGGCTATCCGGTGATTCCTTCAGGATCAATGCCGGTGAAACACATCTAGGTCTTCATTTTAACTTAAGGACGTGTTGCCCTTATAACTATAAAGTGTGACCTCTCTTGATCTTGTTAAAGGTCTGTGATCAGTTGGGAATTTTTAATACCAGGCCTCTGGTAGTTTCCTGCGCTCAGCTAGTAGAATTCTGGAATGGGAGGAATACACACACAAAAAGAGAAAAGAAGTCAGATTTTAAAAAATGTGTGGGTTTGTAATCATTAGGGTAGGATATTGTGCTTGAATCTTCTTAGGATGTACTTGTAAATGTTGATGGAATAATATTTAAATAACAAAAGACGTGGCTTCATCAATTGGTACTTTAAAAGCTTTTGCAGGAAAGAGATAAAGGATAATGTGGCTAATAAAGGAAATGCTGATAAGTATTAAAAAGAACAGAACACTTTTGATGGCTTCACACTCCAAATGGAAGCCTGGGAAATAAGTGAACACAAAATAAAACAGCTGGGTGGACTCAAAGGAAATAAGAAAGGTTCCCCCCCCCAATACATTTCTCCAAACAGAAACTTAAGAGGAAAAATAAAATTGCTCCCAATCATTACAGGGGAACATTTAAGAATTCTAATATTGTAAATAGACATCCAGGCTGAGTTTTCCATGCAAAGCTAGAGCAGGAAATAAATCCTTAGGTATCAACTAAGGGACTAATACAACAATTAGACTATTTTCAGAGGTTTAAAGTAAATCACTTCAAAATGAATCCGCCACAGGTATAAAAAAAAAAGAAAAAAAAAGTAAAAAAATAAATAAAGTAAATCACTAAAAATAAAATTGCAAAAACAACATAATGAAGACATTTTGTCAGATGTCACACATGACAACATATATACATACCTGGCTTTTTTTGAGATCGAACGAGATATAAAGCACTTTGAAACCGTAAAACATCACTCAAATGTGTGGCAATATCAGGGTTATGTGGGAAATAAACGCATCAGAACTCTTCACCCTTCTCCCATTTCCCATTCCTTACATTTACCTTAAAATGCAAGAGTTTATTTCTAACCAAGAAACTTGAGAGGCTGCCTAATGTAAAATGGAACACGCAAAATCTGGCTTTTCCTTATTCTCTTATTGTTCAGTCGTGAAAAGATTTGTTTTTCCGGTTGTCATTTAAAAATAGTTTTGGAGAATTTCAAGCAGTCTTGTTAGAAAGAATTGTATCATGAAGTCCAAGTACTTACTCGTCCCTTAGCTTCAGCACTTATTAATTTTTGCCCAGTCATGTGTGCTTAGTCGCTCAGTCCTGTCTGACTCTCTGTGACCCCATGGACTGCAGCCCACCAGGCTCCTCTGTTCATGGGGATTCTCCAGGCAAGAACATTGATTGCCATGCCCTTCTCCAGGGGATCTTCCCAACCCAGGGATCAAACCCAGGTCTCCTGCATTGCTGGCAGATTCTTTATTGTCTGAGCCACCAGGAAAGCTTAATATCATAATGGCATCTTAAAATAGGAGCAATTCTTTAATTTCACCCCAAACCAGTCAGTGCTTCATTTCCTTGATTGTCCTATAGTTTTTTTTTTTAACAAGTGGTTTGGATCAGGATCCAAAAAGCGACTTATCACTGTGGTTGATTGATTACCTCTTAAGTCTAAAAACCCGTGGGTGCCATACAACATGGCACATTAACTATAGCCCCAATTTTTTAAAAAAATCTATGGCTGCTACAATGATCTCTCCATCTCCCCCCTACTTCCTGCAGGTCTGACCTAGGACTCAGGACCTCACCCTCTGCCTGAAAAGGGCTCTTCCTTGAATTCCCTTCTTCTTCACTTATCTCCAGGCTCCACAGACTCTGAGGATCTAGCAAAGATGTTAGGACCTACAAGTGAATGAGAAAACTGTTTTTAAAAGCCTCCAACATACACTTGTCCTTAATCCTTAAAGCCTGCGTTGGTCACTGGTATTAGAAACGTGGAGGACACTCTTGTAGAAATTTCTGTGTAAATGTAAAGTGGTATCGTTATCATTGTAGAATGTTTTGGAAGGGAGAGCATTACACAGGAAGGACCAAGAAAACTGAACCATGAGCAACGGATGTTGTCACCTTCTGGGCATCCTTAACTTAACCAGATAATTATTCTCAGGCTCAGAAACCTCTGGGACAAGAAGCCATGGCTATAAGCCAAGAGAGAAAAAATTGGATATTTCCTTGATACCCATTTAAGAGAGGAAAACCAGTTAGAGAGTAGATCATTTAAGTAAAGGAAATGAGAAAGCACCACCAAGTCAGTGTCCAGTTATTCAATAGGATAACAGTATAAATCATGCAATAAATGTAGTCTCTTGCTTAACCCCAAAGTTTTAGGAATTGTCTCATTAAGTTTTCAGCAGTAAAGAATTAGAGAAGTGAGTGAATCTATGCCTCCCACTTCTGTTCTTCTCCCAGATGAGAAAATGGTGGTGGCCTAGAGGGGCTATGAGATTTGCCCCAAATTGATCCACTTACCTGCAGAGTGCAATACTTTGGCCACCTGATGCAAAGAACTGACTCGGAAAAGACTCTGATGCTGGGAAAGACTGAAGGTGGGAGGAGAAGGGGTCGACAGAGGATGAGATGGTTGGATGGCATCACCGACTCCATGGACATGAGTTTGAGCAAGCTCCGGGAGATGGTGATGGACTGGGAAGCCTGGGGTGCTGTAGTCCATGGGGTCGCAGAGTCGGACACAACTGAGCGACTGAGCTGACTGACCTGCAGAGTTGGGAGAGAGACAGACCCCCTGATGTCTAGTCGAGGGCTCTCTCTGTCTCTCCTGCCTTCCTTCTATCAGGTTCCAAGAGAGACCTTACAAAGTGTTTGGAGCAACTTGAACGAATTAACACCAGCACTGAAGATGGCCTGAGATCACTTACAGTCTTGTACCTGGAGGCTCCCCTGTAGGGGAGGAAGGTTTTTCCCTCCACCCTTCTAGGTTTGATAGCTGAGTCTGTGACAAAGACAGCAGGCAGGTTGAGAGCCAAAAAGGCGTACTCACATATTCATTTTACTGTCATGTGTGTGGGCATCACGAGAAAAGAAGCGAGTACTCAATAAACTGGTGTGACTGGGGCCCTTGCTGCTACGCCATGCTCAGTGGCCTCCAACTCTCTGGGAACCTTTGGACTAGAACACGCCAGGCTCCTCTGTCCACGGGAATTTTAGGAGTGGGATGCCATTTCCTCGTCCAGGGGATCTTCTCAACCCAGGGATCAAACCTGTGTCTCCTGCATTGACAGGCAGACTTTTTACCCCTGAGCCATTAGGAAAGCCCCACTGGGGAACTTGCTGCTGCTGCTGCTGCTAAATCACTTCAGTCGTGTCCAACTCTGTGCGACCCTATGAACAGCAGCCCACCAGCCTCCTCTGTCCTGGGATTCTCCAGGCAAGAATACCAGAAGGGGTTGCCATTTCCTTCTCTGCTGGGGAGCTTAAGTACCGTCAGTTGGAGAAGAGGAGAGAGGATGTAGCCAGTTCAGAGAAGAGCAAAATATTTTTAGGAAAGGTGAAGGCACCCTAAGAGGAACAGATGGGAGACGTGATGGTTTGTGAGGAGTCTGTCTGGTTTTGGGGCCAACGTTTGGTCTCTTGTCTTGGGATAAGGCTGGATCTTCCCAGCTGATGACCCTCCCGGAGAGGGAATTTAAGTCGACTGAGTTCCTTATGGAGGATCTGACTGTAGGGAGCTGAGAGGGGATTCAGAGAAAGCCTCTGCCTGAGTGCTGCTTTTCCAGTGGCTTTAGCTCAAAATAATTAGTGTCCTAAAGAAACATATTTTGGGGTGGTATGTCCTGAACTCCTTCACCATTTACTAAATGTTTGTTGAGTATCCCTATGTCACAAGAATACTTGGGGATCTGTTTTGATTTTAGCATTAGGCTTGTTTCTGCCTCAATGCCAGGGGAGCCAGGTTCTATCCCTGGGTCAAGAGGATCCCCTGGAGGAGGAGATGGCAACCCACTCCAGCCTTCTTGCCTGGAGAATCCCATGGACAGAGGAGCCTGGCAGGTTATAGTCCATGGGGTCGCAAAGAGTCGGACTCGACTGAGAGCCTTTCACTCTTGTTTCTCTGAATTCAAGCCTCACAGCGTATCTTCAGGTGGAATACTCTGGAAGGTGGGGTTTCTGTCTCCACTTGAGTGCCGGTATTCGCATCATCACCCCTTATCTGCTCTTCCTTGCACCGTCCTCTACCTCCTCGTCTCCCCCTGACAACGGAGGATCAACTTTTTGTTGTGTAGAGGGTGGCCACACCTGGCTGTCAGGAAGGTAAAAAGAGACGTCTTCTAGAGGTGTGCAGGCCGCTGCCTGCCCTTGAACTCTTTCTTTTCTGCTTACTTCAGAACTGTCGTTTGAAAGGTACCTTTCATTATCAACTTGGTCCAACCCCTTCTTTTTATAGATAAGAATGCTGGAGCCTAGGGAGGCGGGGGTCTGGCTCAAGGTCGCCCGAAGCGTCCATGGCAGAGCCGGGCTCAGAAGCCGGGTCCCCACGCTGCTCTGTCTGTGGATCCTGCTTTATCACACAGGACAATCCAATCTATTCAGCAACGGAGGGATTTGTGTGGAAACGGTTTCCATTTGTGTTTGAGATAACCGACACAGAATTTCTTGGGTAGGTGACAGGGCAAGAAAATCCCCACTGGGAACACATTTAAAATGAAAAGCTGTGAAAATGTACGCCTTTCCGAGAAAAGGTGTTTAACCTGCTTCCTGGAGTGGCTTGTGTTGGGAACACTTAGTAAGCACGTGCTGACCCAATTAACACAGGGGAGGCATCAGACTCCGGCCGAAAGAGACCTAAGAGAGAAAGGCATTTTTTTAGGAAAAGTACACCAATACCATCTTCATTTTTTCCATTTTACTTTGTTTATTAAGGTAATATGTGCCCATAGGGACAGTTTCAGTAGGAATCTGAATCTAATTATGAGGAAACATCCAGAGGTGAGCCATTCGAAGAGCCAACTGGAGCCCTGCCTTCAAAACAGACAGCATCATTACAGAACAGAAAAAAGCCTAGCAGGGCAGGGATTCTTCTATCCTTGAAGAGTCCAAAGAGATAAAACACCCAAGCACGAACTCTGAAATCTGATTAAACCCTGGACGGAACGAAAAGATATACAAACAATATTTGGGGGACTATTTGAGGAAATGTGACTGTGGATCGTCTGTCGGTCCATCTGGGAGATCACAGGGGGTCACTGTGGATTTCCTTAGATGCGGGGATGACACTCTGTGTGTGGAGAAGAATGTCCTTGTTCTCAAGAGACACCAGCTGGAGTATTTATGAATGAAGCTTTGTGATGTTTTCAACTCACTTGAAGCGGTGCAGAAAAAAAATGAGGGAGAGAGAAAGCGAATGTGGAACCCAGGCTAAGAGTATATGGATACGACTTAACTGTGCTATTCTTTACCTTTTATATAGATTTGAACACTTTCAAGAGAAAAATCAGAGACAAAAGTCGAGTGGGAAAAATCTCACTGCAAAAAATGTGGTCTCCTGTGTCTGCCCACTTCCTGTTGCCCACGTTACCTGCTTTCAGTGTATTTTGTTGCTTAATCTGGTACATACCTCCAAACGTAAAAATAAATGCAGATACTGCTGCTTTTGGGTCTACAATTTTAGATCTATCTAATACCTTTCTAGGATAATAGGTGACACTTTCAGCTCTTTTGCAGTGAGACCCATGTTTGACCTTTTTACTCTTGCAACTAGATGACGTAAGGCCATACACTGATTAACAAGTGAGTACACAATGATGACAGTTCCTCATCTGTAAAATGACCTTTTAATTTGACTTAGTTGCTTTCTTTCTTCAGTTGCCTTGCTTTTTATGAGCTACTGTTAAGTGTTTTCTCACCTAAAAATAACAGCTCTGTAACATCCTACTCAATGCCATTTCCCCATACGTCCTCCCTGATAGCTCAGCTAGTAAAGAATCTACCTGCAATGCAGGAGACCCCGGTTCAATTCCCGGGTCAGGAAGATCCCCTCGAGAAGGGATAGGCTACCCACTCCAGTACTCTTGGGGTTCCCTGATGGCTCAGCTGGTAAAGAATCTGCTTGCAATGCAGGAGACCTGGGTTCAATCCCTGGGTTGGGAAGATCCCTTGGAGGAGGGAAAGGCTACCCATTCCAGTATTCTGGCCTATACACTCCATGGGGCCACAGTGGGACACGACTGAGCAACTTTCCCTCCTCTTCCTTAGGACACCTGATGTGGAGATCTCCCAGCACCTGTCTGGGTCTGGACTGCGTGCTGCTCAGGGTTCCCGTCCTACAGTTAACTGACTTTCCTCCACCACCACCCTGCGAATTCCTACACCATCTCACACATGTGCATCCCAGATTTTCTGGATTCCATGTTTTCTTTGCTTCCTTATCTGATAGCTATCTGTGTTTTGTTGAGCAGTTGAATTCCATTCCAACTCCTGACCCTTTGTTTGTGACCTTTTTCTCTCTAAAAATTCTTGGGATATTTCTTTCCCTCTGACGTCCTGACTTTGCACCGCGGTGCTCTTTGATGTCGGTCTTTTCTATTCATCACGCCTGGCACTCAGTGGAATTTTTCACTTGAAGACTTGTGTTCTTCGCTTCTGGGAGAATTTATTGAACTATTTCTTCATTAATTTCCTTCTTTTCTTTTCTCTGGTCTGTCTTTCCATGACTCCTGTCACCCAGATTGGAGCTTCCACATTGAGCTTCTACTTTTGTTACTTTTTTCTTCTGTGGAACATATTCTTTTTGCTCTACTTTGAGAGAGATCTCTTTCAACTCTTTTACTGTTTTTTTCATTTTTGCTATAATATATATCGAGAGCTATCATATTTTTAGTTTTCAAGGGCTCGTTCTTTTTCTCTAATTCGTTCCATTTTGAGCATACTATTCTTGTTTCATGGCTACAGTATTTCTCTTATTTTTCTGATGATATATTTTAATTAAAATGTTTTAAATTAAAAAATTTTTTATTGCAGTATGGTTGATTTGCAATATGGGCTTTCCTGGTGCTCAGACGGTAAAGAATCCTCCTGCAATACAGGAGACCTGGGTTTGATCCCTGGGTCAGGAAGATTCCCTCGAGGAGGGCATGGCAACCCACTCCAGTATTCTTGCCTGGAGTATCCCATGGACAGAGGAGCTTGATGGGCTACAGTCCATGGTGCGCAGAGTCCGACACGACTGAGCGACTAACCCTTTCACTTTCACTTTGATTTACAATGTATAGTTTTTCCTCTGTTGTATAATACATCACTGTCATTTTATTTTACCCAGAATAGTTTGTATCTGTTAATCCTCTCCTTCTGTCTTCCCCCTGCCTGCGTCTCTCTCCCTGCTGGAAACCAGTAGTTTGTCCTCTGTATCTGTGACTCTGTTTCTATTTGTTATATTGTTTATATTTCACACGTGAGTGACAACAAGAGTATTTGTTGTTTCTGACTGATTTCACTTACGGCAACACCCTCTACGTCCATCCACATTGTTGCAAATGGCAGAATGTCATTCTTTTTTATGACTAAGATATATACACCACACCTTCTTTACCCATTCATCAGTGGATGGACGCTTAGGCTGACGCCATATGTTGTCTACTATCGATAATGCTGCTATGAACCCTGGGCTGCACATAGGTTCTCAGATTAATGTTTCCATTTTCTTCAGATATATACCCAGGAGTGGGTTTGCTGGGTCATATGGTAACTCTATTTTTAGTTTTTTGAGGGACCGCCATACTCTTTTTCATAGTAACTGCATCAATTTACATTCCCACCATCAGTGTACTAGTCTCCCCTTTTCTATCCATCCTCAACAAATTTGTTGTTTGCAGACTTTTTGATGACAGCCATTTGACAGGGGTGAGATGATAGCTCATTGTGGTTTTGGTTTGCATTTCTCTGATGATTTAGCAGTGTTGATCATCTTTCCACGTGCCTGTTGGCAATCTGTATATTTGCTTTGGAAAAATGTCCATTCAGGTCTTCTGCCTATTTTTAATTGAGTTGTTTGGGGAGTTTTTGATATTGAGTTGTACGAGTTGTTTATATATTTTGGATATTAACTCCTTATCACTTGCAAATATTTTCTCCCTTTCAGTAAGTTGTCTTTTTGTTTTGTTTACAGTTTCTTTTGCTGTGTCAAAGCTTTTATATTTCATTCAGGTCTCATTTGTTTCTTTTGCCTTAGGAGAAGATCAAAAAACATTGCTTTGATTTATGCCAAAGAGTATTCTGCCCCTGTCCTCGTCTAGAAATTTTATCATTCTAGGGATTGTATTTAGCTCTTTAACTGATTTTGAGTTTACTTTTATATCTGGTGTGAAAAAATGTTCTAATTTCAAATTCAATCTTTTACATGTAACTTTCCCAGCACCACTTATTGAAGACACTGTCTTTTCTCCATTGTATATTTCTGCCTTTTTTACTGTGCATTAATTGACCACAAATTGGTTTATTTCTGGGCTCTCAACCTTGTTGCATTGATCTTTATGTTTGTTTTTGTGCCAATATCATACTGTTTTTATTACTTTTTCTTTGCAGTATAGTCTGAACTCAGAAAGGGTGATACACTCTGCTTTGTTCTTTTTCCTTAAGATTGCTTTGGCGGGGTGGGAAGAAGTAAATTAGGAGTTTGGGATTAATAGATACATACTAATGTGTATAAAATAGACCTACTAAATAGCACAGGGAATTATACTCTATTTTGTAATAACCTATAAGGGAAATAATCTGAAAAAATAGATATATATGTATGAATAACTGAATCACTTTGCTGTGCAACTGAAACTAACACAAAATTTTAAATCGACTATGGGGACAACAGAGGATGAGATGGTTGGATGGCATCACTGACTCAATGGACATGAGTTTGAGCAAGCTCCGAGAGTTGGTGATGGACAGGGAAGCCTGGCATGCTGCAGTCCATGGGGTTGCAAAGAGCGACTGAACTGAACTGATACATCATTAAACTGAGCGACTGAACTGAACTGATACATCATTAAAAATAAATTAATAAAAAAAAAGATTACTCTGGCAATTTGGGGTCTTTTGTGACTCCATATAAATTGTAGGATTATTTGTTCTAGTTCTGTGAAAAATGTCACTGATGTTTTGACAGAATTTGCATTAAGTATGCATGATGCTTTGCATATTATGAACATTTTAACAATATTAATCCGTTCAATCCATGAACATGGAATATCTTTTCAGTTCTTTGAATCACCTTCAGTTTCTTTCATCACTGTTTTTAATTTTCAGAATATAGGTCCTTCCTCTCCTTGTTATGTTTATTGCCAGGTATTTTATTCTTTTTGGTGCAATTTTAACCAAACTGTTTTCTTTGTGATAGTTCATTACTAGTGTTTAGAAAAGCAACATGCTTATCTTTACTAATAACGTATCCTGCAACTTTACTGAATTCATTTATTAATTCTAATAGGTTTTTTGGTGGAGACTTTGGGGTTTTCTCTATATAGTATCATGTCATCTGCAGATAGTGACAATTTTGCTTCTTCCTTTCTAATTTGGATGCATTTTATTTTTCTTTTCTGATTCTTACCACTAGGACTTCCAATACTATGTCGAATAAAAGTGGCAAGAGTATGCATCCTTGTCTTATTCCTTATTTTATTTCATTTTTTTTCCCTTTAGGCGGCACCGCATCGTACGCAGTATCTTAATTCTCTGACCAGGGATTGAACCCACACCCTCTGCAGTGAAAGCTCAGAGTCTTAACCACAGGACCACCAGGGAAGTCCTTGTTCCTCATTTTAGAGGAAAGAAATTCAGCTTTTCACCATTGAGTATCATGTTAGCTATGGATTTGTCACAAATGGCCTTTATTATATTGAAATATATTCCCTCTATACCAATTTTGATGAGAGTTTTTATTATGAATGGATGTTGAGTTTTGTCAAATGCCTTTTCTGCCTCTACTAAGGTGACCAGTGATTCTTATCCTTCTTTTTGTTAATGTGGTGCATCACATTGACTGATTTGTGTATATGGAACCATCCTGTGATGCTGAAATAAATTCAACTCGATCATGGTGTATGATTCTTTTTACGTATTGTTGAATTTGCTTTGCAAGCACTTTGTTGAGATTTTTTTGCATCTATATTCATCAGAAATATTGGCTTGTAATTTTCTGTTTTTTGTAGTCTTTGGTTTTGTCCCTTATTTGTTTTCTGTCTGGATGACCTTTTCAGTGATGGGGTGTTAAACTTCTATTTTTATTTACTATTGTCAGTTTCTCCTTCCATGTCTTTTAATGTTTTATATATTTAGGTGCTCCTGACATATTAGGTCCATATATGTTAATGAGTGTTATATCCTCTTGAATCGATCCCTTTATCAAAAGGAGTACGTCAAGGCTGTATATTGTCACCCTGCTTATTTAACTTATATGCAGAGTACATCATGAGAAACGCTGGACTGGAAGAAGCACAAGCTGGAATCAAGATTGCCAGGAGAAATATCAATCACCTCAGATATGCAGATGACACCACCCTTATGGCAGAAAGTGAAGAGGAACTCAAAAGCCTCTCGATGAAAGTGAAAGTGGAGAGTGAAAAAGTTGGCTTAAAGCTCAACATTCAGAAAACGAGGATCATGGCATCCGGTCCCATCACTTCATGGCAAATAGATGGGGAAACAGTGGAAACAGTGTCAGACTTTATTTTTTGGGTCTCCAAAATCACAGCAGATGGTGACTGCAGCCATGAAATTAAAAGATGCTTACTCCTTGGAAGGAAAGTTATGATTAACCTAGATAGCATATTCAAAAGCAGAGACATTACTTTGCCAACAAAGGTCCGTCTAGTCAAGGCTATGGATGTGAGAGTTGGACTGTGAAGAAGGCTGAGGGCGGAAGAATTGATGCTTTTGAAGTGTGGTGTTGGAGAAGACTCTTGAGAGTCCCTTGGACTGCAAGGAGATCCAACCAGTCCATTCTGAAGGAGATCAGCTCTGGGGTTTCTTTGGAAGAAATGATGCTGAAGCTGAAACTCCAGTACTTTGGCGACCTCATGCGAAGAGTTGACTCATTGGAAAAGACTCTGATGCTGGGAGGGATTGGGGGCAGGAGG
Organism: Bos mutus; assembly: GCF_027580195.1. Lineage (NCBI taxonomy): Eukaryota > Metazoa > Chordata > Mammalia > Artiodactyla > Bovidae > Bos > Bos mutus. The sequence continues at coordinate 151,133,279 of NC_091617.1, read as the reverse complement.
AGAAGGGGATGACAGAGGATGAGATGGCTGGAAGGCATCACCGACTTGATGGATGTGAGTCTCAGTGAACTCCAGGAGTTAGTGATGGACAGGGAGGCCTGATGTGCTGCGATTCATGGGGTTGCAAAGAGTCGGACACGACTGAGCGACTGATCTGAATGCTCTTGTTTGTCTTATATTATAGACTTTGTTTTAAAGTCTATTTGGTCTGATATGAGTATTACTACTCCAGATTTCTTATCATTTCTATTCACATAAAATATCTTTTTCCATCCCTCACTTTCTTTTTTTAAATTTTATTTTATTTTTAAACTTTACATAATTGTATTAGTTTTGCCAAATATCAAAATGAATCCGCCACAGGTATACATGTGTTCCCCATCCTGAACCCTCCTCCCTCCTCTCTCCCCATACCATCCCTCTGGGTTGTCCCAGTGCACTAGCCCCAAGCATCCAGTATCGTGCATCGAACCTGGACTGGCATCTCGTTTCATACATGATATTTTACATGTTTCAATGCCATTCTCCCAAATCTTCCCACCCTCTCCCTCTCCCACAGAGTCCATAAGACTGCTCTATACATCAGTGTCTCTTTTTGCTGTCTCGTACACAGGGTTATTGTTACCATCTTTCTAAATTCCATATATATGCGTTAGTATACTGTATTGGTGTTTTTCCTTCTGGCTTACTTCACTCTGTATAATAGGCTCCAGTTTCATCCACCTCATTAGAACTGATTCAAATGTATTCTTTTTAATGGCTGAGTAATACTCCATTGTGTATATGTACCACAGCTTTCTTATCCATTCATCTGCTGATGGACATCTAGGTTGCTTCCATGTCCTGGCTATTATAAACAGTGCTGCGATGAACATTGGGGTACATGTGTCTCTTTCCCTTCTGGTTTCCTCAGTGTGTATGGCCAGCAGTGGGATTGCTGGATCATAAGGCAGTTCTATTTCCAGTTTTTTAAGGATTCTCCACACTGTTCTCCATAGTGGCTGTACTAGTTTGCATTCCCACCAACAGTGTAAGAGGGTTCCCTTTTCTGCACACCCTCTCCAGCATTTATTATTTGTAGATTTTTGGATCGCAGCCATTCTGACTGGTGTGAAATGGTACCTCATAGTGGTTTTGATTTGCATTTCTCTGATAATGAGTGATGTTGAGCATCTTTTCATGTGTTTGTTAGCCATCTGTATGTCCTCTTTGGAGAAATGTCTATTTAGTTCTTTGGCCCATTTTTTTGATTGGGTCATTTATTTTTCTGGAGTTGAGCTGTAGGAGTTGCTTGTATATTTTTGAGATGAATTGTTTGTCAGTTGCTTCATTTGCTATTATTTTCTCCCATTCTGAAGGCTGTCTTTTCACCTTGCTAATAGTTTCCTTTGATGTGCAGAAGCTTTTAAGTTTAATTAGGTCCCATTTGTTTATTTTTGCTTTTATTTCCAATATTCTGGGAGGTGGGTCATAGAGGATCCTGCTGTGATGTATGTCAGAGAGTGTTTTGCCTATGTTCTCCTCTAGGAGTTTTATAGTTTCTGGTCTTACGTTTAGATCTTTAATCCATTTTGAGTTTATTTTTGTGTATGGTGTTAGAAAGTGTTCGAGTTTCATTCTTTTACAAGTGGTTGACCAGATTTCCCAGCACCACTTGTTCATCCCTCACTTTCACTCTGTGTGTATCTTTAGCTCTAAAGTGGGTCTCTTGTTAGCAGTGTATAGATGGGCCTTATTTTTACTCCATTAGCCATTAGATATCTTTTGCCTGGAGCATTTAGTTCATTGACATTTATGGTGATTATTGACAGGGATGTGCTTATAGATGTATTGTTGTTTGCTTCCCGGTTGCATTTTGTAGTTCTCCGTCCTTCCTTCTTTTAATTTGCTCCTCTGTGATGTTGTGACTTTCTTTTGTGGCATGCTTGTGCTCCTCTCTCTCCAGTTTTTACGTATCTATTGTGGGTCTTCGTTTGTCTTTGAAGATCAGAAATCTTAGAGATTATGTCCTCATGTTTGTCCTTTTTGGTGAGTTTTTTCCTGGAACAGAAGATTTCCTTAGAATCTGCAATTGAAGTTCTCTTTTATTTTTGGAGAGTTGTCTTGAACTATATCTCTAAATACTTTTAAACACTCCTTCCTCCCTTTGTTTTTTTTTTTTTAATCTTTTTCTAATGGTATGAAGAATATGCATGTTGGATCTTCTCTGTCTCTCATATGTGAAACATATTCTCTCTAATCCTTTTAAAATAATTATTCTTCTTTACTTCTCTTTTTTGCTTTTCTCTTTCCTCTTCTCTATATGATTCATTATATTTTTCACAGTGTTCATTCTCCTTTATGTAGCTTTCAGCTGAGTCTTCATTTCTAGAATTACTTTTTAAATTTCTTGTCTACGTTTTTACTTCTTTAACTTGTCCTGGCATGTCCCTGAGCTCTTATATCTCTATCTGTACTTTGTGTTGTACAAGGAACAGCCTGATTAAGCTTTTGTAATTCAGTTTTATCTGTTTTCAGAATAAACTTCATCTACAGTGTCACAATATTCTTCTGCTGCATCCCAATATTTTTCTATTTAATGTTTCTTATTTACTATTTTCTTCTTTTCATCAGGTACTTATGGCAAGATAATTACATAGATTCTATTTTAGCTCATTTCTAAATTATGAATTAAGTAAATAAACAGAAGGTTTTGATGACAAGCAAATTTCAGTGAGCTCAGATGGAGGAAGGGCCAGAGTTCTGTTCCTGAATATTAGATGAAGTGATGTGTGCCTGAGTGCACTCTTTCAGTCTTTACTTCTCCAAAGCATCAAAGATCAGCTCTGCATTGCTGTTCATAACACCGAGTCTCTCTGCTCCATATCCTCACCAACAAAATGCCTCCTACAAATATGATTTTTGCATGTGATTCTTTATTCAGTACCATATTTCTTGCTTATAAAGACTCTGTGTGCACTTAAACTTTTAAAATCATGGAATGATGACATGGAAAAAATAACAGAGGAAATAGAACAGAATAATACATTTCTTTGATTTATCCAAAAGAAATCAGTAAAAAGAAAAAAGGAAACAAAGGGACAAGGAACAGATGACATAAGTAGCAAACAAATAGTAAGGTGGAGGCAGAGATTCAATCATATCACATGAAACTGTTGCTGTTGCTCAGTCACTAAGTAGTGTTCAACACTTTGTAGCCCCATGGACTGTAGGATGTCAGGCTTCTCTGTCCATGGGATTTTTCAGGCAAGAATACTGGAATGGGTTGCCATTTCCTTCTCTAGGGGACCTTCCTGGACCAAGAATTGAATTCATGTCTCCTGCGTTGGCAGGCAGATTCTTCATCACTGAGACACCAGAGGAGCCCATTAAGTTAAAATAAAATGGATCAAATTATAATTCAATGGCAAAGACTGTCAGGCTCAATTATATACTATTTCACAGAGTTACACTTTAAATATAAATTTAGACTGAAAGTGTGAAGATGGAAAATTACATACTATGTCAACATTAGCTAAATAAGGTTGTTGTGGCAAATTAATATCACACAAAAAAGATGGAAAGGCAAGAAGATGTTCCACTTGTGATGAAGAGGGACATTTCATAATATAAAAGGGTGAATTCAATAGGAGGACAAAATAATCACAAACATATCTGTATCTAATAACATCTTCTGTACATAAAAAGCAAAACTTAACAAAAATTAAAGAGAAACAAACAAACCCACAATCAAAATAAAGACAAATCCACAATCACCTTTCTCAATAACTAATATAACAGGCCAAGTAACCAGTAAGAACACAGGAAATTTCAACAGCATTGAATAGTCACGTTGACCCAACTGACGTTTATAAAACACTTCACCCAACAATTATACAATACACACTTTTCAAGTGCACATGAGACATACACCAAAATAAACTATACACTGAGTCATAAAGCAAGTCTTAAAAAATTTCAAAGGATTGAAACCTCACTGATAATGTTCTTTAACTACAGTGGAATGAAGGTTGAAATCAGTAACAGAAGCTAACTAGTTATCTGTGAATATTAAGCCACACATTTCTAAATAACCCATGTGTTAAAGAAAAAACACAATGGATTAGAAATATGTTGACTTGAAATAATAATTAAAATATAACCTATCAACATTGTGGGGTATAATCAGAGCACTTCTTAACAGGGCAATTTATTGTTCTAATGCATAAGCTAGATGACAAGTGGAAAGTTAATTATCTAAACTTCTATCTGAAAAAACTTAGATAAGACCAAATTTAACCCAAAGAAAGTAGCAGAAAAGAAATACTTTAAATAAGGCAAAAAAATCAATGAAATGGAAAAGCAGAACTACAACAGAAAAGAATCCACATGACCACAAGTTGCTCTCCAGAAAAGATTTTTTAAAATAATATATCATTTATAAGATTGATGAGTAAAAATGAGTGAAAACACAAGTATCAATGCCAGTCATGAAAACTAAGATATCACCACAGATCCTACAGATATGGAAAGGATAATAGGAGGAAATTAAGAACAATTTTATGTCAAGAAATTTGATAGCTTAGATAAAATGGAGAAATTTTTTTGAAAAAATAAATTTATCAAAAGTTCATATAAAGAATACAATGTCTGAATATTCTCATGTCTTTAAGAAATAGAATCTGTCATTAAAAAACAGTCACTTTACAAAAACTTCAGTCCCAACTGACTTCACTGGTAAATTCTTTCAAAAATTTAATGAAGAAAAGGTACGAATTTTATACAACTCTTTCACAGGAAGGATAAAAGGAGGATATTTCTTCACTCATTTTATGAGGCCAGCACAATTTAGAAAACAGAACCTGATGAAGACTTTATAAGAAATATACAGACCAATATCTCTGATGAACACAAAAATCTTAAAAAAATTAGCTATAGTTAACAGAAAATCACTAGCAAAATAAAGGACTAAAACCGTATGATTAATCTCAATAAATTCAGAAAAGTCACTCAGTGAAATTCAATACCTGTTCATGACAAAAACACTCAGTAAAGTAGGAATAGAAGGAAACTCCCTCCATTTGATAAAGTATCTGAAAAGCTTGCAGCTAATCCATGAAATTCTGAACTGTGACATATTGAATGCTTTTTCCTCTAGGAATAGATAAGTTGAAAATGTTTGCTATTACTACTTATATTCAACATTATATTGGAGGTTCAAGTATGTACAGTCATGGGAAAAAAGAAATAAAAAGCACATCGTTTGAAAATTAAAAAAATAAAAGTATTATTTATGGACAAGATGTTGTAGACACAAGATTCAAAGGGATTTGCAATCTACTAAAGCTAATCAGGGACTTCCCTCGTGGTCCAGCGGTTAAGCCTGCATGCTCCCAGTGCAGGGGGCCAGGGTCTGATCCCTGGTCAGAGAACAAGGTCCTATGTGCTGCAACTAAGATGAAAGATCCTACACGCAGCAACTAAGACCCGACTCAGCCAAATAAATACAAAATACTAAATAAATATTAAAAAATCTAATCAGTGAGTTAGGCAAAACTCTAGGATTCATGGTCAACATACAAAAATCAATTCTTCCTATATATTTGCCACAAATATTGGAAAATGAAATGGTCGAGTTAGAAAGCAGCTTTGAGGAACCCCTCCAACATAACTGAGGACATTCACTTGTCCTTTTTCCTTGCTAAAGCCTGTATGGATCCTGGTGTAAGTAACAAGAAAGATATTCTAGGAAAAATTTCTGTGGAAATGTAAAGTAATATTGGAGGTAATATTATCACTGTAGAAGGTTTTAGAGGAGAGAGTGTTACACAGGAAGTAAAAGCAAACCTGAACCTTGAGCAACATATGCTATTACCTTCAGGGCATCCCTTACTTAAGCCAGATAATTATTCACAGGCTCAGAAACCTCTGGGACAAGAAGCCGTGGCTATAAGCCAAGAGAGAAAAAATTGGATATCTCCTTAATACCCACTTAAGAGAAGAAAAGCAATTAGAGAGTAGATCATTTAAGTAAAGAAAGAGAGGGAAACAGTATCAAGTAGGTATCCAGCCAGTTATTCAACAGGATGATAGTACAAATCATCATGCAACAAATCCTGTCTCTTGCTCACCCCAAAGTCTCAGCAATTGGCTCACTGCGTTTTCAGCAGTAAACGATTAGAGCAGTGACTCAATCTAGGCTTCCCACCTCTGCCCTTCTTCAGTTCAGTTCAGTTCAGTCATTCAGTCGTGTCTGACTCTTTGAGACCCCACGGACTGCAGCACGCCAGGCCTCCCTGTCCATTACCAACTCCTGGAGCTTACCCAAACTCATGCCCATTGAGTCAGTGATGCCATCCAACTATCTCATCCTCTGTCGTCCCCTTCTCCTCCTGCCTTCAATCTTTCCCAGCATCAGGGTCTTTTCAAATGAATCAGCTCTTCGCATCAGGTGGCCAAAGTATTGGAGTTTCAACTTCACCATCAGTCCTTCTGAGGACTGTTCAGGACTGATCTCCTTTAGGATGGACGGGTTGGATCTCCTTGTCTTTCTTACAGAGGAGGAAATGACAGCCTAGAGGGGTTATGAGATTTGCCCCAAGTTGACCCACTTAACTGAAGAGTGGGGAGAAAGGCAGACCACTTCATACCTAGTACAGGGCTCTCTCCATCTCTCCTGCCTTCCTTCTATCAGGTTCTGAGAGAGAACTTAGAAGCATTTGCAGCAACTTGAAGGAATTCACAGCAGGAGTAAAGGTGGCCTCAGATCACCCACCAGCAGTCTTGCACCTGGAGGCTCCCGTGTAGGCGAGGAAGGGCTTTTCTTCTACCTTCTTAGGTGCGATAGCTGGGTCTGTGAAACAAATTGACAGCAGGCAGATTGGACAAAGAATAAAAAAGCATAAGAGAAATGCCAGCGCCACCATTTTGTATTATCTTAAGTTCATGAAATGCCAGGATATATTTAAGTAGGATGTTGCTGTGTCTGACTCTTCGTGAACTTCCATCCTATGCAAGACACCATAACATCATATTAGAGTATGTTTTCTGATCACTGGATCTCTAAAGGGACTGGAATTACTTGCCCTGGAGAGAGAAAAGCAAGTATGATATACTTGTTCACAACTATTAAAGGGTTTTTTTTGTTTGTTTTTCAAGCAGGTCTAGACAGTGAGTGGTCACACATGACTCAATGGAACAGAAACCAGAGGTCTCAACTTGTCAAACCAGGACTCACCTTCTTCCTTAACAGGCTCTCTTACCTTTTATGAATGCAGCCACCACTTTCTACAAATTGAATTATAAGTTATCCACAGTAAAGGGCATTACCAGTGACTGACTCTGCATGCATTTGAGTGTCTGTTCTGTGTCAGCTGCCCTGATTAGGGCAGGGGATACAAAGATGAATTCAGATTGAGTTCCAATCTGAATTCTAAGTCTAAGATCGGTGGACCAGTTTACTGAGTATTCACTTTTTTTGTGTGCATGTGCACCTTTTCTGCTCTCAACCTGCCTGCTGTCTGTCACAGACTCAGCGATCGAACCTAGGAAGGTGGAGGGAAAGTCCCTCTTCCCCTCCAGGGAAGCCTCCAGGTTCAAGACGATGGGTAATCGGAGACCACCTTTCATGCCGGTGGTGGTAATTCCTTCAAGTTGCTGCAGACACTTTGATCTCTCTCAGAATCTGATAGAAGGAAGGCAGGAGAGAAAGAGAGCCCTGGACTAGGTATTAGGGGGCCTGTCTCTCTCCCCACTCTGCAGTTAAGTGGGTCAACTTGGGGCAAATCTCATAGCCCCTCTAGGCTGCCTTTTTCTTGTCTGGGAGAAGAATGAAGGTGGGAGCATAGATTCACTCACCCCTCCAGTTCTTTACTGCTGAAAACCTCATGATCCAGTTCCTGAAACTTTGGAGTGAGCAAGAGACAGTATTTGTCGCCTGATGGTTTTGCCATCGTCCTGTTGAATAACCAGTGGAACACTGACTTGATGGTGTCTCCCCCGCTTCCTTCACTTACATGATCGACTCTAACTGCATTTCCGCCCTAAAATGGGTATTAAGGAAATGTCCAGTTTTTTATTTCTTGTTCTTTGAGCTGGTGTCTATCAGAGACCTGCCCCCCTCCCAGCTCAATCAACAGCTTGCACAGAGCTGGAGGTACAGTGAGTGTCTCTTGGAATATGGATTAGAAATCCAGCCATAGGACAGAGGTGAAGGAAATTTTAATGAGAAAGGAGTATATGAGAATAGTCCTCAATAACTTAGGGATGTAAAGAAGGAAACAAACACTTGTTGGATGTCTGCTAGGCTCCTGGTATTCTGGTCTTCTTGCTACACACTTATCTTTGAAATGATATGTGGTAAGAAGCCTATTTTATGATATTCCCAAGATTTAGAACCTGGGCCATTAGGTTAAAAACTATAGGGACGTAGGGTCTGTTTTTTTTTTTTCTCCTAATTACCAGTAATTCATTCTAGAAAATTTGAAAAAAGGTACAAACAAGAGAAATATCACCTACCATTGTTCCGCCCTGTGACAAATATTACAAAACTTTATTTTAACATATAACAATATAAAGTTTTAATTACAACACTTAAATCATACTGAATCTACCGCTTTATCTCTTCTTTTATTCTGCATCCTATTTTGACGTGATTTGTCACGTGTTTTAGTTGAGCCTCCACTGCTGGATAGTCAGGTGTTTCCAACACTTCAACTTACGGATGACCTTGAGGGGAGTCACTCAGAGGGTGGTGGGTTGACCGGGGCAAGTGTGGAAAGAGAAGGAGACATTTAGCCTGAGAAAGACGAGATTCAAGTGGGAAAATCATAGCTTTCCTCCACTATTTGAAGGTTGGTATTTTGAGGGAACTTGGTCTGTGTAGTCCCAAAAGGTACAATTTAGAAAGAGTGGGTGGAAAGTGTGGGGCAATCAATTCATGGTGTGTACAGTTCAGGGAAGTTGAAGGCAGGAGGAGAAGGGGACGACAGAGGATGAGATGGCTGGATGGCATCACTGACTCAGTGGACATGAGTTTGAGCAAGCTCCGGGAGATGGTGAAGGACGGGGAAGCCTGGCATGATGACTTGATGTAGTCCATGGAGTTGCAAAGAGTCAGACACAACTGAGCGACCGAACAACAGCAACGTTTCAGGAGGTAGTATGTTTCCAGCTCATAAATACGTTTTAACATAGGCTAAAAATCACTTACGTTTACAGCAGGAGGACCTGAGAGTTTTGAAAACACAGAAGTAATTTATTATTTTTTGAAAGGGACATCTTAGAAAGAGCTTCAAAAACAAACATTTGCAGGAAAATCTCTTCTTATTTATTATTATTCATATCAGGGCCAATATTTACATAATGATTTATAGTTCACAAAGTATTAGAAAGAATCCTCCTTTTAAAATGAGAGAACACGGAATTCCCTGGAGGTCCAGTTAGGTTAGGACTCTGGGCTTCCACTGCAGGGGGCACAAGTTCAATCCCTGGTCGGGGAACTAAGATCCCACATGCGCGGTGTGGCCAAAATAAATAAAGAAAACAAAAGAACAAGTTCAGAGAGGTTAAGTAAACCACCCAAGTCCTGCCTCTGGGAGGCAGTGGGAATGCCCCCGTTCACTGTCTCTGCAATCACTCTCTTTCCCTGTTGCTATTGTTACTGTATTAAGGTCACCAGTCCCTTCTTGAAAATCCAGGCTCACAGGACTTTGCCTGTACCGTGCTCCTCTGCAAGAAAATGAAAATGTCCCCAGTGACTAATGCGAACAGAATGTCACGGTGCAGCTAACAGGGAAGGTGTCCTGGGCATCCTTTCGACTCCACGGCAGCGACTTCACCATCGGGTGTGACGGGCAGGCAAGGGCGGCTCTCACATCCTAGGGTTGATTCCGCGAGGTCTCCCGGGCCTTCTGCTCGGGACAGGCCCCCATCCCTGGCAGTCAGAATGAATGTACCTGCCAAGTTAGGCCTCTGTCTCATATACACCTGCGACCCTGTCGGCTCAGACCCCTGGAATGCTGACCTTGGAGCCTCCACTCTACTTGCCCAGCTGGAAAGCACATAGCCCAGGAACGTACTCCTGTGTCTAGTGCCCACCGTGAATTCTTGCCTTCCTCTTAAGCCTCTCGGGCTGGGTGACCTGGAACGAACTGTCGGTTCCCTTTTGGTTCCAGGAGAGGCCCAGCCACATCTTCTGGGGAGCAAACTCCCCGCTGCACTCCCAGGGGCCCCGCCTACCTGGTCTTTCTCACAAAGCGAGTCAGAAGTCCCTCGATACTGACCCACTTTTCTGAACGCCCTCATATGGGGCTCAGGGAGCCCCTTCACCGCTGGGTTTCTGACTCTCCCGCTCAGACCCCCTCCCAGTCTGCAGGAAGCCTGCGTCCACCGTCCACCGTGGGAGGGACAGGAAGGCCGGAAGCAGATGGCGACCAGCCCAGAGTGAAGTGGATTCCTCCTGCCTTTAACCATTTCCTGGTTCCAGCTGCTTGCCTGCCTGAACCAGCTTTTGCTGTTTCGCAATTCCATGGTGGAGTCATGCTTCCAAAAGCATTGACTTGGCTCCCAGTATATGCTAAGCACTGGGGGGTCAAAAAAAAAAAAAAAGACAAGTGAGCTAGGTCTCTGCCCTTAAAGGACTTCCTTTCCTCTTGGCAGATGGAAAAGGAAACCTACAAGGGAAGTGCAAGAAGAGAAATGCTTTGATGTCAGGAGGAGAGCTTCTGGGGGGAGAACGCTGTTCTGGGGGCCTCTCTTGGGAAAGCTTGTGCCAAGGAGGCCTGAGGGATCAGCTCATGAAAGGACTGGGTGACAGACTGAGGGCGAGGAATGTTATCCCCAAAGCAGTGAGAGTACTTTAGGCTTTTGACAGCGATAGGAACCTGAATTTGAGAAACTGTCCTCTATAGGCCCGAGAAAGAGGGTGAAGGAGGAACAAGCCCAGAAGCTGGGAGGGGCTTTTAGTCTTTATTTCATTCTTTTCTGTTCAGTTTGAATTTTCAAACCATATGCTTGAATTGTTTTTATTTATTCATTTAAAAGTTTGTATTTATTTGGCTACACTGGGTCTTAGTTGTGGCACGCCAGACCTTCCATCTTTGTTGCAGCATATGGGTCTTTTAGCTGCGGCATGCAGGACTAAGTTCGCTGACCAAGAATCGAACCTGGGCCCCCTGCATTGGGAGTGTGGAATCTTAGTGACTGCACCAGCAGGGAAGTCTCTTGGATTGTTTTTATTTTTAAAATTAACAGTCATTATAATGGGATTAGTGGCTCCTTCTGTCTTATTCTTTACATACTTTGTGTTATAGATTTAAAAAGGAAACATAATAAATAGTTTTTGCTTTTAAAACTCTGAAGGTGCTTTCAGATGAGGGAAAGGATAGGCATGTTTGTTGCCCGTCACGAATATTTTTAGTGCTTGACCGTGCCCTTAAGCTGCTAACAGCACAAGCAGGTGGAAGGCTGTTATTTTTGCATTTGGAATATAGAAGCTAAAAATTTTGTCTGATGAACATGACCTAATTTATAGTTTTTCATACTGGAGGTACTTGAGGTGAGCTGTGGACCGTGTAGGAACACTGGTCTGAGAAACATTGATAAACTAAAACTAGCTCCATGGTAATCACTAACATTACTGTATCTCTTCAGTGGAATTTTCTTCTTCCAACTTTGCCGACTGCAACAATCTTTCCCCTGGCACTAGAGAAATTCTATCCATTTTAAGACCGGAAGAGACCGTTTCCCTCTTCTATACAAATCATTAGACAGTTTCCCCTAAAGTTTTACGATTGCCAAAAACCTCGTATAGGGTGGAGGAAAATAGGAAGAAAATAGGAAGAAAATTTCAGAAGATCATCACTTATTTAAAAATACAAAACAGGGTCTTCCCTGGTGGTCCAGTGGTTAAGACTTTGCCTTCCAAAGGAGGGCATGCAGATTCAATCCCTGATTGGGAGCTAAGACCTCAAAATGGTCCACATCAAAAAATCTTTAAATAAAATAAAAATACAAAACAATATTTACAAAAAAAAACCCCAAAATAGTATTTACGATACACCAGATATAGGACTAGTGATACAAAGATGAAAATGTAGGATCCTTGTCCTAAAAGCACTTATAGTTTAGAAACAGACATGCAAATACAATATGATAAAGTAATACCACTGCTACATACACAAAAAGTATGTTTTGCTTTCAACTGAAGCAAACAGAAAAATATCAGTAAGTGGACATGCAAAAAAATACTGTAGGAATATTAAAGGATGTTCACCACATATTAATACCTACATTAAGATGCTGACAAAATAGCCAAAATTCTCAAAAACTGTTGAACTAATGAACCACTGAAGTAAATGGCCTCTGTAGATTTCCAAACCTCTTACCTAATTTTTAATTCCATGTACTTAATTGTCTTTCACAGTTTCATTAGGGCATTTTTCCTCAACCTGTTAATTTTGAGGAAGGTATTATATATGTATGTATATGTGTGTGTATATATTTGTATGCATATATTGGATTGAGAGTCCCTTGGATTGCAAAGAGATCAAACCAGTCAATCCTAAAAGATATCACCCCTGAATATTAACTGGAAGGACTGATGCTGAAGCTGAAGCTCCGATACTTTGGCCACCTGATGCAAAAAGACTCATTGGAAAAGACTTTGATCCTAGGAAAGATTGAAGGCAAAAGGAGAAGGGGACAGCAGAGAATGAGATGGTTAGACAGCATCACTGACTCAGTGGACATGAATTTAAGCAAACTCCAGGAGATAGTGGAGGACAGAGGAGCCTGGCGTGCTATAGTCCACCGGGTTACAAAGAGTCAGCCATAATTTAGGGACCGAACAACAGCAAACAACATACACAAGTGTATTTCTTTTCAAGTTTGGCCAAAATGCAGCAAAATACCATTTCAAGATATCCTCAAACAGTGCAAATACCCAGTTTAATCCATAATTTCACATTCAACCTTTATCTTGATGTCACAGAATACAAAAATGCTCATGATAATTCATGAAATAATATTGGCAAACCTTCTTTTTTTTAAAACAAAACAAAACATTATTTATTTGGTTGCTTTGGGTCTTGTTGCACCATGTAGGCTTAGTCCTGAGGCACGTGGGATCTTAGCTCCCCAACCAGGGTTTGAATCTGGTTCCCTGCGTTGCAAGGTGCTCTTAACCACTGGACCACTGGGGAAGTCCCTGGTAAACATTCTTACAAATGTCTAAAGGAATATTGGATTGTCCTCCTGTTTAAAAATGGCAACATTGGAACCACATCTGGGATAAAATAACCTTGTAGGCAACTTTATGGTGCTAGGAGAATGGCAGTAGAGCACTTGGTCCAGGGGTTAAGAGGAGGCAGGGATGCTGAGGGCAGGGAGGTGGAGCGCAGGGAAGAGGGCTGGGCTCCATCCACTAGAAAGATGGCCACAGACAAATTGACTGGGGTGATGGAAGTCTGGTGCTGATCATATACTAGCTTGAAGTGAAGTGAAGTGAAGTGAAGTGAAAGTCGCTCAGTTGTGTCTGACTCTTTTTGACCCCATGGACAGTAGTCCATGGAATTCTCCAGGCCAGAATACTAGAGCGGGTAGCCTTTCCCTTCTCCAGGGGATCTTCCCAACCCAGGGATCGAACCCAGGTCTCCTGCGTGGCAGGTGGACTCTTTACCAGCCGAACCACCAGGGAAGCCCAAGAATACTGGGGTGGGTAGCCTATTCCTTCTCCAGTGGATCTTCCCAGTGCAGGAATCGAACCGGGGTCTCCTGCATTGCAGGTGGATTCCTTACCGGCTGAGATACCAGGGAATCCTTGATACCTCTGCAAAAACCCAATCTCCAAATAACCCTGGATTATTTTGGCGTACTGCAAAGTAACATAGGCTTTGCAGTTACACACGAGTTTTATGTTTAAAAAATATTTATTTTTAAAACATTTGGCTGCACCAGGTCTTAGTTGAGGTGTGCAGAGTCTTTTTATTATATATATTATTTATTTTATTTTTCATTGTCCTCGTTCTTCACTGCTTTATGAGAGCTTTCTCTAGTTGCGGCCAGCGGGGGCTACTCTTCCTTGCGGAGCACGGGCTTCTTCTTGCGGTGGCTTCTCCTGCTGAAGCCCACTCCTGCTGTGTGGGCTTCAGTAGTTCAGAGTGTGTGGGCTCCCAAGTTTTAGAGCACCGGCTCAGGAGTTGTGGTACTTGGGCTTTAGTTCCTCCACAGCATGTGGGAGCTTCCTGGATCAGGGGTCAAACCCATGTCCTCTGCATTGGCAGGTGAATTCTTATTCAGTTACCACCAGGGAAGTCCTACACATGAGTTTAAATCTTGACTTTACCTCTTACTGGTGGTGTGACCTTGGGCAAGTTACTTAATTATTCAGGACTTGTTTTCTCACGGGTATAATGGGGATGTCACATTGTTGAGGCTTGTTGTTGTTCAGTCACTAAGTCGTGTCCAACTTTTTGAGATCCCATGGACTGCAGCACGCCAGGCTCACCTGTCCTTCACCATCTCCCAGAATGTGCTCAAAACACATCCATTGAGTCAGTGATGCCATCCAACCACCTCATCCTCTGTTGTCCCCTTCTCCTCCTGCCTTCAATCTTTCCCAGCAACAGGGTCTTTTCCAATGAGTCGGCTCCTCAAGTCAGGTGGCCAAAGTATTGGAGCTTCAGCTTCAACATCAGGTCTTCCAATGAATATTCAGGGTTGATTTCCTTTAGGATTGACTGGTTTGATCTCCTTGCAGTCCAAAGTACTCCCTAGAATGTGCTGGTAACTTGCAGGCTGTTACTATCTGTGATTTGAGGGTCTTTACCTTTAGAGGTTATCTTCTATGGATACATAGATTTGTAATACATCTGGCAGTGGAGGTGACAGGAAGATTCTCAGATGAGAGCAAGGATTTAATCACCAAACCTGGTCAAGACTAAACTGGCGTGTATACCTGAATCCTTCCTGCCTACATGTGTTCACTTGTTTGGGATCAACATAATTAACAGGTTGCTTTTAAGTGAAGCCTGTATAAAACCATTTTACAGCATTCCAACCTGGACATGACAGTTTATTGATCTGTGTTGTGTAACGCAGTCATACTGGGAGAAGGAGGGAGTGGGATGGGGAACAGAGAGGGTGCAGCCTTCTGGGTACGAAGACCAGCAATGCCTTTTATCACTGAAGGACTGTAAACTCAAAACTCTGCCTCACCCTGATAATCTTCCAGGTGGACTTGACAAAAGCCAAGGGCAAGTTTCTTGGGACATTGTCATATACTTTTCAGTTATCTAGAAGATTAATTAGGCAAGTTTCCTTCATTACCAGCAATAAAAAATTGATTCCTATTTAATGCTGAAGGTTGCAAATGCTTAAGTGCTCTGATAGAAGTGAAACTGTGGGGAACTGGTGGGGGTGGGGAGAGGGGCAAAGAGAAGCAGGAGACCGGGATTTGGTTGCAGGGTGGATTGGCCACCTCATTCAAAACAATCAAGTTGAATGTGAACTTTAATTACGTTAGCAGGTCAATTTTTGAAAAAGCCAGTGCTCCAAAAGAACTTTTGATAGTCATAGCAACTTTTGATATCATGAGAATCAGTCTGAAGTAACCTATTTGCCTACTTTTCGTCTAATTTAGTCTTGGATTGTGCTAACTTGAATGGGTGCCTTAGTATACTGCTGCTGCTGCTGCTGCTAAGTCGCTTCAGTCGTATCTGACTCTGTGCGACCCCATAGACGGCAGCCCATCAGGCTTCCCCGTCCCTGGGATTCTCCAGGCAAGAACACTGGAGTGGGTTGCCAGTTCCTTCTCCAATGCATGAAAGTAAAAAGTCAAAGTGAAGTCACTCAGTCGTGTCCCACCCTCAGCAAACCCATGGACTGCAGCCTACCAGGCTCTTCCGTCCATGGGATTTTCGAGGCAGAAGTACTGGAGTGGGGTGCCGTTGTCTTCTAATAACTGCAGGAGAGTAATATTTGTGGAAAAAAAAAAAAAAACTTGTCTTTCCTCCAGTCACAGAGAATAGAAACTAATATTTATTACAGAGCTGTTCTTTTCTCACCCCGTCCCATTTGTACTAAAAGTATTTTTTATTTTTAATTGGGAGTATAGTTGATTTACAATGCTTAGTTCCAGTTGAACAGCAAAGCAAGTCAGTTATACATAAACACATATCCACTCTTCTTGTAAGATTCTTTCCCCATATAGGCCATTGGTTTGTTTCTCTTTCCGCCTAGGATTCTATCTCCTTGCCACTGTACTTGTGAACAGCAAAAGAAAAAAAAAAAATGGATATGAACACTATCATCCAAGATGGCAAAATCCAGCTTAGAAATAAATTGCTGGACTTGGGTAAAATACTATGTACGGTATCCTTTTTTAGCACAATATCAAGTGCCACTTTACTAGCATTGGTACAAAATACGTTTTTTTAGCCAGTGATTGCCTGCTAATTACAAAGTAGCCAGTACAGCATGGCTACTAATATACCTAGGTTTTAAGGCCTGGGGGCGGGGAGGGGGGGCGGGCTATGCACACTTCGCAATATTTAGCCAGGCGGAAGGGACAGACAGAATAAAGAGAAACAAAGGCCAGAATATTAATAAAGAATTGTGGACGAATTGAGAATCTGGAAACTGAGCTGTTGTGTGAAAGAGATAATGAAGGAGTTGAAAGAGGATACAGTGATCGCTTTGAGCAGATTAATTTTCGGGGCATTCCGATGGGGAAGGAAGGCTGCGCCCTGAAAGGGATGGGGGGTGAGGGGTGGGTTTGAAATCCGTGGGAAAGCCTGGAGTGCTTATGATGGCTCCGTCCGTCATTTCTGAACGCCGGCGCCGCCGCTGCAAAGATCGAGCGCCAGGGTTTAAGCAAGGCGTCGGCCGCAGGGGCATCCCGGAACCGGGGCGAAGCGTCCGGAATTCCTGAGATGTCTGAAGCGCGGAGGCGGCCTCTTCCCCACCCCCCGCCGCCGCCGCCGCCGCCGCAGCCTCCGTGGGCATCTTTTCCTGCGAGGGGGGCACGCGAGTCCATCCGAGCGCAGCCTGAGCCCGCGGGCAGGCGCGGCCGACGGCTCGCTCCCCGGGGATGCAGGTGAGCAGCCCCAGCCCCAGGAACGCGGGGGGCGGGGGGCGACCCGGGTCCTCCCCGCCCCCTCCCCCACCCAGGCGCAGGCGGGGCTGCACGCGCGCGACGCGGAAGCGCCGGCGGCGCGCAGGCCGGGCACGCGCCCGCGCGTTCCCGGGACCGCAGTCGGCGCGGGCGCGGAGCGCGGGGCGGGGCGCGGCCGGGCGGCCCGGAAAGCGGCGGGCGCTCGCGCACAGGCCGGGCCGCCGCCTCGGTCCCCGCCCGCCCTGCCTTCCTCTTCCCCTTCCCTCCCCTCAGCCCGGCCGTCTCCCCTCCGTTCCCTCCCCCGAGCGAATCACGCGCCCTCCTCTGACACGCGTAGCGAGCTCCGAATTTATCCTTCACGTGACCTGAGGGGGGTTGGGTGGTTGGTCGGTCGGGGACGGAGGCGGGGGTGGGGTGGGGGAACGCAGGGAAAAGGAGGGAAACGGAATCTGCCGTTGCCCGAGCAACAGGCCCCGCCCCCCGGCTTGGGGCCGGGGGTGGTGGGAGGAGGACGTCAGCACGTCAGCCGCGGGGGGGGGGGTTGCGTTTTGATTGACAGTTGCTATAGCGACCGGGTCGGTCCGTCGCCATTTTGTTGGTTGGGTTTTTTTTTAAACCCTTTCGCTTCCCGCCCGAATAATAATAAAAAGCCCCATTGGAGTGAGGCGGGGGTGGCGGCGGCGAGAGCGGCAGGGGGATCCGGGGAGACTGCTGCCGTCGCTGCTGCTGATCGCGGCCCAGGTCGGGCTCAGGAGAGCGGACACCCCGAGCGGGGGGTGCGGGCGCCGCCGCCGCCGCCGCCGCTGCTTGTGCTGCTGTTCCTGCTGCTGCTGTTGGTGCCGCTGCCGCCGCCGCCGCCGCCGCCGCCGGCGAGCGGGCGGGACCGGTGTGAGTGTGAGAGTGTGTGTGTGTGTGTGTGTGTGTGTGTAAGGGAGCGTGTGCGAGGGTGCGTGCGCGCGTGTGTGTGTGAGAGTGTGAGTGTGTGTCCGTCTGTCCGTGCGGGGACTCGGGGGCGGGCGGTTCGGGCTCTCCTGGCTGAGGAGCCGCCGCCGCCGCCGCCGCCGCTCGGGCCCCGGCGCTCCTCGCTGCGCAGCTTTGGAGCGCGCGCCATTTTGTGAGATTTACAAAATCCACCTCGGGGAAAAAGAAGCCGCCGCTGCTGGCGGCCGCGACTGGGCGCCCGGCCTCGCCGCCGCCGCCGCCCTCCGCGCCGGGCCGGGCCGGGCCGCGCGGCCCCCGCCGCGCCGCGGGGCTCGGGGTCCGGGGACTGCGGTATTTGCCGGGGAGGGGGGCTGCCGCCTCCCCGGCCTCCACACACACCCCCGCCCCACCGGGCGCAGTTCGGACCCGCGAGCCGGGCAGCGAGACCTGAGGAGGCTGCGGCTCGGAGGCCGCGGAGCCGGGAGCGCCGGGGGCGGAGAGAGAGGCGGCCGGGGCGGCGCTGGCGGCGGAGGCCGCGGCGGGGGCGCAGCGGCGGCGGCGGCGGGAAGCCGGCGGCAGAGACTCACCGGAGGGAACGGCGCGAGCGCCCCGCCATCGTCCCGGTGAGTGTCCGGCCGCGGCCCCGCCCGGCGCCCGGCGGCCCGGCTTCCCTCCCTGCGGCCTGTAGCCGGGGCCCGCGCCGAGGCCGGTCGGGCGGAGGGAGGGACCTGCCATTTTAGGAGGAGGCGCCGCGGCTCGAGGTCGGCCGGCCGCCCGCCCGGGGTCGGGGCGGGGGGGAAAGGGAGGGCGGGCGGGAAGGCGCCCGACAGGCCTCGGTCCCGGAGGAGAGGCGGGCGCGAGCGGAGGGAAAGTTGCGGAGGGCTGGGGGTGCCGGGGCGAGGCCTCCCGGGAGCCGGGGCCTGGGGGCCGGGAGAAAGCGCCAGACCTTTTGCCTGGTCGCCCGAGCGCAGGGGAGGAGGGTGTCTTCCTCCTCCTCCTCTTCCTCCTCATCCTCTTCCCCCAGCTCCTCCCTCGTCCCTCCTCTCGGTCCCCACCAGTGTGGGAACAGCGGCCGCGGTCCTCCGCAAGGACAATGCCACGGGTTACAGGGGAGACGGGGCTTCCCCCGGCCGCCGGGCGAGGCGCCGGGGAAGGTCGGGGAGCAGGGTTCCCCCCGCGCGGCCCTCCGGGTTGCGTGCTCGCGGAGCCCGGGCCCTCGGCCTGCTCGGAAGTTGTGCGCGTGAGAGCCCGGCCGCTCGACGTCGGAGGGCTGCTGACCCGCGCAGCATAGCCCTTGGAGGGTGCCGAAGGGCCGCGGATGCGTAAATTAATAATCGAGACCTGGGTGTAGGCAACAAAACTCGCCGGAGTCTTATTTATAGACTTAGATCTGCTGGAGCTGGCTGAAGAAGCTTCACGCTAGGCGGAAAGGCCTCCCCTCGCCCCGCTTCCCCGGTCCGAAATAGTTAAAAATGGGACAGAATTAGTGAGTGATTCCGAAGACTTTGGCTGAGTCTGTCGTCCAAAACCCCTGGATGATGTGAATCTTGGTAATCTAGGTGCAGTACTTGAGCGCCAGCGCCATTTGTTTCTTGAATTCGGCCCAGGTTGTCAGGAAATACACCCTTTATAACATTGTTTTCGCTCCCGAGTTAAAAGATTAGGATCGTGTATTAATAACTCTCTTAACCTTCAGGTAGAAACTGTTACCCATTTCACAGATGAGGAAACTGAGCGGTGACTCATCCAAGGTCATACAGCTGGGACTCCTGAAGCCGGGAGTCTGTAGCCAGCCGGGGCTTTTAATCACCAGCTTATACCTTGTTATTAGAAGTACTGGCACATTTTGGAGCTGTTTGGTTGTAATGACTCAGGGTTGTATCCACGTATAGTGTTGGCGTGGAATTAACTTTTGTGGTTTGCAGAAGCGGAAAGGAGAGAATAAAGCGAGGCCCTCTTAATGAAACTAATTTGTTAGCTCCCCCCCATCCCCCCAACTCTGAAGAAAACTGTGTAGACAATTTTTGAATGGAAGGAATTAAAAAGTATTCTGTTCTGCTTTTGGTTCCTCACACTTAATTTTAATTATAGTCATCACTTAAGTATTGAGTCATAAGAAAGTTTTGTGCAAAGTTATTTTTGGTTATTTTTTGTCTTTGGGTACTTAGATTTTCCCTGAGAGTCCTTACACATTACATATACGAAGTATTTAAGAATGGATATACGTAATACTTCGATTTGGGGGGCGTTTAAATAATTCAGTGGAGTTACCTTTAGCTTTGTAAATTTCCCACTTCTTGATTAGTTACTTTAAGGATAATGTTTTTTTCTGATATACATATGAGACTAGAACTAAAATTTCATGTGGTAAAATTTTAAACTGAAGAAGATAGTTTCAAGGAAACAGTTATGAAAAAAGTTTACTCAAGTTGAATTAAGATTTTAATAGACGTAGGACTTACACTTAAAGTGCCCCATTGGTTTTGGAGGATTTGGTTTGAGTAGCTACAGTGTTTATGGTGGCTGTCCAAATTCATTTAGACTTCAAACCTTGCCAGAAAGTTAAGGAGTTCTGTCGGTGTCTACACCAGATTATAAAACTGAGTACAGAAACTTCCTAAGAGGCATAAGCTCAGAAATTAAGTCTCCTAGAAAGAAGAATCCCCTCTCTTTCTGTAAAGCGAAGGCTTTCCTTTGAAATCTAAAAAAGATTAAGGATTTGAGTAGAATTTAGTGAAGTGGATGGTCGTTATTGGTAGGGGTAGGAGATGGACTGTGAAATCTAGTGAGATCTTTGTTTTTGTTCAGGATATGGAATTTAGGTTTAGGATCTTAAATTTCTTTTAAAGCCGTTTTGGTGGGACTTACTGGAAACGTCACACACATACATAACTGTGCCCTAGGTATTCAGACGTTTAGTCCAGCCTTGAAAATATTCCATTGTAATGCAGTGTCTTGTTTGGGAATGTAGATTTTAAAAAAAAGGCAAACACAACCTTGGGTTAGAATTTTTTCCCCCACTAGAATATTGTCTGATGTCTGCCCCTGAGTTTTATTTATGGGGAGTTTTTGTGTTTATGGTTTAGAGATGTGGGATTGGGGAGTGGTAAGTGCAGCAACTGGTATTTAGAGAGTTTACATAGGTTTTTATAGCCCCACGATTATCTGTGAAAGCAAAATTGAAGATAACTTGTTATAATGCATGATTAGTGTGACCTTTGGCATACATTTTGTTTTGAAACTATACAAAGAAAGGAGATGCTAATTTATATGGAATCTTGGCTACTACTTGAAAACAAAAACAAGCAAAAGAAATAGCTTAGAAGTTTGGGATGCTCAGGGATGTTTTCGTGTGTGTGTTTATGGTTGGCATCTATATAGTCATGGGGAGAAAATTTGAATGGAAATAACTTTATTGTGAGTGAGAAGAGAATTGCCTTATGCATGCTGTTAAAAACTAGCTCAATAGAGGAGGGGACTTCATTTGTGACTTTCTTCTTTGTCATAAGGTGTGTGTCAAATTTTCTTTGCTTTAGCATTTGCTTTCTCTTGTTTCAAAGAGCTTTCACATTTCTTAGACCCACACCCCCACACCCCCACACCCAAGCAGTTTCTCTTTTCATCGCCTGAGAAAAAACTTTAAACGTGTGAACTCAACAGAACCCCCAAACTTCCAGAGTCTTTATGAAGAGATTGACTCTTCTCTCCCCAGAATTCTATTAGTCTTAGAATTTTGTTGTATTCCTATCAGTAATTTAAACTGTGAGCTAAGAGTCACTAGTTCCTGTTGAGTTTTTTGGTGGTTTTACCTCCAGATACTTATTTGTATTTTCTATTTAGAAGTAAAGATACTTCTTGAAACTATCAAACATGAGCCCCTGAAACTTGACACTAACATTGCCCAAAGTGAAGCATGTGACTTTATTACTTTTGTATGAGCACCTTACTTATACACAGTGGTTATGCTTTTTAAAAGACTTCTTACTATATATTATTTTGGCCACTGGGCAATGTTTTGATGGTTAGAGAAATTACGATAATTCATAACCCAAAGCTGGCACAGTTTTGGATTAAAATTTTGGGGAGGGGAGGTTATAATTTGTGTTTAATTACTTGGGAAAATCATCAAATTATTTTAAATTACCTAAAATTTCTCCCCAGTTGCCCCTAAATAAAGAAATCATTCAAAATCTTGCCTTATATCAGTGTTACAATGTAAAGCTAGAGCTGTAAAGTTTACCGTTGGTTATGTGAAAGTGAAATGTTGACTTCACATGACTAATTAATTTAAGGTTCTTATTAGGTAATTACGGACAAGTCTCATCTCCTAACCTAGTGGCTGCTGGTCTTAGTTTCATTTTTTGGTATATGAAAACAAAATGACTTGGAATACAGCATTGTATAAACCAGCCAGACGTTCGAAATAAGTTATGCTTTAACTTTGAAAACCTTCTTCCAGAGTTGCATAGTGAGATAGAATTCCTCATTGGAGATAACTTACAATACATTGAACATCTAAAATAATGTGGTTCCTTGTAGGCATACATTTTGCTGATATAGAACCATTTAGGCTTCTTAGCAATTGATTTTTCTCTCAGAGCTATGCACCCTCTCTTCTAGAAGGTGACTTTTTAAAAAGTTTGTAATACTGTGAAAGTTTGCTTGTTTTAATTTTTTATTGTTTGATGGACATGTGCCCATATCTGATATGTGATGTGTAATAGTTTAAAATGTATCTATACTCTTGATGAGTTATTTTTCATTTTATTGCCCCATAATTTAATTGCTTGTTTAAGTTGCTTTTGTGGAGAGGTGCTTAGTGAACTGGTTTAACATGGAATGAAACTGGTTTTAGCATCAATTCTATTTTAAATAACATCCCTGTTCATTAAATAGGTCTCTTTGTTTCTCTATATAAAGTTTTTACTGACAAGAGTTGATTTTTTTGTTTTGTTTTGTTTTCTGGATATTTGTGGTTAAGGTTGGCATTTTAGCACTTGCATTTGGGTAAGGAGATGCTCAAACGTGAGATCTACTCCAAATCTGCTTTTTGCAGAGGTAGAGATAGCGGCTGAGGAAGCATGGTAACTGGAGAGCGTGTTGTCCTGTGAAGCGGTACCAGGCAGAGCCACCAGAGTCGGGCAGGTCTGGATTCTGAACCAGTCCCGCCCCTCACGGGCAATGTGGACTTAAGGCACAGTGGTTTTGCTTAATATCAGTTTCTTCATCTGTAAGATGGGTTGGTGATCCTTACCATGGGGTGCTTGTGAAGACTGAGATAACAGACATGCATTTCTTAATTGTCTTCTCCCTCCTTTCCTCTTCACTGATACCCATCCTCACGGTCTCAACATAAATGCTACTTCTTTCCCCAAACTTGGTTCTAAGTAAGATTCCTTGGCCATGCGTTCTTACCAATGGCTTTTTTTTTTGACAGCCCTGACTAAAAGTAACCATACAATTATTCATAGGTATGCATATGTATGGGCTTCCATGGTAGCTCAGTTGGTAAAGAATCTGCCTGCAATGCAGGAGACCTGGGTTTGATCCCTGGGTTGGGAAGATCCCCTGGAGGAGGGCATGGCAATGTACTGCAGAATCCTTGCCTGGAGAATTTCATGGACAGAGGAGCCTGGGGGGCTGCAGTCCATGGTGTCGCAAAGAGGCGGACGTGATTGAGCGACTAAGCACTGCACAGCATGCATATGTACGTGTATTCTTTTACTGTCCGTCTCTGCCTCGTGCCGTTAGACTGTAAGGTCTGTCTGGACGGGAGTATCCGTACCTCCAGTGCCTGTAGCGCCAGTGCTGGGCGCAGAGCAGGAGTAGAGGAGCGTGCGTGTGCACAGAGGGGTGGTGAGGAACCTGATGCTGAAGCCCAGGCCTGAGCGCCGCTTCTTGCTTGCGCAGTCTTGGGCAGAATGGCTTCAGAGCTTTAGAATCCTGGGTGCTGACCGTGCGTAAGCCCTCGCTGCCCTTGCCAGGATTTGAAAAATGTGAAATGAGATACTCTAATGAGATGCTTCGCAAAAGTGTAAAATGCCGTATAAATGTAAGTTGGTACAGTAGCAATAATTTCAGTAATGAGGTTACCCAAGACTTTATAGAGTTTCAGCTTTACTGAGTTGGTAAGTAGCTATTATGTAGTATTTATTAGTAACTTAAACTTTCTGTATGCATTAGTTAGAACACAAGATTGGGCCCATGTTCTGCCTATAGTGGCTTAAGTGCTGAGTTTCTTTCTTTCTCACATGAGTCGTCTAAGGCTGATGTGGCAGCTCCAAGATACAGGGGACCTCGGGTCCTTCTGTTGCTTTCCTGTGTATAACGGGACCCCATGGCCCCTGCAGTTCAAGACAGCTCGCCACCATGTTCACGGTCCAGGAACAGGATGGGGGCGAGAACAACCCTTCTTTAAAGACGAACCTGGAAATTGCATACGTGACTTGTTCACACCTGTTGGTCGGAACTTCGTCAGGTGGCCACATGTAGCTGCAAAGGAGGCTGGGATATGTGGTCATCAGTAGGGTGGCTGATTGTCTGCCTGAAAATCTGTTTTTACTGATGAATAGGAGAATGGGGATTATGAAGCATTGCCTGTCACTCTTTTAAGATGTTTTGGAAGAAACTTAACAGAGATGAACTTGGGAAAGACAACTTATTGCACTAATTAATGTTTATATTCCATATTTGCTCATTAATCATTTGAACTATGGTGTGTAACTTGAAATAGACTATCAGTACTTAGTATATGCAATATGTACATACGTAGTCAGATTAGAGTCAATGTAACTAAACTGACAGTAGTGAAGGGATTTGGAGTCTCATATCACATTATTTTATTGAAGGTATTTTTTGATAGAAACATGATTCTCGATTGCTATAACTGTTATACGTAAACAGTATTTGAAGCCTAGGCCTTTGGATTTAGTTTTAGCAGTCGCATGGACCATTTTGTGTGTATTTGTGTACATAACCTCAGCAAGCAATACTAGGAGAGTGTGATTCAGTATTGCAGGATCTTGTCAGGTTTTCAGTAAGTGCTTGGGTCACTGAAATTGTAACGATTATAGCAGTGATATTTAAACATTTACTGTCCAGTGTCTTGCTCTTTTTTTCCTGTGGGTTTGACAGAAGAGGAAGGTCTAGGATTCCTTTGAACTAGCCTATAATTAGGTCAAGTAGAGACCTGAGGAGCTGATGAGCCTCAGATAGTTTTCAGGAGAACTTGTCAGAGTTGTGGGACTCCCCAGCCCGAGACTCGTCTTCTGAAGGTTTGGTGATGTGCTGGGATCCATTGTCTTAATTGGGCCTGCAAATGTCCCTGATGCAGTAGAAACATTTTGAGAAACATTGACATAGTTCATTTCTCATCTTAGAGGAGGAAATGGTTGCAAAGAAATGAAATGACTTACCAGTGCCTCGGAGTAAGCAGGTCGGGGGGTGGGGGCTAGCGCATGTTTTCCTGACTCTTGGTTCTTTGTTCTTTCCCCAGAAGAGAGGAAGGAGAAGAGTACAACTGCATTTTTTAGTTTATAGGAAGATCTGTCATTCAAATATGTTGCTATTTATGTGTGAGCTCATTGCTATTGAATGGTTGGCTCACTTCACTGTCTTCTGAGCCTCTTAGAAAAATACTGTGAGTTGGTCCAACAAATATTTAAAGGTGGAAAGTTGAGGTTTTAAGTCAAGAATCATTAGTGTCGGTGCTTTAGGGTAGATGAAAGGGAGGTGTGGGTTTGGCATGATCAGAAGGAGCAAAAGCAGGCCATGTCCTCAGATCATTCCTTTCCTTTTCAGCTGATTCGCTTGCCATTCTCACTGTGGAATTCATACTGTAGATTAAGACAAGAGCTGGATCCCCTAATTTAAAATGGAAGTGTTCCTAGGGAAATAGCCTTCATCTGTTATCAGGTTAACACTTCATCAATTAGCTGCTGTCATTTTGAACGCTGGAGATGAGCACCCACACTAATAAAAGAGCTTTTGGGCAGAGGAGGGAGGTTGGGGCGCAGTGCCCTTGTCCAAGGAGAGTGACGGGCCTGTTGAGAAGCGTCTGTTTGTGGTGCGGCCCTGGCACGGTGCTCACAGGCTTCTCTGGTGGCCGAGGTTGGAGCATTGGGCTGGCCCTTGCTGGCCAGTCAGCGCTGGTCTTGGGACCATGGATAATTTGTTGAGGCCCTCTGGGCTGACTGAATGCGTGGTCATTGGAGTAGGAGTGTCCTCCTAGCGCTTTCTCATCTGTTTAGGACTCCTGTTTGAGCAGTCCCATATCAGACTTCAAAGGTATTATTTTGATCTGGGGAATTTTAGTTTTTAAAGATCAACGAGTTTTTTATTTTCATGATTAAAAAAAAGATCCAGCCCTATAGAATGAATGGTGTCACCCACCCCCAGCCCTCCCCGTCTGTGCTCCATAAGTAACAGCTATTTAGTTTTTCCTACCAGAAATGTTATATACGTATATATGTAAACTGTATATATAAACATTTGGTATATACATAGGTGTTACAAAACATGGGGCAGCAGAGGATGAGATGGTTGGATGGCATCACTGACTCAGTGGGCTTAGATTTGAGCAAATTTCGGGATATAGTGGAGGACGAAGGAGCCTGGCGTGCTGCAGATCATGGGTTTGCAAAGAGTTAGCGACTGAACAACAACAAATGACAAAATGGTATGTTTAGTGTGATCCCGAGTTTTTTTTGAAGTGCGACATTGTGTATGTGTACACTCTATGTACTTAAAAAACAAATGGGGTCTTGCTAAGCATGCAGTTTTGCAACCTAAATGTCTTGCTCTATCTTGGAAATACTCCTGTGTCAGGTGGTAGAGTTTCCCTGTATTTTTTTTTAATGGTTGGGAAGTATTTGATGTTATGGATGCAACACAATTGAGTCAATCTCCATTAGAGAGAATTTAATTTTCCCCCCTATTTTTAGAAGTTTAAAAAAAAAATATTTTGTTTATTTTTGGCTGCTGTTGGGTCTTGGTTGCGGCTTGCAGACTTTCTCTCGTTGCAGGGGCTACTGTTCGTTGCTCCAAGGCAAATGGAATCTTCCTGGCCCAGGGACTGAACCCATGTCCCCTGCATTGGCAGGCGGATTCTTAACCACTAGACCCCCAGGGAAGCCCATACTTTTGCTATTTTTAAATAATGCTGCAGTGTGCATCCTTGTACATGTAACTTTTTTGTCAGTGTCAGCCAGAGGATACGTATTTATAAGAGGGATTGCTGGTGCACCAGGTATATGCGTGTATGAGTGTGTTTTGCCAGCTGTCTTCCGAAAAGTAGCACCAATTTATACTTCAGTAGCAGTGTCTAAGAATGTGTAGTTGCCCAAATCTCAAAAACACTGGCATTATTCAAGTTTTAAATCTTTTGTTAATTTAATAGGTGAATGGAGCAGTCTACTTGTTTGAATTTGTACTTCTTGATGAGAGAATTTGAGCATCTTATGGTGTACTATAAGTCTTACACTTTAACAAAATATTCATTCTTCGATACTTAGTTAAAATTGTTTTGTGATGTTTCTGTATTCTGTTGAATGAAAAACGATGTTCTTATAAATTGTAAATGCTTTGATAAATTGTAAAAGGTGAGTCTTGTTCCTCTTCAACTGAGGATACTTTTGCCTGTCCTCTGTAACATATGTGAATTGTGGTGGTAGAGGCTTTCACTACAAAAATGAGTAAGGTTTGGTGACCTCAGCTATTAAGTGTTGAAATAGTTGTGTGTATACCAGCAAAATTAGGACAAAGAAGACCATGACTGCTAACAGTTAGTGGATTCTTAACCACTGGGCCACCAGGGAAGTCCTGACACAGGACTCCAGGTTTGGGAGATAGAAAGGAGAGAATTCCACTTTGGTGGCAGTATAGTGAAGCTCTTGAGGAGTCGAATGATGGGCTTGATGGGAACAGTTGAGAATATTTCCTAGTAAGGCCGGAGGGGACAGTGGAAGAACAGAGGAGAGAGTTGTTGTAGGTCAGTCCTTCTGTTAGTGGCGGGTGGAAATACCGTGCTGTTCATTTGCTTGGTCCTGTCCGACTCTTCGTGATCCCGTGGACGGCAGCACACCAGGCCTCCTTGTCCATCACCAATTCCTGGAGTTTACCCAAATTCATGTCCATTGAGTTGGTGATGCCATCCAACCACTTTATCCTCTGTCGTCCCCTTCTCCTCCCGCCTT
This sequence comes from Bos mutus, assembly GCF_027580195.1. Classification (NCBI taxonomy): domain Eukaryota; kingdom Metazoa; phylum Chordata; class Mammalia; order Artiodactyla; family Bovidae; genus Bos; species Bos mutus. The sequence goes on along the minus strand of NC_091617.1, from coordinate 151,105,073 downwards.
CAATCTTTCCCAGCATCAGGGTCTTTTCCAGTGAGTCAGTTCTTTGCATCAGGTGGCCAAAGTATTGAAGTTTCAGCTTCAACATCAGTCCTTTCAATGAATATTCAGGACTGATCTCCTTTAGGATGGACTGGTTGGATTTCCTTGCAGTCCAAGGGACTCTCAAGAGTCTTCTCTGACACCACAGTTAAAAGCATCAAATCTTTGACTCTCAGCTTTCTTTATGGTCCAAGTCTCAGATCCATACATGACTCCTGGAAAAACCATAGCTTTGACTAGACGGACCTTTGTTGACAGGTAGAAATAATGTAGTGCCATTAAAAATGAGCTGCAAAATGGGGCAGTGGGGGAAGGCAGCGTTGGCAGCGGTGATTCTGGAGAGGAAGCGAGGAAGCGGTGTCCCAGCTCACAGGCTGAGAAGTGTGGAGTAGTTAAACGTGTGTGTTCAATTTATTCTGAGTGGCTTGGTATTTTCCTGAAAAATACCACATTTATTCTGTTACTTTTGCGTATGTTCTTATTGGGAGACCAATCATCTGAAAATCGTTTATCTTGTGAGGTGGATAGAGCTATTACTGCGTGCCTGTTGGGCGCCACACGTGGCCCTAGGGCCGGGGATCAGTGCCCGCACCGTGTGCGCCGGGATGCAGTTAGCTCTCACGGGGGCTTATGGACTCAGTCTAGGGCAGACGGGCATTTTCATTAAAGGGAGCACAGTTTATGAAACGGAATGAGATTCAGTGGTGCTTTTTGAAGGTCAAAAATTTTGTCTACTTTTAAAAGTCCCTTTGACAGTTTAAGTTTAACTTTATTTGGTATAAGTAGGACTCCTGTCTTAAAGACAAATACTGTCTGCTGAAAAATTTGTTCTTATTTGATCATTTCCCCTTGAAAAAGAACAGTTGTCACCACAGTGGTGTGTTTTACTTCATCTTTACATCGAACACATTTATTTTTGGTACACATTACTTCTGTGGTACAAAATATTGTTTCATTAAAGTTTTCCAAAACAGCAATGGTAGTAAAATTATTAGGATCCCAGCATATTTTGCAATCTGATTTCACTTTTTGAATTTCCCTATAATGGTTCTGTGGTACTGTTCAAAATGTCAGTAAAACTAGGAAAACTTACCTAGGAATTGGCCTGAAGGCCCATCGTTACTCAGCAGTATTGGAATCAGCTATGCAAAGGGGAGAATTTGAAGACAAGTTTTAGGATTCATGGGATATGTGTTTGAAGGCTATTTGCTGAATAAGATATAAACGTTTGAAATAAAGGATATGGGCATATAGGAAAGGTCAAGAAATAAAATTCAATAGAATGGATAGGAATGAAAGAGGGATTTGAGCAAATGGATGAGCAAGAATTCTTAGTACTTAAATCCCCCCCACCCCGCAAACCTCTTGAGTAATTTGTTGTCACTTCCAGGGTGAAGACCACACTCAGGACCCGCTGTCTGGATGACCTGGCTCCAGCTGACTTAGGCAGTCTTGTCTCCCATGCCTTGGGATCTGTGTCTTTGGATGTCTGCTTCTGGGCCAGCCATCATCCCTTTTCTTTTCTGTAACTTCTTTTTCTCCTTCATTTTCAGTTCAGTTATCACTCTTGTCAGGGAAAGCAGACCCCCCGCCCCAGTCACCTCTTCTTTTTTAATAACTCATGTTTCCCTGTCCTTTTCTTTCACATGTTTATCACAGTTGGTAATTCTTTTTAGTGCTTGTTTTATTCATCCTCCAGAGAACAGGGGCCGTGGTGTTTTGCACACCTCTGCCCCCTGCCGCCCCTGGCGATCGAGGGCATTAGCAAGTCTGCCATATATGGCGAGTACTAAAAACAGTGAACCACATTTTGATGTTGGTCTCCAGGACTGAATGATTGCATAGGGGAATGTGCATTTGGACTAAGAGTTGAACAGGGAATGTAGGAGCCTTTAAAAAAAAAAAAGTGATCCTTTTAAAAGATTAGATTGGGACATTATGTAGCCAGTAAAAAGACCAAGTTACTTACTCATGGCTTAGTTTAACAAGTGTGTATGAAGTATCAACACCTACTAGCTCTTAGAAACTTGGCATTGTATGATGGAGTGGAAGGATGTTGCCCTGTTTATTAAAGGAGTACATCGTTTTAGTAGTTTATTGAAGTAGATACAGTCCTTAGTGGTCATTTGGAGTGATCACTTGGAGTTTTATATTGTGGCGGGAACCAACCTGGCTCTTTATAATATTTAGCCAGCAGAGTGCGGTTCATTCAGCACTTAGATCTAGAAGGTCAGTCCAGCATCAACAGGAGGTGTCAGGTTCACATTTAAAATCAGCGCTAGCTTTGCTGTCGTTTAAAAAGTGAGGGAAAGGTGAAGCAAGTCGTTGGTTTGGACACTTTTTGGCTTTGCTTTTCCCTCACAGAACAAGAATGATTGAGGGAAAGTTGATTGGATGGAGGGATTTTCAAAAGAATTGACTCTTGTAGTTAGAAAACTGTCGAGGCCTTTGATCTTGTCAGGTGAATCATCTTTTTAAAAGCTTAAAGGGGATTTGCTTTAAAGTAGTTCTGAAATCTTTCTCAGTGACTAGTTTCTGTGGTAAGTATTTAGAAAAGCAACTATTCAGATTTTATTTTTTGGCTCTTTGGGCCCATGCCAGTCCCTTGGGACATAGTTGTGACTCACAGGACGTACGTGGTACCTGCCCTCTTGAAGCTCTTCAATAGAGTTAGAGCTCATTAAAGAGAACTCTAATAAAAGAAAACATGGCTTGATGCCTCCAGCCAGCCAGCCATCCCATTGTTCATCTGTTTATGTATTCCTTGAACTTAGTTTTGGTGGCGACATGTCTTTAAGCTTCTTGTTGCTTTATTTCTGGTTACATAGCGACTAATCTGCAATGCAGGGAAGTAAATTTGCTTAAGGTTAATCATAGTATTTAATAAAAAACCCAGTGAACAGTCAAAGGCCCTGAAGTTAAACATTGAGAGAGAAAAGAAGAAGGAACATAGGACTTCTGTAACCCGTTACTTGAGATAGATAAAAGTTCTGGTACGCTGACGGCTGGACGGCATCACTGATGCAATGAACATGAGCTTGGGCAAACTCCGGGGATAGTGAGGGTCAGGGAGGCCTAGTGTGCTGCAGTAAGAGTTAGGCACGACTGGGCGACTGAACAGCAGCACAAGTAGGGACTGAGGAGGATAACGGTTGTTATAATTCCAGTGCAGGATAGAAACTCAGGTCTTCACCTTGTTGACATTGACAGACTTTTAAAAAAGATGTTCATGTAAGCCAGTGAGTTTCTTCTATTAAAAAGTAAGCTTCTGTTTGATGGTAACAGTTCAGTTCAGTCACTTAGTCGAGTCTGCCTCTTTGCGACCCCATGGACTGCAGCACGCCAGGCTTCCCTGTCCATCTCCAACTCCCGGAGTTTACTCCAACTCATGTCCATTGAGTTGGTGATGCCATCCAGCCATCTCATCCTCTGTCGTCCCCTTCTCCTCCTGCCCTCAATCTTTTCCAGCATCAGGGTCTTTTCCAATGAGTCAGCTCTTCGAATCAGGTGGCCGAAGTATTGGAGTTTCAGCTTCAGCATCAGTCCTTCGTATGAATATTCAGGACTGATTTCCTTTAGAATGGGTGGATCTCCTTGCAGTCCAAGGGACTCTCAAGAGTCTTCTCCAACACCACAGTTCAGAAGCATCAATTCTTCAGCGCTCAGTTTTCTTTAGTCAAACTCTCCCATCCATACATGACTGCCAGAATAGTAGCTACTATTAATTGATTTCCTGCTATGGGCCAGACACTGTACAGATTCATTATTAGTTATTTTAATATTAGCACTAGCACTGGCAGGTGGTTAGTAATATCTGTTTCTAAGTTAAAAAACTGCGATGCAGGGAAGTAAATTTGCTTAAGGTTAATCATAGTATTTTGCATATGCTGCTTCTAGCTAATAAAAAATCCAGTGAACAGTTAAAGGCCCTAAAGTTAAATAAACGTTTAGAGAGAAAAGAAGAAGGAACGTAGAGCTTCTGTAACGTGTTAATTGGAGAGCTAGATAAAAGTTGTGGTATGCTGGGATTCATACTTCGTGCCCCTAGTTCATGAGCCTTTCAGATGATAAACCAGAGCATCTGATAGCTTTCTACATTTAGGGAATTCTTTACCTTAAGAATCTCGGTGAGAGGGAGGTAGATGTCTTCCATTGTGAAAGGCAGTCGCTCACTTTCTCTGCATTTTTGGGACTTAGAATGCCCTCATATGACCTGGGGCCTCCATTCCACCACCTGAGAAGCGGGTGATTTGCAGAAGCAGGCCGTTTGCAGAGTCCGTGTCTGCATAGAAGGGGGATGGCCGAGCTGTCTCTTCTGGAGGCCGTCAGCAACAGATCCAGTCCTGGCACTTCGTTCCCGTGTTCGTGGTGTCTCTGCAAGTCACAGGGACCGAATCCTGTGTTGTCTCCACTGGACCAGATCTTTGGTTTGCCTTTTGGGTGTTCTTGACTACATGGCCTTCCAGCCTGGCCCTCCTGGGGTTTTCTGTGAGTTGCCTAATATGCTTTAATAACTTCCTTTTCAGTTTCAACAAAGCCAGAGTTAGTTTCTTTTGTTTGCAACTACAACCTTTACTGAGATGGTGCCAGTTTCGATAATAGACGATTTGAAGGAACTCTCTAGAGTCAGAGTCATCTGTGTCTAGATTAGAATTTACTAACTAGAAGAGTTCACAGTATGTAGTAAGTGAAATACTCGTAAAACATTTTGGTTATTGATTTAGTGATTTTACTGAATCCGAGCGCTTATTCGCAGCCAGGGTATGTTCTGGGTGTTGGATATTCAGGGTGACGGTGAGATCCCTGTGCTCACAGAGCTTAAGTTCTCTTGTGAAGTGTAGAGTAAGCAAGAAAACAGCTAACATACTGACCAAGAGCGATAGATACTGTGAAAAAGTAAAGATGGGGTGAAGTGATAACGGGGCTTCCCTGATGGTTCAGGGGGTAAAGAATCTTGTCTGCAATGCAGGAGACACAGGAGATGCAGGTTATAACCCAGGGTTGGGAAGATGCCCTGGAGGAGGAACTAGCAACCTGGTCCAGTATTCTTGCCTGGAGAATTCCATGAACTAGAGGAGCCTGATGGGCTACATACAGTCCATGGGGTCGCAAAGAGTTGGACACAGCTGAGCGACTAACACATTCTAAGTTATAATGATGTATGTGTGTATGTTTAGGGATGGCATCTGATAAAATGTTTGCTTAAAAATTACTGTCAGAAGTCTTGACTTATGCTTTTTACTGTGGGGCAGTAACTTTCTGAATTTACCCTCCCAGCGTAAACAGCTAGGAAACTGGACAAAATCCATGGAACAACTGTTTTTGGATATTAAACAATAGGCAGTGCCTAACTACGATGCCTAACAGATGGGAAACAAACGCCGTGAGCCCTGTGTTGGTCCAGCTTTCTGCCAGGAGGCAGTCTTCAGATCTCGTTGCAGGGATGTGCATGTGTTCTCAGTCGTGTCTGACTCTACGACCCCGTGGACTGTATCCTCCCTGGCTCCTCTGTCCACGGGATTTCCCGGCAAGAATACTGGAGTGGGTTGCCATTTCTTCCTCCAGGGGATTTCCCGACCCAGGGACCCATCCCGCATCCATTGTGTTGGCAGGTGGATTCTTCACCACTGAGCCATCGAAGGAGATCCCAGATAAAGCCCACAAGTTGAGGAAAGAAAGACTGGAGTTGAGGGAGGCCAGAATGGTTCTGTTGGGAGGAGCAGAGTTCCGAAAGAAGGTAGGCACGCAGAGGAAGAGTTCCGTAGTCTTAGTGAGCTCCGTAAATGCTGACTGAAGGCCGGTCTGTGGGACTGCAGGTGCAGAGGGCTGGCTGTGAGTTTATACTTGGGGATTTGACTGTCGGGGGTGGGGGGGGGGGTCAGCACTTCTCACTGCTCTGTTGTTCAAGGGTCGCCAGTAATTTGAAAGGAATGTAATTGCTTATCCTTACAGAGGCCAACACTCTTTAAAGAAATGTAAAGAAACCCAGCACTCAACAATGTAAAAATGTCCAGTATCCAAACAAAAATTGCTGAATATGTGAAGATGTAGGTTAATGTGACTTATAATTGGGGTATCAGTAAATTGAAACCAGCGTAGAATTGACAGATGTTAGAATTAATGGGCAAGGACATGAAAGCAGTTGTTGTGCTCCATCTATTCAAAAAGTTAGAAATTATGAGAGATATAAAAAGACCCATGTCAAACTTTTAGAGGCAACAGCTAATGTGTGGAATGAGAAATACTTTGGATGGCATTAATGGCAGATTAGACATTCCAGAAGAGAGGATTAGTAAACTTGAAGACAGAAAACTCAGTAGAAACAAATGATAGAGACAATGGAATTAGCAAACAAGGTTATTAAAATGGTTATTAAAATGCAGGGTCAAATGTCAAATCACTGTGTTGTACACCTGAAACTAATATATTTCATGTCAAATATACCTCAGTGAAAAATACAGTAAAGCACAGGGGCAGATTGTGGTCAATGTTGACATTTTGGTACATGAATTTTTTCCAAAAAAGAGCAAATTGTGACTGCTAATCTGAAGTTGGCTTGTTGTGTAGTTGAGTAGTTGAAAATTATTATTTCAGCAAAGCACCAAGATATGGCAGAAGAACTTTATTGTGCAACAGTGTGCTCATTATTTATTACTTGATCTGTAACAATATTACCATAAAGCTAGAAACTGAAAGCATGCTTTTATGGCCTCACAGTGTCTGTGGGTCAGATGTACGGGCACAGCTTAGCGTAGTTGGGTCTCAGGACAGTGGTCAGAAGGTTGACAGGGCTGTGGTCTCATCTCAGGCTTCCCTGGGGAAAGGTCTCCTCTGTGCTCGTTTGACTGGTGCAAGCGTTCAGTGCCCTCTGTGGTGTTGGGCTGAGGGCTGCAGTTTCTTGCTGCCTGCTGGCAGGCACCCACCCTCAGTTCCTTGGGGTGTTGTCCTTTCCCATGGTGCCTCTTAACTTGCTCCAATACAGGGAAGGAGCAAGTCTGCACAGTAGACAGCTGCATGGTCCCCTGCATCGTGACCACAGAAGCGCCGTCCTTTGCCCTTGCCTGTGCGCTCTCGGTTAACAGCAAGTCATGGGTCTTGACTCAAGGGAAGGGCCCGGCAGCAGGAGGCTGTGTGGCGGGAGCCACCTTGGAGTGTGTCCATGCTGGGCGGTAGAGAGCGGTGGAGAGTGCGTTTCCTGGAGTCTGCGCCAGGCACCTGGCTTTGAATCCCAACCCTGGAAGCGTCTCTGAGCCGCAGTTTCCCTGCAGGGATAGTCTCTGCCTACTGTTGACAGTGTGTGAAAAGGGCGAATGCTTGTCTTCAGTTAAATTCTTTCTTTATTCTACTGTTTGTTCTCAACAGATCAGATCTTCAGTCTCTTTTTGCTTCCTGTGAAATTTTTTTTAAGTATTTATTTTTAGTTTTAACATGCAAATAATCAAAATTGAATGCCTACTGAAAGGCTTGTGAAGAAAAGCCTGTCCCTGGGAACAGCCCTCCTTAGTCCTAGTCCTGCCCCCTAGAGCTGTGCTTCCTGCTTTTGGATGCTAGTGCTGAGACCACGACCCAAACTGGCTTCCGGGTAACTCACAGTTGGAAGTCCAGAGCTGGGTGGATTCTTCAGCTAATTGGTTTTGTGGCTTCCCTGGTGGCTCAGACAGTAAAGGGTCTGCCTACAATGCGGGAGACCCAGGTTCCATCCCTGGGTTGGGAAGATTTCCTGGAGAAGGCAATGGCAACCCACTTCAGTACCCTTGCCTGGAAAATTCCATGGACGGAGGAGCCTGGTAGGCTACAGTCCATGGGTCACAAAGAGTTGGACACGACTGAGTGACTCCAATGTCAATGTCATGTCAATGTCAATGACTTCAGGGTTTCCATCTCCCCTTTTAGTCTTTGGCCGGCTACATCCTCAGTAAGATGCAGGAGTTTCAGAGTAGTACCCAGGTACAACAATGTCTAGAGAAGGAAAATTATCTTTCGTGTAGCTGTATGAGAATGTGGAAACTTGCCTAGAAACACTGGCAGACCTACCTCCTGGCTTACAGGCCTGTTTCTGAAACACTCACTAGAAAGGGAAATGGAATGACATTTGGACCAGTTGGACACACGTGTGGAACTGAGCGCTTTCCCTGAGCATGTGCCTAAATGGGTGAGTGTGCAAAAGAGTTCTGGACAAAATTGACTTAGGTTACAGCGGAAAAAGGGGGAAATTGGAGGCTGGGTGGGTAACTCTGACCCTACTCTGGTATTTTACATAAGATTTAAGATGTTATCTGTTGATTTTCTGTTGAGGTGTGTGTGCTCAGTCTTGTCTGACTCTGCGAACCCATGGACTGTAGCTTGCCAGGCTCCTCTGTCGATGGAATTCTCTAGGCAAGAATACTGGAGTGGGTTGTCATTTGTTTTAAGATAGACGACTATTTAATTTAAAACCACCTGTCTTAGACGTCTTCCATCTATCCGTTGTAGTTACATGTATATTTTCATTCAGTGTATTCAGTATAGTAGTATGATTATGTAAGTCTTGTTCACCATGGAGGCAAATTGTATACTATGATTACATTTCCCTCCTTGTATAATTTTGCTTTTCCTGTTTCGTTTTCCTCCTATGGTTTTGTTTTGCGTTGTTTTCTAGGTCTTTGTGTTTAAGTTTCCCCATACCTTCTAATAGCCTCTCTGTATAGTTTTGCACAAAGATTAGATTCTTACCCACCCCCACCCCCTTCCTTAAGGGCCCCTCCATCAAACTACTCCTATATGGAAATTAAATTTTTTTTTTTATTAAAGTGTGGTTGATTTGCAGTGTTGTGTTTCTACTGTATAGCAAAGTGAGTCAGTTACACATACATGTATCTACTCTCTTTTAGGTTCTTTTCCTATGTATGTTGTTGTTTAGTTGCCAAGTCGTGTCCGACTCTTTGCGACCCCATGGACTGTAGCCCACCCAGCTCCTCTGTCCATAGGATTTCCCAGGCAAGGACACTGGAGTGGGTTGCCGTTTCCTCCTCCAACTTTTTCTTTCATTTTGTCAGCACAGCTTTTAGACTTCCCGAGAAAGAGTGCACGAGAGGTTAGTTTTTTGAGACATCATCTGAAAGTGTCTTTAATCTGTTCTCTTTCAGGAGTAAAAGTTTTGACTGGGTATAGAATTGCAGTTGGAATTTAATTTTTACTGAGAACTCTGAATGAATTGCTTCATGCTTTTCTAGCTTCTTATAGCAGATATAATTTGTATTCTGGGTTCCAAAAGTATGGAACAGTCAGAGGACATAATGCCCTCCCTTGTTAAACCATTACCCAACTTCAGCAGTCGTCAGCTCATGGCCACTTTTAAAAAATTTACAATTCTGTCTATCCCTCTTCCTTTTCATTTCATACAAGCAAACCCAGGTACATAATTTTACTTGTGAATATTTGTCTCTCTAAAAGATAAGGGCTCGTTTGTAAACTGTAACCCTTGTAGTAATATTATACCTTTAAAAGATTAAAAATAATTCTTCAAATATCCAGTTTAAGTTCAAATTACCTTGATTGCCTCATAATTATATTTTAAAGCAGTTTATTCAAATTAGAATCTTAAGTAAGGTCCATAAATTGTCATTGACTGACAAACCTCTGAAGTCTCTTTTAATCTGTCGGTGTTATTTTTTTCCCTTGAGTTTTATTTGTTGAAGAAACTGTGTCCTCGGTCTTGAAGTTTTCTATAGCCTGTGTATTGCTGAATGAAGCCCTGTGGTGTCATTGATGTGTTCCCCGTCCCTTGCAATGTATTTCCTGTATGTGGCAGTAGCAGTGAGATCTAGAGACTTGATACAATTCTGTGTGTGTGGTTTTTTTTTTTGAGAGGTGCTAAGTAGGGAGAATACTACATGGGTGGTATGTTATCTTTAGGAGGCATAAAATATCTAACTCTGTGATGTTAGTGACTACTACATATTAATGTGGATCCGTTGATTTATTTGAGATTTTGGTTCTTTTTATGAAAAGAACTCTCCCCATGAGTTTTGAGGATCTGATCTTCATCTGTAGTGTTCGGAAGTTTTGTAGTGTTGCCTTGAGTATTTTCTGTTTATTTTTTACCTTTATTGGGAGATATTTTTCAACTTTTATTTTCCATCAGGATATTTTTTTGTTGTTGTTCTCTGCTCCCTACCCGCCCCTCTCACCGCTCTTTTTTTCTTTTCATTAGTATTTTGTTTTTACTTCATGGTTTCATACATTCTTTTACCTCTTCAGGCACATTCATATTATGATTAATTGCCTTTTTTTCCCCTTCATGGCATTGTCTCCATTTCCTGTGGATTCTTGTTTTTCTGCTTGCTTTGATTTCTGTCTTTGAGTTTTGGCAGCTTTCCTCAAATATCTGGCCATCCCTGGGCTGGTGGCTTGCGTGAGGAGTAAGTGACGATAAAGCCGAAAAGAAGCTTTTTTCGAGGGTGAGGCTTGTTCACTGGAGGCGTATTAGTGTGGTGCTTGAGGGACCTGTGAGTGTGAGTGCCCTTGTTTTACTCCAGGGCTCTTGTTGATGAGTTGCTAAGTTGTGTCCCACTCATTGCCACTCTGTGGACTGTAGCCGGCCAGGCTCCTCTGTCCATGGGATTTCCCAGGCAAGAATACTGGAGTGGGTTGCCGTTTCCTTCTCCAGGGGATCTTCCCGATCCAGGGATCGAATCTGTACCCCTGCGTTGGCAGGTGGATTGTTGACCTGCCGCTGAGCCACCGAGGAAGCGCCTTGCAGCCTCCGCCTCACCTGTTCTCTCTTGTGCTTGGTCTCTCCACGTGCAGAGTCTCTGTGTGTTTCCCCAGAGAGCGCGAGTGCCTCTGGTCTGTTTGGGGACGTGATAGTTGCCAGCACGGATAGGATTTGGGTTGCAATATGGGGTTTTACTGCATGTAATTTGCTTATTTGTTGAACTCAGATAAGTTGCAGATAGAATACAAATAACTTTTATTTCTTGAATCTTTTGAGATAAAGTTGTTGACATGAAGTCTCTTCTTTGTTGAATCTTGTAGTGCATTTTTCCTGTAAACAGAGACATTCTCTTGCCTGATGACAGTACAGCCATCAGAGGCAGAAATTTACCATTGGTACATTACAGCCGTCTGATCCCTCGGCCTCCACTCAGCTTTCAGTTGTTGCCCCAGTGGTGTTCCTTTATAGAAGGATACAGTCAGTCTAGGATCGAGTAACACCTTTTGTTGTCATGTCTCTCCAATTCTTGATCTACATAGTCCTTCAGCTGCTCTTTCTTTTATGTTATTGATATTTTTGAAGACTACAGACCAGTTATTTTAGAGAGTCCCTCTCAATGTGAGTTTGTCTGATGTTTCTTTACTAGATGTAGGCTGAACATCTTGGCCAGGAGTATCATGGAAGGGATGCTGTGTTAATTTCAGTGTATTTTGTTAGATGGCATATTACTGATTTTCAATTTGTGCTGTAAAAAATATTACCACAAGTTCAGTGGCTTAAAAAAACACACATTTATTATGTCACAGTTCTGAGTTCAGAAGTCCATAATGGATCTGACCTGGGCTCGTCTTGGTGTTGGTAGGGCTGCATCCCTCTTGGAGACTGTAAGTTCGTGTTCTTGCCCTTTCCTGGTTCTGGGGGCCGTCTGCTTTTCTTGGCTTGTGGTCTCCCCGTCTTTGCACAACCAGCCACTGTGGACCTCGTGCACCTGTGCTGCCGTCTCTCTCTCCTCCCTGCTCTCACTCTGGAGGGACTTTGTGATTTCACTGGGCCCACTGGGGTCATTGAGGTTAGTCTCAATTTTAAAGTCATGTGATTGGCATATTTAATTTCCTGTGCAACCGTGATTTCCCTTTGCTATGTAAAGGAACATGTTCACAGGTGCCGAGGGTCAGGTTGTGGAGCACGCTTGGGGCGGCGCGGTACCGTGCCTACTGCAGGGCTCGTATGATTTCCGTCTGTACCAGTATTGAGAACGTTCACTTTGATCACTTGATTATGGTGGTGCCTTCAGGCTCCTCCATTTTAAAGTTACTTTTCCTCTCTTTTTGTAATAAGTATTTTGTACAGAGATAACTTTGCGACTGTGTAAATATTCTGTTGGTTACCGACTTTTATCGTATTCAGTTGTTTTGTATCACTGTATGCAGTGGGTCGTAATATATTACTGCATTGATCTTGCTGCTTCACTTGCCCCAGATTTTGCCAGGTTGACTTCTGTGTCCTTTTAGCCTATCTCTATCATTTTTTGGAGCTCTTCCATGCTTATCTTAAACTTCTGTCTCAGCCTTGGAGTAGGCCATTTTTCCAAGAAGCTCCTTCCCCCCTAAAAAGTCTTTATTTTTTATTTCACATTTCAAAACTCATAGGAAGTTGCAAGGATGATATAAAGTCTGATGTAGCCCCATCAGCTTCCTTTGGTGGAATTTTATGTAGCCTTAGCACAGTATAAAAAGCTGGACATCTGATACATCTGGTCTATTTCTGGTAACTGCATGCCTTCTTTCTTTAGTTTTTAAACTTGCATTTGTGTGTGTGAGCATGGTCTTTTGTAACTTTCTGTTCCATGTATAGATTTGGGTAAGCTAGTCCCACAGTCAAAGTGAGAGAGCTGTTCTGTCACTTTAGAAGGACACTTTTGCTACCTTTTTGTATTCCCAATACCCCCCCGCCCCGCACCGTTCTGTTTATTCTCCGTGTTTGCAGTTTTATCACCTCAATATGTTAAATGAATGGAATCATACAGTATATAACCTTTTTAAGATCAGCCTTTTTCACCAAGTGTAATGCCTTGAGATCCGTTTAGTGTTGTGTAAATCAGTAGTTAATTCTTTCTTATTGCTGAGTAGTGTTCTGTTGTATGCTTGTACCAAGTTTGTTAAACCATTCAACTATTGAAGGACATTTGGATTGTTTTGAATATTTTGTATGATATTATGAATAAAACTGCCTTGATTGTTGGAGTACAGATTTTTGTGTAACGTCTTCTGCATCTTAGGGCGGGGGTCTGAGTGTGCTTGCTGTGTCGCATGCTGGGCATGTGTGTGGTTTTCTAGGCCCCCCGGGACCGGTTCCCCATGGCGTGTGTGCCTGGTGAGTCCTCCGCAGCACGCGTGAGGAGCCCAGTCCCTCGGCATCTGGCCCCTTGCTCCTCCCCGCCCCGGTCTGGTATTGTCACCTTCTTTAATTCAGCTTGCTAGTAGGTGTGGTGGTGCCCTGCTCTGGTTTCTGTTTGCATTTTCTTAATAACTAAGGATGTTAAACATCTTTTCATTTGCTTGTTTGCTATCTCTGTCTGCTCTCTGGTGAAATATCTGTTCATGTCTTTTGTCCATTTTCTGATTAGGTTTTTTAAAAAAAATTTTAACTTTGAGTTATGAGAGTTCTCTATGTGTTCTGGATACAAGGTCTTTTTTTTTGTTGGATATGTGATTCTCCCTTTCTGTTCCTTGTTTTTTCTTCCTCTTTAGAGTCTTTTTTTTTTTTTTTTTTCAGAGCAAAAAGTTTGAATTTTGACAGAGTCCAGTTTATATTAAATTTTTCTTTTATGGGTCATGTATTTGATGTCAAGCGTGAGAACTCTGCCTGGAGCGCTGGTTTCTTTTCCTGGAGAATGGTATTTAGAAACCGAAATCTGAGCGTTCGGTACGCTCATTGCTGTTAGGGTGTGGGTGCTCCCCAGGTCTCTGGACAGAGAATGTGTGTATGTCCTGATGAACGCTTCCAGGTTCAGGATTCGGTAACCATTTTCATTGGTGTCTCCGGGTGTAGACACTTACTGTGAGCCTTTCTTCATTCTCTAAGTCTCCTGCCACTGTCCATGACTTTTCATTATCTAAAAATTTGACCATTACTTGGTTCTATTATTACTATTACTTTTGATGTCTTTACTGATTTTAGGTGGCTTTAATTTTCAGTGAAGCTTTGTGAGAATAATTGTAAATGCTTGGATTATCCACTGTGTTGAACTTGTACTTACTGAAGCTGTAATATTCCTTTTTCAGACTTCTTTTGGTCTTTATTTCTTTACGCTCTCAGCCCTGCCATCCTCCTCCTATACCTGCTCTCACCCTGATTGTGCTGTTTCTCCACAGCCTGTAACCATCCATGACTTTCGTCTCTAAGCAGTGAAGACCAAGCTTATTAGAATATTCAGCTTCTCTTTGTAGGTGACCTCAGCTTATCTTCGCACTCTTTTTCTGCAGCCCCACTGTATTTGCTCCACTTCATAGCTCTTCTCAGTGGCTTTCGGTTCCCCACACGTGTTTTGCTTTCTGCTCCTCTGTCTTCCTTTGAGGCACATTGTCTGCTGCTTTTACAAGGTTTTCCGTAGAGCCCAGAGCTTGGCATAGTAGGCACTTGAGGCATCAGATGCACAAATGCTATTTCCTCTAATATAATAATGCCACCCAAGCTTTTAGATCCCATTTTCATTTTCCAAACACTGTCATCATATAGCAGCTCACTTAAGTCTCAAAGCAGCTCTGTAAGCCATTACTCATCTTTAAGAAGTGATGCTAAGTGAAATGTCCGAGGTCTAATTATAGGAGTAAAATTTAACATGTTGCGTTCCTTGTTATGTGACAGGCCCTGATGTAGATGCTAAGGACATTTGGGGAAGAAATCAGACACATGTGCCCTCAGTACAGCCGACGTTAGAATGTTTGAATTGCAGCCCTTGTCGGGTGGGTTTTGGGGAAAGTCTTCATAACCTCAGTTACTCATCTCAGATGTCATCTCCTCTAGTCTTTCCTAACTCCCCTGGAAGGACGCAGAAATGGGGTAGAAAGAACAGCTCTGTCTTCTGTGTTCTCATTGGTTCCTTCTCGTGTTCGCATTGTGCACAGTTTTACTCAGTTCAGTCTCTCAGTTGTGTCCGATTCTTTGCGACCCCATGGACCGCAGCACGCCAGCCCTCCCTGTCCATCGCCAACTCCCGGAGCTTGCTCATATTCATGTCCATCGAGTTGGTGATGCCCTCCAACCATCTCATCCTGTCGTCCCCTTCTCCTCCGGCCCGCAATCTTTCCCAGCATCAGTGTCTTTTCCAATGAGTTGGCTCTTCACCTCAGGTGGCCAAAGTATTGGAGTTTCAGCTTCAGCATCAGTCCTTCCAATGAATATTCAGGACTGATTTCCTTTAGGAGGGATTTGTTGGATCTCTTTGCAGTCCAAGGACTCTGAAGAGTCTTCTCCAACACCACAATTCTAAAGCATCAGTAGAATTTATAAAATCATTATTTGTATTTGGGGCCTTGGCTAGATTGAGCAGCAGTGGGCAGGGATTTTTTTTTTTTTTTTCTGGTATCCAGGATGCCTGGCACAGAGTGTGTCTTAATATTTCTCAGTAAGTGTTTGAACCCATAATATAAAGACTTACCCATGGTTGTCATTTTCTACTGGCAGATAACAGTTCTCTTTGGTTCTCATTACTGCCTCTGTGTGAGGATACAAATCAGTTTAAAAAGCTCCACTCTGTATTCTTAGCCAGGAGGGTATATTCTTAAAGAGATTATCTATAGGCAGCTTCTTAACTGAAGTTTAATAAGCTATTTTGTGTGTGGATGTGTATAGGTCTTTAGCCTGAAGATGGAGTCTTGACCCGCCTCTCTCCTCAGTATTAACAATCTGGTAGGAGTTCTGAGTTATTCGTTAAAGAAGTGTGCTGATACAAAATAAGATGTAAGAATTTACCAGCCTTTTTTTCCAAGTTCAAGACAGTACTTATTTTCAGATGTGGAGTGTTACCTTCAAACATCTTGCAAACAGGTGCATTTTAGCTTTTCTTCCATATTTGTTTGCATACAAAGTATTGAGGTTATCTGTATTTATTTAGTGAATCATGTCAAAACTCAGAGGCTTAAAACAACCAATGTTCTTCTTTGCTCGCGATTCTCCAATTTGGGCAGGCCTTGCCTCCATTCCACATGGTATCTCCTGGGACTGGGAAGTCCGAGATGGTGGATTCTAGCCCATGTGGTGTCTGAGACATCTTCCTCTGGTAACCTATTTGTATGACTGCTGTGGGCTTTCTCACGGCATGGTCTTGGGGTGGTTGAACTTCATATGTGGTGGCGACTGGATTCTGGTGGTGCCAACAGCAGAAGCCACTGGGCCATCTTAATACTTTTTATTCCTGAAACTGGCATAGTGTCATCTTTACCAGATCCTTTAGGTCAAAAGCAAGTCACAGGACAGTCCGGTTCAAGCAGAGGAGACAGTATAAGATGTGGACACTGGGCGAAAGTGGTTTATTGGGACCACCAAGGGACGTGAACTTCAGAAAATACCTGTCTGAAGTGGAAAGAGACCACTTTTCTGTTCTGTTTTTTATTATCTAATCTGACCAGCTTATCCATTTTATAATGCAGTGATCTGATTATATGCCATTTTTGCTATAACTACATTCAGATAGCTGTAATATGTTGTATTCACTTAGACTGTGGATTGATAATTTTGGTAGGGTTTATAATTATGGAGATTTGGAGATTGAAGAGACAGTGGAGTACTTTATGGCTTACTCAGCTCCAAGTTACACCTAAAACACTAGATAAAAACCCAGAGTACGTACTTTGTGAAATAAGTGATGTGGATGTCCTTTGGGGCCACATGTTGCAGTCCATAAAATATCTCAAATATTTCTCCAGTAGCCCTGTGATTATCCTTTGCACAGGAGAAAGAAGAGACAGATAATTACATCTTCTGTAATGGCAGCTCAAGACTTATTTTTTTCTGCCTCTGAATAGATCTCTCCTTAATGCCCAGAATATGACAGTGTTCATTTCATTTAAATAGTTCTTATCTTGATTCCTTGTTGAGGTCATCCTGTTAACTGGGTTTGAGTGTGACAGTGGAAATTTATCACAATGGGTGGCTCCTTGTGGCTCATTGACCAAATACATTCGAGTTCTCTGGAAAGCTTAAGAGATGCAGATTTTTGGCTCTAGCCCCAGAGTTGGCATATCCAAATGTCTGAGAAGGGGTCTGGGTGATGTGTAGTTTGCAGATCCCGCTTTTAGGTTCTGCAGCTGATTCTCCAAAGGGGCACTGTCACTCCCCGAGGGGGAGAAACTGTTTTCGGGCAAGGGGAGGTGAAAAAAATCTTAGCTAGTACAGTGCTTTGTGACCCCCCGTAATTCAACACTACCTGACAAGGTCTTATTCCACAATTTTTCATTCCTCTCGTCAAGGAGAGATTTAAATAAGGCTTTCCTCCTGGGGATGGGAGTGAAGGAAAGAAGGTTGAGAACCATTGTTCTGTAAGAGTAATTCTGACATAGTACCTGTCCCACCACATCTGAGCCACCACCCCCATCCTGGAAAACTTAATGTGTGATCTGGAGAATGTTTTTTTATTTTTATTTTTTTAATTTATTTATTTATTTATTTTTTTGAAATTGCTTTAAGAAAGTTTTATTTACTGCATACATCCTAAGAATGTATTGTAAATGAAGCAAGATCTTGGAGAATGTTTTTTTAATACTAAGGTTTTACCTACGCTAAATAGGCTTTCCTTTAAAAATCTTGAGGGTTGGTGAAAACATTTTATTCCATGGTGTTTTTGCATCCAGCCAGATTGATCTTACCCTTACGGACAAAGCGCTGTGAGAACAGATTCTGTTCTGGGATTCGGAAACTCTTCAGCTTTACATTAGCAAAAGCTCCTCCTGTTCTTGGGCTGGTTCACACCCAGCTCACGAGGGTCCATTGTAGCCCAGGAAAGGATGTGCTCCTGTCCCTCCTGGGAGCCAGGCCTGTGTCCTGTGCACTGCAGGCCCTGGGGATTAGGGTGGGGGCAAAGGCGGCGCCCCTGTTCTTGGGGCAGGAAGAGTATGGGCCGGCCGCCGCTACTCTGGTTTGCTGCTTTCTTTCCTCGCTTTGTACGGGGTACGAATGAAAATGCAGTTTTGGGCAGTAGTGGGAGAAGGGGGGCTTCCCTCGTGGCTCACACAGTAGATAACCTGCCTGCAATGTATGAGACCCATGTTCGACCCCTGGATCAGGAAGATCCCCTGGACAAGGCAGTGGCAGCCCACTCCAGTATTCCCACCTGGAGAATCCCATGGGAGCCTGGTTGGGCTACAGTCCACGGGTTGTGAAGAATTCAGACGCAACTGAGTGACTAACACACACACAGTGGGAGAAGGAGAAGAGAAGTTTCTAATAGATCACCTTCTGCAAAGAAAATTCATTTTGATGTGAGTATTTCTAGGTCCTTCAGAGTAGTGTTAACGTCTTGGTCCTGGTTTTGTTTTCTGTGGAGTTAGTCCAGGCTCAGGAAAGTTAAAGGCATAGTTCAGCCAGAAATCTAAAGGTTTCTGTAAATCTGCATTCATGCGAAAACACATTGCTTGGCAACTGGCAGATGCTGGGGTAGGTTATTTGTTGACTCAATTAATAAAATTAACCCAAAGTTTATTTTTTTAAAAGTGTCATTCTCTTTTCTGATTTTAGAATCTAATCTTAGCATAATGTTGAATAGAGGAAGGTGACCTGGAAAGTTAGGAGGCCCGGGGTCCAGTGTTCTTCCTACACACCATGATTCTTAACCTCTGTGCTATGCTAAGTCACTTCAGTCATGTCCGACTCTGTGTGACCCCATAGATAGTAGCCTACCAGGCTCCCCTGTCCCTGGGATTCTCCAGGCAAGAACACTAGAGTGGGTTGCCATTTCCTTCTCCAATGCATGAAAGTGAAAAGTGAAAGTGAAGTCGCTCAGTTGTGTCCGACTCTTAGTGACCCCATGGACTGCAGCCTACCAGGCTCCTCCGTCCATGGGATTTTCCAGGCAAGAGTACTGGAGTGGGGTGCCACTGCCTTCTTAACCTCTAGACTTTCATAAATGATCTTTTAAGAGCCCTTCATCATGCAACATTTTAGTGTCAAACACCTTAGAAATGCCCTCAGCTGATGTCATTAGAGTGAATGGGTTCCAGTTGCCACCCAAGGAGTGGTGTATTCGGGTCCACAGTTAGGCTGCTGTAACTGGGAGCCGGCACTTCCATGGCTCTGAGAACGTAGAATCCTCTCGAGGTGAACTGCTAGGTCGACGGGTGGGGGCGGGGGGGTGGCGGCGCGGCCCCAGTAGCTCATTCAGAGACAGGCATTTCTTCTTCCCTGATCCTTCAGGGTACCCTGGGATGGGCCTCATCTGTGTTGTCCTTGCCCCATTTCTTAGGAAGGTGAAGGGACAGAGACGTGTTCACTCCTTGTCTTAAAAGATCAGAAGTGTCAGCCATGCCTCCTTTCGCACTCCGTCTATGAAAACTTGGTCATATGGCCATACCCAGCTGCTGTGGAAGTTGGGAAGCGGAACCCAACAGGGCAGTTGTGTGTGTGACGATAATTACAGAGGAAGGAGATGCCTGTCTTGTTTCTGCCGCAGACAGTGTGGAGGAAACTGCTTAGCTTTCTTAGTATCCTTTTGGGGGAAGCTTTTTACTGAATGTTTTTGTTTACCAAAAATCTTATGGTAAACAGAAAGAGGAAGTAAATTATTTTGGCATTTGGATTAAAATGCTGAGTATATTTGAAAGGCATGTTCTGAAATTATTAGGAAAATGAAACTAATCAGCTCTAACCGATTATACCTTTGTCTCCTCAAAGTACAAGCCAGGTAAAGAGTTGTTTAATCTTTTGTGCATTCTGTGTTACTGGAAACACTTAGGTGCACATTCTGTCACAAGTGACATCTCTTGCCCAGAGGAGTAGCACATAGTTCCCTTTGGTAAACTAGCCCAGCAGAACAAAGCTCTTTCTTAAATGCCATCAAACCTCAGTGGGCTCTGAATTCTTAGAAGTTTGTAAATTTGGCCCTGTGTGAAAATTGCCTGGGGCCCTTGTTCAAAATACAGGTTCTGGCCCTACCCTCTGGAGGTTCTGATGGTTCTGTCTCTGAAGCTGAATTTTTAACCAGCCCCTGAGGGTGATTCTGATGCAGATGTCAGTGGGATGGGAACCACTGCTTTGGATAGTCTACACCTCAGGTGCCTCATATGTGAAAGTGCAAAAATTACATATCTCCTGGGTTTTGTAGGGTTCAGAGAACGTGACATGAGTTGTACTTAAAACTGCTTCATAAATTAAAACATATTATCAGAAATGTTAGGTGGCATTTTAAAGTCTACACCAGGTATTGTGCTAATTTGTTTGGTAAATAAGGTTAAGTGCTCATATCTCCATTTAGAAGTAAGCAGGGAAATTACTATAAGATAGAAATCCAGACTTCTTAATCCTTGCCTAATTGAACAGAGATTCTGGAAAAAGTTAGCTGCTCAGCATAAGTACTAGTATAGCACAAACCAAATAATTTACATACTTTCATTTTAACATCGTGTTAAGACTTTCCTGGTGGCTCAGATGGTAAAGCGTCTGCCTACAATGCGGGAGACCTGGGTTCAATCCCTGGGTCAGGAAGTTCCCCTGGAAAAGGAAATGGCGATTCACTCCAGTACTCTTGCCTGGAAAATCCAATGGACAGGGGAGCCTGGTAGGCTATAGTCCATGGGGTCGAAAAGAGTCGGACACGACTGAGCAGCGTCACTTCTTCACTTCTCCACTTCTCTTCTAAAGTTACCATGTATCAACTTGATGACTTCAGTTAAATATATCTTCAGTGTCATCTGTGTGGGAAATTGCTTTGTTCTTTGGCCTTGAATATGATATAGTCTCTGTTCGTAATGAAATTACAACCTGGTAGAGAAGACAAGACTATTAAATCACAGTACCACTCTTAAGAGAATTTTCTTCTTAAGGGATGTATTCTACAACTGTTACAAGGTAGGTTCTGAATGCGACGTTCAAGTTCAGAAGATGGGTGAGGTCATGTAAGGTGAAGAGCACAGCTTGAGACAGAAGGAGGGACTTCCCTTTTTCTTTCTACCCCAGAGGGACCAGTGTCTGTCAGGGACCTGGACACTTGTCTCTCTCTGTATTGCGATTTCCTGGACCTTGTAAGGAAAGGAACATGATAGAGAAGCTTGTGAAGGTTAAGGATGCGGCCCCTTCTCTGAAGTAAAGGGGAGCAGAACTAAATTTGATGATCCAAACCCTGTGCCAGGCACATACGCAGATCTCCTTAATCAGCTGCAGCGGTTCTGTGGTTGAGAGGGGCAGTGTCCTTTAGTGGAAAGAGTATGGGATCTTAAAACCTAGAAGCAGTTGGTAAAAGAAAGAAAGTGAAAGTCACACAGTTGTGTCCGACTCTTCGTGACCCCGTGGACTGTACAGTCCATGGAATTCTCCAGGCCAGAATACTGGAGTGGGTAGCCTTTCCCTCTTCCAGGGGATCTTCCCAGCCCAGGGTTTGAACTAGGATCTCCTGCATCACAGGCGGATTCTTTATCAACTGCTCTAAATTGAGAAGCATTTGGTAATGTTAGACCCAACTCTACCTTGTACATAGATGTTCAAGTAAGTGGCTTTTTTTCCTGGTGAAACGACTACCCAGGACACGTCAGACTATTCCTTCTTTTTGGCGTATTAGGTGTGCCTTGGCTTTCACAAGGGCATGGTTACTGCTTAACCCATTGAGATACTATGGATAGAGACCCAAGGGTTCATGATGAAGCTGCAGGGTAGAGAAGGGAAAGAGTGCAGTCGTAGGAAATTTTGACAGGAAATATAACTCAGGCTGATTCATTTGATGATGCACCAAAAGTTAGGGGTGAAGTAGTGAAAAGCCACAAATACAGTTTCTGCCCTCATGTCGTTGACAGTGAAAGTTCAGCATTTTAGCAGTTGCTGTTTGGGATAGAACCTGTGAAAGCTTTCCTGAAGTCTTCCAGATTGATGAAAGTGGTGGGGATTTTACATTCTGTGTCTTCCAATGGTTATGTCTTTTTAAATCTTGAAGGAACTCACAAAAAAGCAGTTAGGATTGCAAATCATTCCAAATGAGATGTTGATATTAAATTAGGCATACTTTTCCACATCCTCCAAGAATACAAATACAGACTGAAGCACTTTTCATAGGTGATGTTTGTAAGTGTACATGTTTTAAGATTGGAAATGTCTTTATCTCTTTGTATTAGTTTCCTGTGGCTTCTGTAAAAAACCACCACAAACTTAGTGATTTAAAACAACAGATATATGCTTTCATTGTTCTGGAAGTCAGAAGCCTTGAAATCAGTACCCCTGAGCCGAAATTGAAGTGTTGGTTGATGCAGGGCATCTCTTCAGAGACTCTCTTCGGGCGGCTGCCAGCGTTCCTTGGCCTGTGGCCGCATCACTCTAGCTCTGCCTCGTGGCTCCCTGCCTGCTGTCCTGCTGGTGTTGGTGTCTGTCTAGCGCTCTCATAAGGACACTTGTAAAGGCGTGTAGGACCCGCCCGGATCATCTCATTTCAGCGTCCTTAGCTGAACCTTAGTCACATCTGTAAAGACCTGTTTCTAAATATGATCGCAACTGTAGGTTCCAGAGATTAGGATGTGGATATTTTTTTGGAGAGTGACCTTTTTAAGCTTACACTCTGATAGATTGCAGGCAGATTTTTGGACATAGGAGCAAAAATTGTGTGGACAGAGCAGCCTCAAGAGTTGAATATGACTTAACGAATAAACCACCACCATTGATACATTATATAGAAGAGTAGAGGAAGGTTGTTTTTGACATAGTAACTTTTAGATATTTGTAAGTATATTTCTAGTTAGAGTAGACATTTATAGTGTATTATGCATCTTTTCAACGTTAGCTTGATTTTCAAATTTGGAATTCAAATTGGGAGGCATTGCCCCAAATTTTAGTACCTCACATGTCATTTATAATGGTTTTTGAGTTACTAGTCTCTAAGAGTGGAGGTTATGGGTCTGGGTCAATCCGACAGTGATAATTTTTATCAGGATTTGTTGAAAATGAGTATTAATTTAGGAAAATGATACAAATTATTAGGACACATTTTAGCAATGTAGAAATTTTAATGACCTTGTGAGAAGGTGCAGATTGTAGAAGAATAGTGACAAATACATTATGATGACACTTTTCCTAAAATTGCTTCTTTGTATCAAACTTGAAAATGTGTTGCAGTTGGAGTATATATTTTAATTATACCTTCTTTTAGTTAATTTTGGACTGGTCATTTTGAAAAAGATGAACATATAGTAAACAGTGTTGTTTAAAAAGAAAAGAGGGTCGCACTTAGAAGGGAAGGTACCAGTGTAGTGTTTTTGCTGTCATGAGCCAGCCATGAACATAAATGTATTATGTGTGTGTGTTAATTTTAATACCTGGTTCTTTGTTGAACCTGCCTGGTTTTTTTGGTCACCCGACAGGATGAGATGGCTGGATGGCATCACCAACTCGATGGACATGGGTTTGGGTGAACTCTGGGAGTTGGTGATGGACAGGGAGGCCTGGCGTGCTGCGATTCATGGGGTCGCAAAGAGTCGGACACGACTGAGCGACTGAACTGAATAAAAAATTGACTCTTTTTTCTAAGCATCTTGAGATACATATTTGGAAGTTTTTTTTAGATGGTTCTATTATTTCTAATTCCTTGGGTGTGAAATTGGGTTGTTTACCCACTAAGTTTCTCTTGGGATGCAGGGTTTCTTTGTGTGCTTGTAATAACTGTGCATGGGCTTCACAGGAACTCCTGAAGGTGTCCTATATATTGAGGGAAGTTCATATCTGTTTTTAAGTATTTAGAGTTGATGACACCACCACCCTTATGGCAGAAAGTGAAGAGGAACTAAAAAGCCTCTTGATGAAGGTGAAACTGGAGAGTGAAAAAGTTGGCTTAAAGCTCAACATTTGGAAAACGAAGATCATGGCATCCGGTCCCATCATTTCATGGGAAATAAATGGGGAAACAGTGAGTGGAAACAGTGTCAGACTTTATTTTTCTGGGCTCCAAAATCAGTGCAGATGGTGACTGCAGCCATGAAATTAAAAGACGCTTACTTCTTGGAAGGAAAGTTATGACCAACCTAGATAGCATATTCAAAAGCAGAGACGTTACTTTGCCAACAAAGGTCCGTCTAGTCAAGGCTATGGTTTTTCCTGTGGTCATGTATGGATGTGAGAGTTGGACTGTGAAGAAAGTTGAGCGCTGAAGAATTGATGCTTTTGAAGTGTGGTGTTGGAGAAGACTCTTGAGAGTCCCATGGACTGCAAGGAGATCCAACCAGTCCATTCTGAAGGAGATCAGCCCTGGGATTTCTTTGGAAGGAATGATGCTAAAGTTGAAACTCCAGTACTTTGGCCACCTCATGTGAAGAGTTGACTCATTGGAAAAGACTCTGATGCTGGGAGGGATTGGGGGCAGGAGGAGAAGGGGACAATGGAGGATGAGATGGCTGGATGGTATCACTGACTCAATGGACATGAGTCTCGGTGAACTCCGGGAGTTGGTGTTGGACAGGGAGGCCTGGCGTGCTGCGATTCATGGGGTCGCAAAGAGTCGGACACGACTGAGCGACTGATCTGATCTGCCACTTTCCACCTCCCATTCCCCATTTCCCAAATGGGATAACCATGAACACTATCAGGCTGTTTACCTGCCTCCCACTTGGTGCAGTTGTTGGCATATTTTTTTATTCTTACCATGTGTTATTCCTACATATGTTACAGTCTTGTGATTTTAGCTTCAAGCACATTTTAAGCTGCAATTTATAGTTTTTGTTTTAAGCAATCAATGCTCTTTTAAGTACAAGAAAGAAAAAATATTCATTTTGAAAATTTACCTACTTATTTACCATTTCTGGCATTTTTCATTTCTTGTATAGATTTTTGTTTCGAGCCAGTATCATTTCCCCTCAGCCTGAAGAACACTCTTCAGTGGTTTTGTAGTTCAGGTGTGCTGGTAAAGCGTTCATTGCACCGTCGTGCTTGAAGTGGATTTTCACTGGGTGCAGAATTCCACATTGGTGGTGGTTGTCACTGAAGCACGCTAACGGTGGGGTTCCACTGTCTTCTGGCTTCCGTTGTTTCCAGTGAGATGTTAGTTGTAATTACTATTTTGTTCTTCTCTGTATATATTTTTTTCTCTGGCCACTTTTAAGATTTTTCTCTTTGTCTTTGGTTATAAACTGTTTGCCTGTGACATGTCTCAGTGTAATTATAATGTGAGAGATTTTTAGCCATGATTTCTTAACATGTTTTTCTACTATTTTCTCACTGTCTCCTGTGACTTTATTATTTTCTTTTCGTTCTTTTTTTTTTTTTTTGTAGTTTCAGTTTTTCTGCTGAGATACTCTGTTCACACATTAAAGAGCAAAGTTCATGAAAGTTTTGAAACACATTTTCTTCTAATTCTTTGTATAAAATACAAAGTTGTAAAGTTGTTGTCTACCAAGTGTAACATCTCATCCAACCTTGAGTTGGTCCCCTTGACTGTGGATCACTTTTTTTTTGTTTCTTGTTTACTAATTTTTGATTGAATACTGTTTTCTTTTTAAGAATGTTAATGTTAGTTCTGCAAGGCTGGTTGGTCACCTTGAATTTATGTTTGGGTTTGTATTTTATTGTGTGCTGTGTGCTCACTTGCTTAGTTGTGTCCAACTCTCTGTGACCCCATGGACTGTAGTCAGCCAGACTCCTCTGTTAATGGAATTCTCCAGTCAAGAATACTGGAGTGGTAAGAATATTGCTGTTTCCTGCTTCAGGGGATCTTGATCCAGGGATTGAACCCATGTCTCTTCTTGGCTCATGTGATTGTAAAAACTGAGAAGTCCCCAACTCTGCAGTTGGCAAGTTGGAGACCCAGAGAGCCGATGGTGTCGTTCTAGTCAGAGTCTGAAGGCCTGAGAACAGTAAGAGCTGATGATTTCAGTTCTAGTCTGAAGGCCAGCAGGCTCAAGATGTCAGAGCTGATGTTTCTGGTTGAGTCCAAAGGCAGGAAAAACGTTGAAGTCTCAGCTCAGTGCAGTCGGACAGGTGCTCTCTCTTAGCTGTGGAAGAAATGAATGATAAATTTGAAACTATAATCATGTCATGACATCATTTGATTTTTAGGATCTTATTTGTATGCAGGCATTTAAAATTACTTTTCGTTTTTTTCAGTAGGTGTAAAGGATGGCACTTCTGAATTGTATACAGAAGTACGTGTGGTGGTCCCTCTTTCGACTTCTGCCCGGCCACCTTCTCAGTCCCATTGTCCTGAAGATAGTCCTGCTGCTGAAGGCTTGTAGTTACCTTTCTGGACATTTTCCTATGTATTTTCATTTATATGAAAATAAAAATAAGTATGCTTATGTTGTGCAGATACATATTTTCCCATATTTCTGTGTAGCAGTGGAGTTTGCTCAATTAAAATGGCAAATATTATTTTGCTTTTATCATTGATTTGATAATCTGATTTTTTTGGTGTTGGTTTTACTTCAGATCCTCTTAAGCAAGGCACATAACCTCTAGACCTGAGTTTCCACATCTACTAAAGGATTGATTTGAATTAATTGAAACTGAAGACCTCTCGCTCTCAGTCTGACACTAAATTCAGTGTTATTGTATAATTTGTCTGTATTAGCTACCACAAAGAATGTGTTACTCTTCGTAATGTGAAAAAGTAGGAAGATCAAACATCAGTTATGACTTAAGGCAGCAAGAGGAAATTTTGGGGCAAGTTGTTACAATGTTCAATCCCCCCCGCCCCCCCGCCCCCACTGCCCTCCAAGAGTGGTTGGAGAATGTTAGCTGCTAAAACTAGTAAGGGGATCTGTATGTCTTGTGGACTTTGACATTAGAAAGTTTGTGCTTCATTGATCCCACGGAGCTAGCCAATGACACCCTAAAGGGAATTTCACCCCAACTCCCTGAATTTTCATATCATAGCTGTACATTTGTTAGCACAAATGTCCCAGGGAAAAATTTATAGGAATCAGTTTATTTAGGTAAATCTTTGCTAGT
Source organism: Bos mutus (assembly GCF_027580195.1). Classification (NCBI taxonomy): domain Eukaryota; kingdom Metazoa; phylum Chordata; class Mammalia; order Artiodactyla; family Bovidae; genus Bos; species Bos mutus. The sequence continues at coordinate 151,078,216 of NC_091617.1, read as the reverse complement.
GATTTATATAAAATATTTTATGTAAAATAGTTTCCCAAGCAGTTTTAACCTCTATCTTCTCTCCCCAAAGAGAAACAAAAGAATAAAAAAAAAGCAGATTTTGCTTAGTCATGGTATGTTTGTAAGTTCTCTTGTCTTACAATATCACATTTAAAAAATTTTTTTAGTTAGCTTCTTTTGTCATTTATTTGATAGTTAAAAAAATTGTATTTCTGATACGTATTTCATACATCACTGATTTTATTAAAACTTTTTTTTAGTTACTAAAAACCTCAAACATACATAAAAGTAGAGGATTTAATTAACATTCATGTCCTTGTCCTCTTGCGTCCACAGTCATTATTTTGCCCACCTGGTTTACTAACATTTTCAGTATAAATAGCACCACATTTAAAAATATTGTCTTTAGAAAAGAGGTTTGGTGTTTAACAACAACAAAAAAAAGACCCAAGCAAGAAACAAAAACTGTGCCCAAGCCTTTTCTGATTATAGCTATTTATAGAGAATTGATAATTCTATAAAATATTTTTTAGCTCATATATCATTATCTGTATCAGAAATTCTCAATTTTGTGTCTTTCACATTGAAATGAGTTAGCTAGGTCGTTTGTTCCATGATTAGATTGCAGATATGACTTCACTGTGCTTATCATCTTGTTTTAAATATTAAACTTTTTTTAACTCATTTGTGTCAACAGAGCAACCCTAAAGCAGGTTTTGTGGCAATATTGTGGTTTGATGATGATGACTTTGTTTCTCTCTCTCTTCGTGTCCAGAGTCTGCTATACTTGAGGGAGCTGGCCTTCTGGAGCGGGAGGTGAACAGGGCTTTCCCCAGATTCTGGGGCTAGGTGCCGTTGCGCGTGTCATTGGTTAGCTCCAGTTGAAGGCAGAGTTAGGGCCCTCGTCCTGGTGTCAGTACTGCTGTGGTGGGCTTGAGGGGTGCTGGTCGGAGACTTTCTGGAGAAGAAGGCACTGGCGTTGGACTTGGGAAATGGTGTTGACAGGCAGGAAAGGGAGCAGTTTCAGCAGGAAAGTGATTCTTGGGGGATGAGCTTTGCCCGTTGTGGCTCGAGTGAACGTTCAAGGAAAGCACATATATGAAAGGAGATGGGACTGGAAAGGTGGGGGTCTTCACGACAGTGTAAAACATGCCAGTGTAACAATGGGAACACGCAGTGCACGGTCACCGTGCCGTGTTTTAAATGCTGTGTCATCGTGATGGCACTGTTCTGTGGGATCACCCACTTTGTAAATGAGGACACTCGTCAGCTGGGCGTCTAGAACCTGACACGGGACCACCTGGGAAGCGGCGGAGCCAGGCGTTAGAGGGCGGGCTGGCTCGGAGCCTGAAGGCTCTGGGCCTTGAACACCAGGTTAGGCGACGCAGAGCCCTTCTGGGAGAGTCTTACTGTGGACAGTGGCCAGAGTTTTAAAAGTTGGAGGGTACGTGAGGTTGTTCATAGTTGTGGCCCATAGCTAAATGTCATGGAGACTTTTCTGTTAGGATGGAGGATGAATTTCTTGGACCATTTTTTTCCTGATTATAAAAAGAAGATGCATGTTTATTAAAGTTGTGATATGCTAAAAAGTGTAAGGAAAAAAATTAAAAATAATCTGTTATTAGCCAAAGACATTCATTATTAATTTTATGTATTTTCTTCCAGCGTTTCTTCTGTGCCTTTTTTTTTTTTCTTTTACTTTTCTGAGACTGTACTTTGATGAAGATTTTGAGTTCTTTCTGATAAAATATAATGCATGATTTTTTTCCCTCATGTCATATAATAAGAACTTAAAGGATTTACATGATATTATGTGACTGTACATCTTTTCTGTTAGTGTTGAATATTTTTAGTATTTCTAATTTTTTGTTGATAATGTAGTTTTGTATATAAACTGTATTTTTCGTCATGAAATGTGTTTCTAAAAGTAGATGAACATTAAGCAAACTAGGACTACAAGCAGAATGTGATTCAGTGCTCCATGAAGAAAACTGTATGGGAACAGTACTCTTGTGAAAGCTTGTGTTCCCATATACTATGTATATAATTGATTTGCATGACTGTGAATGAGGTCCCCAAGGTTGAACATCGAGTCTAGTGAGGCCAATGGAATTTGGAGTATAGGCTGGGAAATGTTGACATTAGCATATCAGTCACACATATTAGGATTGTGTCGATGTCCCATGTCAGTCATTTTTACTGAATTTCCATTGATCAAGAAAATTCTAGGTTGGGCCTTTCCTGGCGGAAGTGGTTAAGACTTCTTGCTTCCACTGCAGGAGGCATGGGTTCGGTCTCTAGTTGGGGACCTAGGATTCCACGTTCCCTACGGTGCAACCAAAAAAAAGGAGAAAATTCTAGGTTAAGATTTAGCTAAGGTTTAAATTCTAGGTATAAGATTTTGTATCATTACAAAATAATACATTCATTTTAGAAACTTTAGAAAATAAGAATAACAGTTTCCTCCGGTTCTTCTTTCTGGAGATAACTAGTGTTTGCATTTTGTGTGTAACCTGTGAGTTCTTTTTTTTTCTGCACACAATTACTTTTCTCTCCTTTTTAAAAATATATTTACATACTGCTTTATAACCCACTTTTTCTATACAAGACAGTATTTTCCATGTTTATTTTATTAATCCAATATGCTCATTGAACATCTACTAGGATATAATAGAAATGTGAGACTGAGATTCACCAAGCAGTAGATAATATCATTTGAGTAAGACTATAACATAAATAACTAATAAAATATAGTGGTCCATAGGTAAACGGAGGTTCAGAGGAGAAACTGGAGTGGCTTTAAGCTGGATGAGGAGAAATGAGTTGGTCTTGAGAGTGGCTAGGATTTAGGTAAAGATCAGGTAGAGAAGGGGTGACTTTAGTTAGGGCAAAGGATTGAGCATCGCTGCAGAAGGAGGGTGTTATTTTATGGAATGCCATGCTGAGCTCTGAGTTCAGGGCAATAAGATTTGACTAATGTTCCTAAGTCACAGATGGGTTAAATCCAGATTGAAAGTCTGTGCTTCAGCGACGTATGTGTACAGCAGCTAAATGTGTGATAAAATGGGACGAGGGGTGAGCTGTCTTTAAGTAAAATATAGTTCCCAAATCCAGCCGTGCTCAAGAGTAAATAACCTGGATGTTCTTGTATATTAAACAAAACAAAAACAACCAGGGACTTCCCTGGTGGTCCACTGGCTAAGACTTCAAGCCCCCAATGCAGGGGCTGGGCTTCAATCCCTGGGCATGGAATTAGATTCCACATGCCCCAACTAAGAGTTCGCAGGCTGCAACTAAAGATCCTGAGTGCTGTAACTAAGACCCGCTGCAGCCAAGCAAATAAATATTTAAAGAAACAAAAACTAAACAAAACCCAGGCAGGTTCTCGAGCCCTTCTCCTTGCTTCCTGAAGCAGGATCTTTTGGAGTGGAGGCTGCAGTCTGGTTCTGCAGACTCCCCTAGTGTCTCTGGCATACCATCTGGCCCAGGAGATGCTGAGTTTAGGAGGCATCTCTAATCGCGTGAAATAAGGGCCTGGGCCGGGGATGATACAGTAGGCACGGAGAAGAATGGAAAGGCGTGAGGCATTTTGAGAATGCATAGGATTGAGCGAGATCATTTAGAGTAGCTAAAGAATTCAGCAGTTTCTAGAATGGTTGTGGGTGGTGGGAAGAGATGGGAATGTGAGTTGTGTAAGGAAAGGGTTGCATGCCTTTAGGCGTAAAGAGTTGATGTGGTAACGTGGCCCTGTAGGCCACATCCTGCAGCTCTGGACTAGATACTGAGTGAGCGGGTAGGGCGGCTAGAGAAAAGTCTGGAGTTACTAGTTCAGGGCAAACCTTTGAGGTACTCCTTTTAGAGGGAAAGGTGTTGAGAAAAACCAGTGGAGGGGCCAGACAGTGGGACTGGAGACTGGCACCGAGTTTGGGGCCACAGGTGACAGAGGTACCCGTCGGAGGACAGTTGGTGCCCTGGACTGTAAGGCCGCGCGTTCTAAGACACGCTCAGGGGACAGTGTTTTCCTTTAAGTTCCCCAGAAGTCTAGCAGAGAAAAGAAGTAAAACAAAACCCATTTTACTACTCTTAGTAGTAGGCTTGCTGGAAGAAAATGTAAACTGTTAATAATAGTGTGTGCTTTTTGATTATTTCTGGACCTTGTTATTTTTCTGTATTTTTGAAATTCAAGGATAATTAAAAGCGCAGAGGTTTATATAATTATATGTAATTATATTTATAAAAGGACATATAATGAACTAAGTGTATATATGAATGTGCTTATGTAAACTATTTACATATAATGCATATTTTATAAGTAAAATTATATGTGTGTACACTCACATATGGCATATGGTCCCATCACTTCATGGGAAATAGATGGGGAAACAGTGTCAGACTTTTATTTTTTTGGAGCTCCAAAATCACTGCAGATGGTGATTGCAGCCATGAAATTAAAAGACGCTTACTCCTTGGAAGGAAAGTTATGATCAACCTAGATAGCATATTCAAAAGCAGAGACATTACTTTGCCAACAAAGGTCCGTTTAGTCCAGGCTATGGTTTTTCCATTGGTCATGTATGGATGTGAGAGTTGGACTGTGAAGAAAGCTGAGTGCCAAAGAATTGATGCTTTTGAACTGTGGTGCTGAAGAAGACTCTTGAGAGTCCCTTGGACTGCAAGGAGATCCAACCAGTCCATTATGAAAGAGATCAGTCCTGGGTGTTCATTGGAAGGACTGATGTTGAAGCTGAAACTCCAATACTTTGGCCACCTCATGTGGAGAGTGGACTCATTGGAAAAGACCATGATGCTGGGAGGGATTGGGGGCGGGAGGAGGAGGGGACGACAGAGGATGAGATGGCTGGATGGCATCACCAACTCAATGGACATGAATCTTAGTGAACTCGGGAGTTGGTGATGGACAGGGAGGCCTGGTGTGCTTCGATTCATGGGGTCCCAAAGAGTCGGACACGACCGAGCGACTGAACTGACTGACTGAACTGACTGACTTGGAAGAGTCAGTCCTATCAGAAAGGAAAGAGCAAGCGTAGTGGTTTTTATTACATTTCTTAGAAGCTAGTTATGAGAAGGGATTGCAGGCTTTCAGGGATTGAGCATTATTTTTCCCAAGTGTCTTCTGTCTGATAGATACGCTTTGTTTTGAAAATAAAATGCTTGCATGCCATCACGGCAGGTGTTGAGGTTAGGAAGGGAAAAGTAAGGAGGGACGACATGATGCACTGGACCTCAGCCTTGTTTGATTCTTGGTCACAGGCACCCCTTTTTAATTCCTCTTACTTCGTGTCTGACTCTTTGTGACCCCATGCACTGGTGCCCACCAGGCTCCTCTGTCCATGGGATTCTCCAGGCAAGAATACTGTAGTGGGTTGCCGTGCCCTCCTGCAGGGGATCTTCCCAACCCAGGGATCAAACCTGGGTCTCCCGTATTGCAGGTGGAGTCTTTACTGTCTGAGCCGCCAGGGAAGCCCAATTCATATTAGGAGCAGGATTGATTTGAGTAATAAAGAATCTGAGTACATGATGTGTAGGTGATAGGAAGCAAGCATAGCAACAGAAGAGAGAGAATTTATTTTGTTTATATCACTTTGCTTTTAATTCCTTTTTGCAAAGGGTTCCTGTGCCCAATTGCAGCGTGTATGTGTGTATGTTTCGGGGAGGCGGGGGGCACTTGTTCACACAAGCAATTCTCAGATGCCATCAGGGTGTCCGAGAATTCAGCCCAGTTCTCACACTGTCTGCCTAGAGAGAAAATCAGGCCTCACAGGTAAAGAAAGGGCTCAGTCCTGTGAGACTGTCCACTTCTGACATCAAGACTGGCCATAGACTGGAGGTTTCTGGGACTAATTCCTTAGGTTTGATTCATTTGCTGGGATGGTTCACAGAGCTCACTGTTTTTGGGGGTAGTGGGGGCTGCACTGTGTGGCCAGTGGGATCTTCGTTTCCCAGCCAGGGATTGAACCTGGGCCCCGGCAGTGAAAGCACTAAGTTCTAACCATTAGACTGCCTGGGAATTTCCCAACACGAGAATTTGCATGGATTGGATGTGGGATACGCAGTAGGAAAGAGGTCCCAGGTTATTAGGGTTTTAGTTTGGGAGACTGGGGTGTGGTGAAACCCATTGACCAAAACTGAGAATACAGGAGGGAGAAGTGGATTTTCTTCCTGTCCTACCTGTTCTTTCCTCTTCCTTTTTGGTTGGGAGAGTAGAGTCGGGAGGTCATAAACTCAGTTTAACGTGGGGCCTGAGAGCGACAACTTTGGAGTCCGTTTGGTTGAATTTGAATCTCATCTCTAAAATAGTCCTGTGTGGCTCCGTGCGACCTCACTTCTCTGGGCCTTAGTCTCCTCACCTGTAAAACCAGGTAATTGTGCTACTTAACTTATGTAATTATTTATGAGAATTAAATGAATTAAAGGAAAGTGTTTATGTGTCCATTAAATACAAAATCTCACGTTCAGTAATAAGTGGGAAAGGCAAATAACTGGGATGTCAAGCTCAGTTCATAGGACTCTCAGAAAGGTGGGCCTGAAACTCTGAGGGAGAGGTGGGCTGGGGGCGAGTCGCACTGTAGAAGTCTGCTCAATTCCACATGTAACTAGAATAGTACTTAGTGTTACCTTGCAGCCGGCTAGCTTAAATGAACCTTTGGAACTTCGGTCTGCTTATGATGGGATATTTCTTAGTATATATATAGTGATAGCCTGAAAAGTTCTGTGGTCTGAATATTCAAGTTTGAGGAACTTGGAATATAAGAGAAAACATGTAGGTATGTTGATAGACTTGAAGGTTGTATAAATCTGTGAAAATAATTGTTTTCACACTCACTAAAGGAGACAAAAGATGGCAAGCAAAATACAGTATCGGTGAAAGTGTCAGTTGCTCAGTCGTGTCTGACTCTCTGCGACTCCATGGACTGTAACCTCTGTCCATGGAATTCTCCAGGCAAGAAAACGAGTGGGTAGCCATTCCCTTCTCCCGGGGATCTTCCCAATCCAAGGATCAAAGCCGAGTCTCCCACATTGCAGTCAGATTCTTTACCATCTGAAGCACCAGGAAGGCCACAGTGTCAGTGGTCATTTATATATTTTGAATTAGTGGCAGGGTACCAGTACTTTTTTTCGTCATAGCCGACTCCTGTGAGGCTTCCCTCGTAGCTCAGTCAGTAAAGAATCTGCCTGCAATGCCGGAGACCTGGGTTTAATTCCTGAATTGGGAAGATCCCCTGGAGAAGGAAATGCAAACCATTCCAGTACTCTTGCCTGGAAAATCCCATGGACAGAGGAGCCTGGTGGGCTATAGTCCATGTGGTTGCAAGTGTCGCACACGACTTAGCAACTACACCACCACCACTACTCCTAGAAACTTCTCAGTCTCTGCTCTCCAGTCTTAAAAAAGATACTTGTCAATGCACTCTGCGTTGTTACAGATAATATGCCTATGAGTTATTTCCCTCCTGTTTTCCTGAGCTTATTGCTGTAGCCAAATATACAGTGCCTAATTTTGTCTCAGTTTAGCCCAGATGTAGTCCTAGCGAGCCCAGGTAACTTGGTGCTTGAGGTAGCAAAAATTGGGGCATTATTTATTTAATCCACTCAGGTCTTATTTCTTGAACCTTCTTTCCAATGCTTACTCAGAGTTGTGTTCTTTATTTTCAGTTTCATGAGAAATCACATTCTTCTCTGTCCTTAAACCCCATGTATCAGCTGCTCCCACTTCTAACATGCCAGTCATATGATCCAAGACCCAGGTTTATAGTTCTTCATGTTTTTTATCTTGCCTGAGGCTTTAGTGCAAAAATGACTTACCTACTCTTGGTTTTTACACTCTTCTCTGCTTGTCTTCAATTTTTTTTTTTTTTTAAGGAATATATAGCAAATCGTTACATGTTATAATCAGAATTTCTCTGCCAGGCTGACTTTTCAGGAAAGTTACTTTTTTATTCTCCTAAACTGAAATATTTTTTACAAAGTGATTTACTGCTTATGAATTTTATTGATGTTTGGCCTGGTTGAGGCAGAAGAGTAAATGGTGAGACTTAAAATCAGACTTAGTCCACCTGGATTCTTGCAGGTGTGTAATTTTCTTATGACCATTTCGGTGATCCCTAGTGAGAGGATCTTGCATTGGCGGAAAGCAGTGGCGGAAAGAAGTGAACTTTGGTGTGGGACCAGAGTTCTCACGGTGTGACCTTAGGCCAGGCTGCTTGATCTGTCTGAGCCCTGGTGTCCCTGCTGGTAAAACAGGAGGGCCTGCTTGTTGGGTGTGTGTCAGCGTCTGTGAAGTGTGTCAGCTGAGTGGTTGGGGTATAGTGAAGGTCCTTTACTCTGCAGTTTTACTCATAATTTTGATTTAAACTCTTGTGCTTTTTGCATTTTCAGTTTTTTTTTTTTTTTTTTTTAAGACTGTGGGTATTTCCTTGGATTCTAGAGGAAGTCATAAATATTCTTGGTTTTTAGGATTTCTCTTGAAATCCCCAGTTAGTGAAAAGACTCCCCCCCACCCCCCCAATATCTCATTTGATCATCTTTTTTGGAATTAGGGTGATAGGTTTTTTAAATTGCGTGTTAGGTATCAAAACATTCCCTGTATGACTCCTTTGGCTGTTTTAATTCTTGAAAGTCTGCTTCTGAAATAAAGACATTTTTTTCTATGACTTCCTTACTCTATTAGTGTAAATGAGCAGAAGTGTATAAGGAAAGCGGGTCACAGTGTATGATTTGAATATAACCACATAGTAATTTGATCCATGGAATAAAATTTTAGGTCCCTCAACTTTGTTTTCATTTTTGTAGCTTATTATTATTATATTTTTTTGTAGCTTATTCTTAATAGACATCTTCTGTACCATCTGAATTGTCCTTTTAAACCTCTTGCCTTTTGTTTTTTCCTGAGGGTTAAATTTTTAAAATTGTGAATATGAGAATATATAATACATAAAATTAAAAGATAATAAGCAACAGCTGTGTACTTCACCCAGCTTAAGAAATAAGATAGCTCCTACCAGTACTTTTGAAGCTTGTATCAGCTTGTATGTACTGATTTTTTTTTTGCCTGCTGTTTGCAATACTTCCCTACTATAGTTATTTTGAAACTAGGTAAAATTTTTAGTTTTTCAGTATAAAACATTGTGTCTTTAGAAAATACATCAATGACTGCCATTTAGTTCATTAAATAAAAGAAAGTGAAAGTGAAAGTTGCTCAGTGGTGTCCGACTCTTTGTGATCCCATATACTATACAGTCCATGGAATTCTCCAGGCCAGAATACTGGAGTGGGTAGCCTTTCCCCTCTCTAGGGGATTTTCCCTAACCAGGGATCGAACCCAGGTCTCCCACAATGCAGGCAGATTCTTTACCAGCTGACCCACAAGGAAAGCCCTTAGTTCATTAACTCTCGAGTTAATCTGGGTTTGCCATATCATGCTAATGCATTCATTTCAATCACAGTTTTGCCACTCTAGTTTTTTTTTTTTTTTTTTAGATTTGTACTGATTTTATAAATCTCAGCACAAGAGTACTTTCAGTCAGGTGTCTTCATATCCTCCCCCCCTCCCTCTCTTCCCATCCCCTCTTGTCTCCCTGACCTCTCTTGAGAAAGAACAGACACCAAGAGACCACGTCTGTACTTTCCTGAGCATACCATGCACCAAAACTCAAGTTTGTTGAAATGCTGTTAGTCCTCCCTGCACATGTGCTGTAGGTTGATTTTATGCAGTGATTTTCAGACAACTAGAAAAATGGTTTGTAAGTTTAGCTTCAAAAACCACTTAAGCTCAGTTCCTAGATTTTTCATAGACTATTATATTGCCTTTGGCAAAATGTGAGCTAAAACATACTGTAAAAGATTTTGAGGATTATGGGAGGTTTCTGTGGTAAGGATAGTACATGTTTTTCATTAGCATCTAATTTTGCTCCATAATTTGTGAATGGTTCCATTTGTAGGGGAAAAGATAAAAAATTCGTTGTAGGTTTTTTTCAGAAAAAAATTAAAATATGACTGAATTTGTAAGCTTCTTTAGAAAGAAAATTGTATCTGTAGTTTGCAAAGTCCATTTGGTGTTTGCTGTATCCTAGTTGGCACCCCACTCCAGCACTCTTGCCTGGAAAATCCCATGGACTGGAGCCTGGTGGGCTGCAGTCCATGGGGTCGCTGAGAGTCGGATACGACTGAGCGACTTCACTTTCTCTTTTCACTTCCATGCATTGGAGAAGGAAATGGCAACCCACTCCAGTGTTCTTGCCTGGAGAATCCCAGGGACAGGGGAGCCTGGTGGGCTGCCGTCTATGGGGTTGCACAGAGTCGGACACGACTGAAGCGACTTAGCAGCAGCAGCTAGCATCCTTGTTGAAAACTGCAAATGTTAAAGTGAATTATTTCAGCCCAGTTGATTTCCTGTCACATACCTGAAGTGAACTCCATTGAGACAACAGGAACTTCGGGCTGGTAATTTAGGAACATATTGATACTCAGGGGAAAGGGTTATTACTCTTAGCAGGATGATTGGAGTGTCCTGATGTAAATTTAGGGAATTGAAAGCATCAAGAGTTGAGAGAGTGCTAACAAAGGAAAACAACCTACTTTAGAGTTTTTCCACATAAAGAGAGGATCTAGAATTGGTTAAGTTTCTGTGTTGCTCCTGCAGAGTCCCCAGTGCCCATGGCTGGTATAATATCTTTTGGTCTCAATAGATGGATGTCTTTTGGCTAGCCTGGGAACTTGGCCAACGTAAGCAACATTGTTTCATTTGGAATAATACTGAATTCCACAGTATCAGTTTGAAAACTAGATTTTTAGACCAAACTCCTTTGTTGATTTCAGCCTGTGCTTGTCTTTTTCTTATCTGTTATTGTGTGCTCTTAGTTGACAACAGCCAGAGGGTGCTCTTGCTTTCCCCTTAAGTCGTGGAATTTGCTGGCCAATCATGAAATAGCAGCTGAAGTAATGAGTAGGAATTTAAAGTCAAAGAATTATAATAAGTAGGGGAAGCCACCGGGAGAGCAAAAGAGAGTTTGTGGGCTTGGAGGAGCAGTTGTGAGCAGTGTCTCAATGTACCTGTAACGCTGGAAGATTGACATCTGATTGTTCCTATAAAGCAACTTTCTTTACCTTTGATAGTAAGCCGTGGTGAAAAGTGAATTCACATTCGTACTGATTTGTGAATTGATGTAGATTATAAAATGTAGATATTTTTCTTCTGCTAAATTACATAGACTAGTGGAGTATTGACAGTTTATTTCATACCTAGAAATGTGTGACTTTTTTTGTTGGTAGTAGTCAGGTTTTAAAACTTTTTCTCCCTGGCAGTTACTTTATATTTTATATATAATTGGTTTTCATTAATGAAAATTATTTTCAAGTAAGCTTAAATAAATGTTAGCAAATGAATTTACAATCATTTTATCTCTGTTTTGGGGGTTGTGTTTACATTAGATGTTCCTCAATTAGGGGTAATTGTCTTGCATCCTTATCTCTTATCATAATCTGTTTTTCTTCACACAGTGTTGTAGTTTTGCTGCTGGACTCTTCCCTCCCTCCCCCCACCCCATCAGGATGATATGAGACTTGAAAGAAGACGATGCATACAGGTGACTCAAGTTTTGAAATACAGTAAAACTATGGCTGTCTGAGAGAATGTGGGAACTGGTGGTATATTTTGAGTGGGGGGGAGCTTTCTGATAAACAGCATTAGGGGGAGAATAATTTAGATCACTGAATGCAAAGATATAGTTGGGGTATTATTAGACTTGACTTTGGGCATCAGTTTGATAATCAGTAACTGAGAGTGGTATTAATACAAATACAGCATTGTAATTGCTAGTTCTTGACCTTTTCAAAAGGGGATGATTGGCTAAAGTACTTTGGTGAGATTTGAAGTGTTTCTGTTAAAGATAAATAAAATATTCACCTTTATCGGTGAATGTATGTTCCCCCAGATCGCTTTAGAGCAGAGCCGTAAAGGCTTATGGAGAATATGTTAGCGGTGTGTCTTAAATAAGACTCCAACCGTTATATTGAGGATGTTACACCCATATGTATGACTCCTTGAAACTGTGGTCTGGGGTTTTATGTTTTCTTTCCTGCCTCTCTCCATCCCTTCCTTCATTCCTCTCTTTCTCCTTCCTTTCTTCCTTGTCTCCTCTTTTATCTTTTTATAGTTTGTATTTATATAGGAGAAGCAGTATAGAAGGCAGTTTTGAAAGAGTAGTTTTGATTGGTTTGTAATTAATTGAGGTGATCTTGTACATGGAAAAATGAAGGCTGTTGTATCTGTGGCTATGTTCAAACTCTTGAAAATGTAGTGTAGCTAATGGATAAGGTGTTATTAATGTTTAAATTTGAATGGTTTTAAATCAGGCTGATTAGGAGACATTTTGTTGAACCAAGCGGCTTGTATTTGTAGACCTGGACACAGATATTCTTGCTTGATTCATAAACTGAAAATGTGGTCTTTAACTGGAAAAGAAGTAACTACATAAATCTTGGATAGATACTTAATTACATTATTAGTGAAGGTGTTAAAATTTTTGTGATTGGTTTTTGGTTTTGGTGATCTTTGTTTTTCAAACAGAAAAAATTTACTTTTTTTTGACTTCAGAATGGAATTTAAAAAAAAAGTCTCAAGTGTACCATTTTGTATGAAGAAATGTGCTTGAATATATATTAATTATAGATCAAATCATATTTTACATTCATGAGGAACTCAGAGTCCGATGGTAATTCTTTTTTGAGTAAAAGGCGATTGAGTGATTATTGCTGTAACCTGTGTCTCAAGGGTGCACGCATGTGTTTGCCTGTACATACTAGAGGTAAACCATGGACACGTGCCGGCCGAGTGGCTGATGGAATCATCGTGATGCTGAGGCCGAGTATCAGTGTCATGGAGGAGTAAACAAGAAAGAATTTACAGAAAACATTGTAGAATTTTATGAAAATTGTGTTGTCAGATTTTATAAGTGTGACCTTCTGGTGCAGGAACAGTTTCTGAGCCCAGTCAGCTCCCGGGTTGCCCTTGGGCATGGTACTAGCACGTTGGCTATACCAAGTAGATGCTTACTTTCACCTGAGGTCAGTAGAGGAACAAAGTGTTCTGGGGGTGTCTCAAAAGACTTATCCATGAATATTAATGATTCTAGAGGTTTTCCCTTAAGGAACTTTGAGGTGGCAGAGTTGCTCTTTTATTTCTAGTTTATTGTCACAAGATACGAAAAAAGTTTCCAAATAGCTCTTTTTCTTGAGAGGCTCATGGATGAACTGAAATATCTAAAGAGTAAATCCGGTTTATAAAGATTATCTAGTTCATTTTATGAGTGCTGGAACACACAGAAAATTTACAAATATCAGATTTGTGGTGTAATCTAGTCTCTTACTCAGCCCTGTAGTCTTTAAAAATTACCAACATTTAATGGCTGATAAAGGGAAAGACTGAAGAAGGAAGGTTTGACTCTGATGTGTATATTAGCTGTTGGTGTATTTCCCCTTCAACAGTTTGAAAGTTAATAATTGGTTTTGAATGTAAAATTAACAGCTTTTATAATCATCATTAATTAATACAGTTTGCTCTGGTTTTATGATGCACACATTTATTATTCAGCGGACAGGATTTTAACATGTAAAAGCTCATAAGGAGTTTTTCACTGGGAGTTATTTCTAGAATGTTTTTGCATACTTGGAAGTGAGTGTTGTTTCCCCAGGCATTCATGATCTTGACTGTAGGTTGGTAAGATGTGACGATGCCTTACTCTCATGCCGCTTCATTGTAGGTGCTCGTTCAGGGATGCTAGGAAGGACATTGAAATACGTTTTGACTGACTGCGCTTTTCAAAAGCCAAAGCTTAATAATTGATTTTTACTGAACAGAAAGCTAAACTTTAATATATCTTTAGTACATGTGTTGATAGGTGTTTCTGTGCTTGTTAAATTTGAGGGCATTTTTCACATTTTAAAATACAGTTAGGCTGTATATTAGGTAAGATTGGATTATTTTTTGATCTTTGGAAGAAAAATCACTTATGACCAAACATTCGTTTCGCTAACATTTGCTTTGTACCAGGTGCGATAGTAGTGCTTGGCTTGTAAGGATTCCTTTGCTTGGGAATCAAGGAACACATTTCACCTGAAAGAGGGAGAAGATATGTAAACAAATTATGCAGTGGATGTTTATGATAAATTTTAGATCCTTGTCTGTTGAATTCAAGGCACCTAGAGTAAAAATAGAAAACACTTTCTGGTTAAGGCATTCGGAGTAATGTCTTCACCTGATACCTACATGTTGTCAAAATCTACTTTTGTGTCCCACTCTTCTTTTCTGAGCTCCAGACTTACATAACTGCCTCCTAGGTGTCTCTCCTGCACACATTTTCTCCTCTCTTATTTATTCCTGTTAGTGATGAGTGACACCATTCTACCCAAGCATGCAGTCATCCTGAGAACCTAGGAGCTACTGCTCACTCCTTTGAATTAAGCAGTAACCAAATTCAGTTTATTTAGAATGTAGAAAGTACTTAGGAGATTAAATTTGGAAAATGCACTGCCTCAGAGGTCACTGTGCACATTAACATAAAAGCACTTGCATTTTTCATATTTATTTGATAAAAGGACCTCCTCTTCCTTTTATTTCTTATTTATACCTATTAACATTCAGTGGAACGTTAATCGGAAAAGCTGTTGGTTACAGCAGATGATACTATACTTTGCTGGGCTTCTTTAACAACCGAAATATTTTTATTTTTAATAATAGTGATAAGCTAGTTATTTGAAAACTTGAAATAGTTCTAGAACATACAGAACTATAACTATTTGAGGATGAACATTATAAATTTATTTTAAATTCTGCTGATTTGATCATATTGTCTACCATATTTCTATAAACTTAAGTGATTAAAGCTATTTGATGTGGTAGTTTTAACAGATTAAAATGTGAGTTTTGTGGGACAAAGTTTGCATACTACAGTGATCACAGGAGTATGGCATATTATAATATTATACAGCAATTAGAAATCAGATCTGTAAACTTAAATAAAGTCAACTTCTGTAGTCCCATTTACATACACAGGGTGCACGGAGGGGAATAAAAAGATTTGTGTATTTTGATATTTGAGAGTGTATTGCCCATTTCGCTCCTTTTGGTCTCGTTCTTCACATGGTCCTGTGTAAATAGGCTTTTCCTATATGTGTTTTCCCTTCTTTAGTTCTCATTCGTTTCTTAATCCTGAGCGGTCTGATTTTGTGCTTAATAATTCAACAGGTTGATGGTTTTTGGTGAATGGTTAAATCCAGTGGATTTATTTTTGCCCTCAGGTTTTAAGTTTTTCTCCCTGTTGACTCGGTAATGTAGTATCAGTGAAAAAATCGGGAAATTTATAAGACTATGGATGAGTGGAAGGAAACATACCCAGCGTTCTACTGCCCATTGCGCCAGGGCACTTTCTCTTCCAGTATTTTGTTCTTGATGCCATTTTTTATTAAGATCATCTGAATAGGTTGGTGTGCTTGGGCAGAATCTTTTTTCATATTGTTTATATTTTCTCTTTTATTGCCCAGCATTATATTGTGAACATTTCCCTGTGTCATCAAAAACTTACTAGCTATAGTGGTCTGTTGTTCCTTTCAACTTGGAGCATATTCAGAGCATTCAGAACTGTAACATTTTGAGGGCACATTATTTTAGAAATTTATTTTAAAATATGTGATTTGAAGCTGTTTCTTTAAATGCCCATTTCCTAGTTAAGTTAGATGTCTTTGGGACTTTTTTTTAAGTTTTCCTTTTCACTTTTTTAAAAAGTACTAACATTGTGCGTGAGTGTTTGTTCATATATTGAATTATTGCCTTGTAGTTTGTCCCTAGGAGTGTAAGTATTTTAGCTCATAGGGCTTAAAGAATTTTAAAACCCTTCGTACAACTCTTTAAAAAGGTGTTTGGTAAATGTACCAGTTTATACTTATTAGCATTAGACAAATGTTTGTCTTTTTAATATATCTTTTCGAGCAGTGAGTATTATAGTTAAAAATAAGTTTCCAATTCAGCTGGCAAAGAGAAGAATCTTCTGTTTTAGAAAATTTTATAAAAGTGATAGTGTGTTCTCAGTGGAGGAAAAAGTTTAGTTGTTTCTGAAATGCATAAAGCGACAAACCTAACATAGTTCAGTAAATATTCTTCTCCCAGGATTCTTTCTACCAAGTGGTTTTGTTTTATGCTTTTACGGCATTTGCATATGTTAGCTTGCCATTTTTTGGTCCCAGCTAATCTGATTCTCAGGCGTATTTGCATTTTTGTGTCCTGTGTCTAACAGGGTTCTTGTGACATAGAAAGTGTTCAATGAATACTTGTTAAAAGAATAAAAATTGTTACTCTTATTAATGCCTAAAAATATCTACTCGGCATGTCTGCTTTAATAAATTTCTATTACTATTTCTATATATTAATAATAAATAAATTTCAGGTGGTTTTAAGAGTTCGACATTATTTTCCATTTCATGTTTCCTTTTTTTTTTTTTTTTTTTTACTGTTTCTGGTTTATAGATGAAAGTGATTAATAATGATTGCATCAGGTGTGTGTCTCATAAAAGAACATAGGATATTTATAGAGAAGATGGTGGAAAACCTGAGGTTAGCCATGTTGTAAAGTTGTATTTCTTAGGCTTTAGTACCTTTATTTAAGACCTCAGTGAAAGCAAATGGATCCATACTCATTATTCTAAATTGTAGGGATACTTGCTAAATGTACCTTCAGAGGAATGTATGAGATCTGGGGAGATAACAGTAGGACATAGTTGTTTGAATCTTGACAGTTTTCCCTAAATACAGAGTAACTGGCATGGCAAAACCAAAAATTGATGGACACTTTCTCTAAAACAGTATCACCACAAACTCTTAATAGAAGTAGATGAGGACCAGTCTCCAATAACTACAGGACCTGCATGGTGTCAACACTTGTATTGAAAGATTCAGAAGAAAGCAGCAGGAATTTGATGGACTTGTGAACAGGAGAACCCCAAGCTAGCTAACAAAAAGTCCCTGCAAAGTGTGGCAAGAAAGGTTGAGAACAGCAGCTAAAATGAAGAGATGTTTGTGAGTTCTCAGTATATCAGGGGCCCGCAGTGAACTCTGTGGTGGCAGAGCCCTCTGGTGCCTATGAATCTTCAAAACCGACCACTTGAAGTTCCCTTCCTGGTCAGAGTCCCACACTGAGGAGACACTGCTGATAATGGAATCCAGATGAAACAGGATGAAGACCATGGGGGAGAAGGGGAGAAGGGCAGGTAAGATAGGGGGAAGGTGGAAGTACAAGAGACCTCAGTCATGAGACTGTGTTTTGGTATGCTTCATTTCCTCTTGAGGAAGACAGAGGAGGACTTACTGAACCTGGAAAATCTACTCTAGCTTCCTAAAAGTTTTTTTATTTTGCATGAAAGAGAGCAACTGAGTCAAATTCCCCCCCGAGTTTACTTTCATAAGAAAAAAGGAATGAGAGAAAAATATATCTGCAGACAGTGAAAGCATGCTGGAAAGAAATGTTTATAAAACAAATGAAAACTATAGCCTGATGTTTCTAAATGAATTCAAGCTCAAAGAAATTTAGAAGATGATACAAATATGGAGTGTTAGTCGCTCAGTCATGTCCAGCTCTTTTCGACCCCATGGACTGTAGCCCACCAGGCTCCTCTGTCCATGGGATTCTCCAGGCATGAATACTGGAGTGGGTTGCCATGCCCTCCTCCAGGGGATCTTCCTGACCCAGGGATCAAACCTGAGCCTCTTGGGTCTCCTGCATTGGCAGGTGGATTCTTTACCACTAGCACCACCTGGGAAGGTGTGGGAAGAGCAACAGAAATCTGAATAAGGAAATCTTAGAAATGGTAAAGAGAAATAAAGAATCATTTGAAAAATGAAGCTTGACTAGAAGGTACGCTAAAGTGAAACAAACAATAGAAAATGTCTTCGGAGAAACAGAAGATAAATAGGAGACAAAAATTTAAAAAAAAGAAGAAAAAGAAATGTTCTAGAAAAGGTGACATTTACCAAAGAGAGGCAAAGAAATATCAACATAGAAACAATACCAGAGTCTCTGAAGAGGAACCAGAGCAGTGAAACTTAATAAATTCTAATAATTATAATTCAGGTAAATTTCCTGAAATTAAAAAAAAAGAAAAAGGGTTACCACTACATTTGAAAAGTTATATAGTTGGAGAAATTGATCCAGAAATGACTACCATGTAGATATATTCTTTAAACATTATTGGACTTTGAAGAAAATTCTTGGAGTATGTAGGCAAAGATCCAAATCTTTAAGGGGAAGATTGTTGGATTATTTGGTTTTGATAACAGTGCTTTATTCTGGAAACAGTGGAATAACAACATCTAATAAACACAAGGAGAACAAATAAGAGCCAGGAGTTTTATATCCAGCTAAATTGACTCAAGTATGAAAACAGCGAACAAAATGTTACGAATGTGAATATGAATTTGGAGGCTGTTCTTTCTTTGAGCACTTCTTAAGGAATCTACCAGGGAGTAAACTTCGGCAACCCAGGAGACGGCAGGGACACTGACCTAAAAGGACCTTTAAAGAGGTACTTGTGGAACTTAAATGATGCTTATGCATGAGTATAATATGTAATGGCTAGATTCTCTGCAATGAAGATACAGTAGAAACAACAACATAAAGAAAGAATAAAGTTCTGATTGCATCAGTTACTAATGGGAAATAAAAGACTCCTTCAGATTGGATGCTTGGAGAAGAGGCGGGAGGGGCAAGTTGGTAATTAAATTTCAGTGGTGTTACAAGTCGGGGAAACAGCAGGTCATGCTTCTTCACCCCTAGACACATGATGAAAAGAAAGGAAAGCAGAAGGGATTTGGGGAACTACAAGAACGAAATACACAGCTCCACATCTCACTTTCTTCATAGGAATAGGGGAATAGGAAGCATGGTAATAGCAATATGACCTCACAGTGGAGTGCCGAGCGCTCACATAGCTGGTGCCTGATAGATGTGGCCTATTTCTATTATTTTTATTCTCTCCCCTCTCAGTGGTTATTACCATACTATTTATGCTTATTTTGAGCTTGCATTTTCTTGAATTTACCCTTGTTTTGAGAATTTGACCTGTCTTCTCAAATCACCTGTTTAGTGTTTCAAATTTTATCAGACTTAACAGTTAATTAAAATTCATCTCATTTACATAATTTAAAATTGTGTTGAAGGACTGTTTTATTTATAATGCTGATTTTTTCCTACTTATTGGTATTACTCAGGTTTTATTTGCAGGAGCAGGGTAGATAGGGAAAAAAATGTGTTGGAGTAAAGAGTTTTTTTCTGGTAACCCAAGTTACTTGAAAAACTAACATTTTGTTTTTTTCATATACTTGAAGTGATAATCTAATACCATTTTTACATGAGTCTAGTAGAAAAAGATTTTGTTACAGTTACGCAGATTTACTGGTAAAAAGATCTGAAATACTTTAGTTCTCCTTCTTCCCCATTCAGTAAAACACAAAATGTAATTTTTTTTCCTCTCTTTGAGGGCAAGGACTTTCCCCTGTCCTGTGTGTGTTGGTGAATATTCTTTGATAAATTACACATCATGAAATTCTTGCATCTTATCCGGTTCAGTTTTCAGTGAACTTTTACAGCTGTGCAGCTGTCCCCACCACAGTCCCGTTTACGTATTTTTAGTTAAAAGTAATTTGAGTTCAGATAGAACTTCTGTAAAGAAGAAAATGAAAATCAGTAATCCAAATAATTGGAATATCACTATTTTTTTAGTTGATGTATTTTTGCTCGTTATGCCTTTTTTACATGGGGCTCCTTCGAACAGGATTGAAGAGGCAAATGGGGTCACCTTTTACTTTCTCTAGTCTTGTAAAATTTAAACATTTCCCCATCTTTTTTTTTTTTTCCGTTTTTTCCCAATCTTTTATAGCATCATTTTTCATGAGTAATTAGTATTCTACGAATCAGTTACTATTCCCCATTGTTGCTGATTAGTTCATAATGATGTTGAAGTGAATGCTGTGGTAGACCTTGTGTTCATGTGTGATTTACTGCCCTAGGTCTAGTCTTGGAGGTTGCATTTATTGGGTTAAAGGGCATGTACATTTTTAAGACTTCTGATACATATTTTCAAATGTCTTTTTTAAAGAACAGATTAGGCTTTTACCAGCTGTACAGCACAATTTTACCCCACTGTAGAATCCTGAATATTTAAAAATATTTGCCAATTTGATAGGGAAAACATAACTTAATACTTTAATTTGCCTTTATTTGAGTATTAGTGAGGCTGAGTATGTGTTTATATGGTCTGTGATTTTCCTTTTAGTATTTTTTGCTGATATTTCTCGAGTATTTTTTTTTTTTTTAATTTCATTTTCTTGAGAGTTCCTCATTGACTATTGGTATATGTCAGGAACCATTCTAAATGATTTACATTTATTAACTCATTTTTTTCTTGATGGTGACTCTTAGATTGGTGTGATGATTAACCCAGCCAGAAGTTAGTAGCCTGCCCCAGGTCACACAGCTAGTCAGGGATGGAGCTTGCTTAGCCAGTATATTCCTGCTTTTGTTACTTCTCTTGAACTTTCTGGTTTACATTTGTCTTTTAATTTTGTTCATAGTATCGTTTTATACAGGAGCTTTAAGTTTTTGTATGGAGGGTCTAGGGCTTTTATTAGTGTAATGCCTGAAAATATAATCGATTCTCAAATATTTGTTGAACAGATGAGAATAAATCCATTAACAATCTGTTGATGGTGGTGACCTTTTACTTGGTGTATTGTATATCCTCTTTTACAGGGATTTCCAAGGGCTTCATAAATA
Organism: Bos mutus; assembly: GCF_027580195.1. NCBI lineage: Eukaryota > Metazoa > Chordata > Mammalia > Artiodactyla > Bovidae > Bos > Bos mutus. The sequence goes on along the minus strand of NC_091617.1, from coordinate 151,057,379 downwards.
ATTTACTCTTTGGTGTTGATAAGATACAGAGAGCTTATCTGTATTAGCTTTTCTGGAAAATCTGTGGAAGTAATTACTGCTTTAAAAAGAAACGTGTTCTTAAACAAGCACATATGAGTGGTGAAGAAAATGTAGTATTGACAGATTTGAATTGTAGATTCAAGTGAAATAAAGTATTTGTTTTGAGTGTAGAAATACTTTAAGGGAGTTTGGTTTTCATAGTTTTAGAAAATGGGTCAACTTGGCCATTATTTGAAAAGTTTGTTAAAGTAAATTTTGGTTTATTTTAAGGAGTAAAGAGTCTTTAAAAGGAAAACCCAAACTAAAAAAGCTGATGTAAAAAGTTACAGCTTAAGGTTTTGACAGTGTAGCTTGAGTACTCCACAGGAATCATTTAGTACTGCACTTCTCTCAGTGGGCTTTCTCCCTTTTTCTTTGACAGCAGGCTACTGTTGACTGGTCCCTCTTGAGCTTGGTTGAAGCCTTTGTTTCCTTTAAATGCTAGTCTTATTAAAAAGTGTAGACATCCATATTGTTAAGTGGGCCTTATGTTAGAGATTCAGGAGCTGTACAAATAAGTTCACTTCCATTTTTTCACATGATCCACAAAATATACATGGGAACAAGTACTCAGAAAGTAGATCCTTGAAAATGTAAACTATTATTTTGTTAATGGAAACCTAGATCTGCATTATATAAAGTTATAAAAGTTAAAAGATTTGTTGAATGCTTGCTTTTTCTAGAACCTCCTGGTTACAACCAACCTTTTGTTCGCCTTTACTAGTAGTAGTATTTTTTAAGCCATGCTTAAATGACGTGTTAAAATCAGATTTGTACTTTTTTTCTATATTAAGCATGAATTACTCAATTTACAGGTGTATAGTTAATAATTCTGGAAGTAAAAATGAAATAGCAGTTTTCCTTTTCCTCATTCTCACTCCTTAGTGGTAAAATCCCTTTTAATATTCAGTTTTTAAATTCTTCCTTTGGTTACTTAACATCACTTTCAATAGAGTAATGTGTTTATAGATCTATTTTATTATTTAAGAAACTAAAGACTGTCCTGTGAGAAAGAGGAAATCAGATAGCTCTGTGTGCTTTTCTTTCTGCCAATTTCTATTTCTCTTTTAAATTTTTTCTGTTATTATTACAACTTTACAAAATTGATTTAAATTTCTCTTTCTTGACCTGTCCTGTTTTCCCAAGATACAAAATGAGAGCTTTGGTTCCCTTTCTTTTCGTCTTGCAGCCTTTGTCTGCCAGACAGTGGCTTTCACGTTGCATATAAGGATGCGCACTTACATATCTTTCCTGAACTGTAATTGGCTCCATGGTTTTTTATCTTGAGGTTCTGTTGAAAATTAAAAACAAGAAAACTGTACTGGAAAATTGCTGAGTGGATTAGGACCTAGAGAAGGAGATGTATGTCACCAAGCTTCTTCCACTCAAAGGAGGAATGTTAACACTGGGATTGGAGGTGTAGTGTAATGTCATGATGATTTTCAAAAATGATTTAATTGTGTGCTGTGCAGATTTTCACTGGGCAAAAAGTTTTGTTTTAAATCAGAGGCAGAGTAATTGTTTACAATACTTGTCACCTTTGTTCGGTCTGCGAGAAGGCCCTCTTTTACAATATTTTAATGAAAAATACTTGTAACCCCTGTTGCCCCACTCAAGAATCTGACCTCCATGTGCCATTATCAGCTTCTGTCCCAGTTGCAGGGGCAAATGCAGGTTTGGGGTTTGTGGTGAGACGCCAGGCAGATGGCCTCAGTTGAGTAGGTGTGAATGGGGGTCTTGTCAAGAGGGGTCTCACCCTTTCATTGCCAGGTGAGAGGGTCCCAGGGAGCAGAGTGGCTCTGCTGCTCCTTACTAGCCCTTCTGTGGCAGGTGGCGTAGTGTCTTCCAGGGCTTTTTTTTTTTTGCCTCAGCCTGAGGGTGACTGACCTCTTTGTTTGAGTGGCTGAGACTAAGTGTGTTGACTGCGATAGATGCTTCTTTGAGCAGTTGGGAGAGGCTGACCACACAGCAGATAGTTGTCTGGTAGCCAGGCTCCCTTCTTCCCATCTTTCTTTCTACTCCACTTTTCCTTTTGCACCCAGAATGGCACCTGCCGCTTCTGCTGTGGTTCTTAGTGTCAGCTTTCGGCTCTGGGTCTTTCTGATACTCTTCTGATTATTGGTATGATCCTGTTGGCCTTTTGTCTTGAAGAAATCTGTCAGAACTTTTGGCTCACCGCAGTGAATCTCTCTCCCATGCTCTGCTGAATTGGTTCTATTTTTGTGACTTTTAACTGCTGTGTTGGTAGATATTATGGAGGATGTGAACACGTATGCTTAGTCCCTATGCTGTAGATTTTTCCTTTTGAAAGCACTTTCCAGCCTCAATTTAGGAAACTGAGCTTCTGGGTGTGGTGTTTGTTACTTCTCTTGCTGTTTGTCTTAAAGGATTTTTTCAAGCATTACTCCAGTTGTGGCTGTCTTTGCTTCTCTGGTAGTAAATGTTAAGAAGTAGTGAAGTGAAATTCATGAAAGAAGTGAAGTTCATCATCTCAGTAAAACTTTCCGTCTACTACCCACCTACAGTATAGCACTTAAAGTTGCCCATGCGAGAAATAGCTCTCTTGAGAGTCAACATCTGTACTTCAGTTTCTCCCTTTGTGATTTTTGGTTTGGGCTTTCTTTGGAAGCTTCCCTGGTGGCTCAGGTGGTAAAGAATCCACCTGCAGTGTAGAAGACCTGAGTTCAGTCCCTGGGTGGGAAGATCCCAACTGGAGAGAGGCATGATAACCCACTCCAGTATTCTTGCCTGGAGAATCCCCATGGATAGAGGAGCCTGGTGGGCTACAGTCCATGGGGTCTCAAAGAGTTGGACACGACTGAGAGACTAAGCACGCACCGTTGGGAAGTACGGTTTTCTCTGTCCACGTTTTACCCATTACTGCCACGTGGCCTCTTCTTGCTACCTAGGTTTCAACTGCTTTGGAGGATGGCTCCTTATCTCAGGTGCTTTGAACCCCAAGCCTCTTGAAAGTGAATTTTTCATACTGTTCATTTTTTAAAATCAGACTAAGTATAACCCCTAAATGTGTGAAATCTGTCCACTTGTTTTCATATTCATGGAAATTGATAAAATTATTAATGCAGTTTGTATAGGTGAGGATGGTTAAGAAAGATGAACCGGTTACTTTTTACTTTCTGCTTTTGTAGGCAGATTTATGAGGAGGAGGAGGGTGGGAAGGTGTCAGAGTTGGTCTCAGGTTGGGAAGGACAGACATCTCTGGACGTCGTCTTTCTGTAAAGGATGTCCCACAAGGCGGTGTGACGGCGCCTCGCTTTACACGGGGTGAGGCATCACAGACTGGACCAAAGTAGTAGCTCTAAAGTTTTGAATATTTTTCCAGATTAGATAGCTTCAGATTTAAAAAGGAAAATGCTTTCCATTTTTCAAAACTATACAGCTACATTGTAGTTTTCCCTAAAATATAAAATTGTTGGTACGGTGTGGTTTATCATTTGAGATCATCTTGGGTGACTGAAGCCATGAAATTAAAAGACACTCCTTGGAAGGAAAGTTATGACCAACCTAGATAGCATATTCAAAAGCAGAGACATTACTTTGCCAACAAAGGTTCGTCTAGTCAAGGCTATGGTTTTTCCTGTGGTCATGTATGGATATGAGAGTTGGACTGTGAAGAAGGCTGAGTGCCGAAGAATTGATGCTTTTGAACTGTGGTGTTGGAGAAGATGCTTGAAAGTCTCTTGGGCTGCAAAGAGATCCAACCAGTCCATTCTGAAGGACATCAGCCCTGGGATTTCTTTGGAAGGAATGCTGCTAAAGCTGAAACTCCAGTACTTTGGCCACCTCATGCGAAGAGTTGACTCATTGGAAAAGACTCTGATGCTGGGAGGGATTGGGGGCAGGAGGAGAAGGGGACGACAGAGGGTGAGATGGCTGGATGGCATCACTGACTCGATGGACATGAGTCTCGGTGAACTCCGGGAGTTGGTGATGGACAGGGAGGCCTGGTGTGCTGCGATTCATGGGGTCACAAAGAGTTGGACACGACTGAGCGACTGATCTGATTTGATCTGATCTGGATGACTTATATTACTTGTCATAATAATGGCCTATTACACATTGAGAGGCTAGAGGCTATTTATATATTTTGAGCATCATTAATTGCAGATTTGAGAAGTTACCAGTTATATTTTCTAAATATGTTTCTTCTTGCAATATAACTGGAATACTATATTTTTAAAAAGTAAATGGTTGATTCTATACTTAGAAAACTTAGTATTTTCTTTACTGGAAATTCTAAAATACATATGTAATGAAGATTCTAATTTAGTGATTTAACTATTTTAAAATATTTTCAATGTTTAATTTCTGATTCCAGAAGTAGTAGTCATTGATATTTTCCTGAACTCCACAATTTAAGTAAGTTTTAAAAAACTGATGATAAACTGAACAACATTTAAATTCAGGATGTTTTATCCCGGAGCATCTGTCGTCAGGCAGATGATGTTTCCTTGTGTCTCTAGGTCCCAAACGAAAATGCAAGTGCCAAGGTTTTAATGGTTTTTCTTCTTTAAGGATGGAAAATTTTGTCATATGGAGAATGTTTTAAGGTGGACTGAGAACAGTCTTTGTTTACATGGAAAATGTTTTTTTGTTTTTAAACTGCTGTAGATTGGAAGACGGGCTGGATTAGGATCAGTTTATTGATGTGATGGAAGTAAGAATCTTGAACCTGGGAGAAATGACCAGGATATTAAAAATTTATGGGCAGGAGTGTTAATGAAATTGACTTAAAAATCTTTCTCTCTTATTTCTCTCTTTTGCCTTTGCCCTTAGGAATTAAAGGAGGCGTGTAAAAGGTTCCAAGTATTAAACACACACATGTATTAAAGGAGGCTTGTAAAGGGTTCCAAGTATTAAGCACCCACCCAAATGATATCTGAAGGGGGAAGTAAGATTGAGTCTTTCAGTTAGAGTGATTTTTCCACCTTTTCTTAAGTAAGCCGTGGTTAGTGTAGATGCTTTTGTCATATGATGGCATTGAGAGTGGTTTTGAGCTAACCTTTTTTGAACATTTATATTTTTATATATTTTTGTAGGGGTAGCAAACCATGAGATTTACTAGTACTTGACTGATATTATTTACAGATATTGTTAGTGTATTTGGGAGGGCTTTGGTTTTTCTAGTGGTCATGTATAGATGTGAGAGTTGGACTGTGAAGAAAGCTGAGCGCCAAAGAATTGATGCTTTTGAACTGTGGTGTTGGAGAAGACTCTTGAGAGTCCATTGTACCGAAACTCCAGTACTTTGGCCACCTCATGCGAAGAGTTGACTCATTGGAAAAGACTCTGATGCTGGGAGGGATTGGGGGCAGGAGGAAAAGTGGACAACAGAGGATGAGATGGCTGGATGGCATCACCGACTCGATAGACATGAGTCTGAGTGAACTCTGGGAGTTGGTGATGGACAGGGAGGCCTGGCGTGCTGCGATTCATGGGGTCGCAAAGAGTCGGACACGACTGAGCAACTGAACTGAACTGATTTTCATCTACAGATCTTATGTACTACTTTTCTAAAAGTATAGTTTGTTTTTGGAACAAGGGGTTTGGTATTAGACAGTCTTTAAGGTTTCTTCCAGCTTTAAAGTTCCTGCCCCTAAGAAGCTGACTTTAGTTGGTGGTTTCATTGGACTTTTTAAATGACTTTCATCCAGAACTGCTAAGTAGAACATGGGAAGAAATTAGGAGAGAAGCATAGGTGGTGGTTGCTTTGGAGATGCTGGAAGAGTGGCTTCAGTTTTCTTACGGGGGAAGATAACTTGCAGTGGTGGAGATAGGAGCAACGTGCTGTTTTCTTTAAGTCTGATGCTTGAAATCTGTTCTTTGTCTTAATTCAATATATTTACAAATGCTAGAAGTCTTTCTGGAGACATTAACAGACATTCTGTGGGAAAATATATTTGAAAATCTCTGACTTCTTGGTGTGGAATGAATCTGTACTCCATTTAGGAGATAATTGCTAGGATAGGTGGGACAAGTTGATCTATTTTAAAATAAAACTTTATCTTTTATAAAGACACAGTCATAAGGCACAAATGGGAAATGTGTCTCCTTGACATGTTTCAAAGCAGTTCTCTGAATATGTGAGATTAAAGACGTTCTCTCAACCACTCAGAATTGTCAGAACACCTATGCTCTTTAAGACTGTATTTTTGCTGTTAGTATACAGAATATACTGAGTTACTGTATTTAAGACTGTATTTGTAGCTGGAGAAGGAAATGGCAACCCACTCCAGTGTTCTTGCCTGGAGAATCCTAGGGACGGCGGAGCCTGGTGGGCTGCCGTCTGTGGGGTCACACAGAGTCGGACATGACTGAAGTGACTTAGCAGCGGCAGCAGTCGTCCCGACAGTAGGAGTTTTTTTTAACGTTTTACTCATTATTAGAAATTTTACATTTGAATATAATGTATTTATATTGTGCTTACATCTTGATCTTGGTTCCGTGATATGAGCATTATTTCCCAGTTTGTATATTCTGAGCCCTATAGGTTAATAATAACTTGGGGTTTTGTAATTTTAAAATTATTTTGAAATTATATATTTGCATATATTGTAACCAAAACCATAATGTTGTTTCTCTTCAGTCTGATAAAGCTTGTTTCAGACTTCCAGTGAGCTGTGTGTTCTGTTACGCCCACCTTTTGTTTAGGTTTTTTTGTAATAGAATAAAAATGCTTTATAGGATTTCTCTAATATGAGAATATACTTGAATGTATGGAAAGAGATTTACGTAATGCCTGCCTTTGAGTAGGTGGGGGGAAAAAGTTAAAACGTTGATGGCAGCTTCTGATAGAAAAACTCATAAATGTATAGTAAAAAGTTAAAATTACAACACATACACTACATTAACTGTATTCTGTGTGTATTACCATTGGACTTCATTTGGAGTGAAAAATAGAATATGATTCTAATCCTTTACAGTTGCTGTTAATTTTGCTCTAACCCTGAAAGTGTTAACAGCAACTTGAAAATGTGACAAAGCTCAATTTCATTTCTTGTTTATTGCTTGTTTTCCTATTGGACGTTGGGAAGTAGCTCTGCCCTGGCAACTAAAATAGGCTATTTGCATAACCTAGTTTGATTGGCTAGCATTCCGACTAACAGTTCCAATCATATGGAGTCGGTTTAGTGGTAGGCTATGCTAATCAGCCGCTGTTGCTGGGGTTCAGGATGGTTTCTATGTGCTATTCTGCTGCATTGTGTTGCCTGGTGAGAGACATTGATAAATGAGTGTTTAATGATCTGCAGCAGTTCCCACTCACTGCGGGCAGGCGGATTTTAGAACACAAGTGGAAATAAGGATTTGATTGCTTTGTTAAATACCTGTAACCAAAATATGTGTATTAAATTATATAAGTAAATTGTTTAAAATTTTTATCTAATTAAATACTTTTATTACAAAAAGAAAATACTTTAGCGTTGTCAAAATATAACCCAGGGAGCAGCACTGTGCACAGGTTTTCTAAAACTCTGTTCAGTAAAGTTGATTTTTCTTTTCAGATTAGAAATAGTACCATTGCAAAAAGTAGCATATTTGGTATTTCTCATGATTGACCTTTTATAAAGGTACATGTTTCTGTTTAATAAATTGGTGCAAGGTTTGGGGCAGAATTAATCTGGTACTGCTCATGTAGTCTCAGAGAAGGCAATGGCACCCCACTCCAGTACTTTTGCCTAGAAAATCCCAGGGATAGAGGAGCCTGGTAGGCTGCAGTCCATGGGGTCGCTAGAGTCGGACAGGACTGAGTGATTTCACTTTCACTTTTCACTTTCATGCACTGGAGAAGGAAATGGCACCCCACTCCAGTGTTCTTGCCTGGAGAATCCCAGGGACGGGGGAGCCTGTTGGGCTGCCGTCTATGGGGTCGCACAGAGTTGGACACTGAAGACTGAAGCGACTTAGCAGCAGCAGCAGCTCATGTAGTCTAGCAGGTAGGAACATAACTCGAAGCCCCTCGATCGTGTTCTTCGGTTCATCTTCAGGTTGTTACTCATCACCTCTTGTTACTATCTTTCTGATTTAAGTCATAAGTTTTAACTATTGCTTAGTATCTTTGCTTTACATTAAGTCTTTATTGAGTAGTTTGGTGAACGAGTCTGTAGGAAATTAAAATCTCAGTGATTCGTTCAAAGAACCTAAGAGGTGAAGAGTAAACTCATGCAGACTTAGATGAAAACATAAGACTGTCATACAGAAAGTACCATTAAGTATTTATCTGAAAGAGTACAGGAAAAAGACATCCCAGGCTTTTTGAGGATTGGGACACGGGAAACAGGATGAATGGCCTGGGAAAGGCTTTTGAGAAAGTCCATGGAACTCGTTAAGGTTTTAAATATGACTCAATTCATATAGCTGGAGAGTAATAGGAAGGAAGAACATTTTAGTGGGAAGAACAGATAGCAGTTGAACAAAAGTAACCATTCTGGTATTATTGTTACCAGTATAGGTGGTCACAGTGATTAAGGCTTCAGTGTCTTAGATGTTTCAGTGCTGAGCTTCTAAGCCAGCTGGTGTCATTCCCTTAAAATCAGAACTGCTGTTTCACTGTTCTGGCGCTCATTTTCTTTGGCTTCTCTTCACTTGGTTTTCTGGCAACTCGTGCTCTTCACCTTGTGCTGTCTGTTGGTTTAAAGCATAAGGGTTTTAAACTTTTTTTCCTCCGTCCCTCTTGACCCTAAAGCACTGAAACACAGGATGGTACCAAAAATAATCCATGTGAATTTTAGATGTCTATATCAAATTATCTAAGAAGTTTACCCCTTTAATTGTTATATCTTTTATTTAAGGGTCTAGTTAAATCAGATGGGCATGCTAATTGGACAGTCTTAACATCCTTGCAAGGAATGTAAACAAAAATTAAACCTTAATATCTGATCATTTTTCTTAGGCATGTCTACTGAAGATGTATTCTAAAACAAATGTACACAGTGCTGTATATCAATTATATCTCAATAAAACTGAAATAAAAATAAAATAAACAGAAATGCTTTATTCATCCCCATAGTGAGAGGGACCTAGGCTCCTTCACTCACGGAGTTTATAGTTCAGTGGAGGTAGTTGACCTATGTCCTTATGTAACTGTGTGATACAGTTACGGAAAGTGGTGAAATATCCATGCTGCAGGAGAGGTGGAAATTCAGAGGAGGGAGTGATCCTTTCTCGATTGGAACTAGGAAATGATTCTTGATGAAAGTGGTATTTCACATGGTCTTAGGAAGGCTTGTTTGCGCTCTGTTTGTCCTCTTTGGTAAAGTGTTCAAAGCCTTGGTCCTACTTTTCCCCCCTTCTTATTACTGAGTTCTGAGAATTTTATTTACTTTGGATTCAAGTCCTTTAGCTGATAAATGATTTATAAATAATTTATCCTAATTTATGGCTTATTTTTTCATTCTCTTTGTCTTTGAACAGATATTTTTAATTTTTATCAAATCTAATTCATTGATTTGTTCTTCTGTGGATCATGCTTTTGGAACACTTGCAAACTGTCCAAAGATCCAAAAGGTTTCCCATGTTTTCTTCCCCCCTCCAGATTTTATAATTTTTACATTTAAGTCTGTGATCCGTTTGGAGTTAATGTTTGTCATTGGTGCTGCAAGTTTTTCTGCAAATGTTGCACTTTTTCTGCAAATGGTCCATTTGAAGAAAGGACTATCCTTTCTCCACTGAATTACTTTTGTATCTTTGTTGAAAATCAGTCTCCATGTGGTGTGGGTCTGTTCACGGACTTCCTGTTCTTTTCCATTATCTGTTCCATTAATCCATTTGTCTGTTTTGATGCCAATACCATATTGCCTTTATTACTGTATTACTTATAATTAAGTATTGAAATCTGATAGTGGTACTGTTGGTCCTGCAGTTTTTTCTTTTCCAAAATTGTGGTGGCTGCTCTAGGTCCTTTGCATTTCCTTTGCATTTCTGGAAATTTCCTTCCGGATATTTCACCAGTTTCCATAACTGTATCACACAGTTACTGACAAATCATTTTGTCAGTTTCTGCAAATAGGAAACTGACAGAAATCTTACTTAGATTTTTCTTTAATTTCTCTGATATTTCTAATTTTCAGTGTATTGAGTCTTGCACATCTTTTGTCAGATCTATAAAAATATTTATCTAAGCTATGATAAATAGTTTTTAAGCTTCAGTTTATGATTATAGCTGCTAGTACATAAAATCCAACTGATTTTGTGTATTGAGCTTGTATTCTGCAACCTTGCTTAAACTTCTTTGTGAGTCTAATAGCTTTTCGGTATATTCCATCAGATTTTCTACCTGGATGATCTGTTTATGATGAGAGCCAGCTTTGCTGCTGCTTTTCCAATTGCTTACCTTGTATCTCTTCTTACCTTACTGTATTGGCTGGGACCTCCATGGAATGTAGTGTTGCATATAGAACACAGTGCTGAATAGAGGTACTGAAAAAGGACATCCTTGTCTTCTTTTTTTAAGGAGAGAAACATTGAATCACCACTAAGTATGATATTAGCTGTGGAATTTTTGTCACTGTCCTTTATTTGATTGAGGAAGATGAATTTCTAGTTTGCTGAAAGTTTTTTCTTTTTTTAATCAAAAATAGTTGTTGGATTTTGAGATTACTGTATGATTGTCCTTTTTTAAAAGTTAATTTGGTGAATAACGTTGATTTCTGAATATTAAACTGACACTGCATTTCTGAAATAAAGCCGGCTTGGTTATGATACATTGTCCTGTTCTTAAAGATGGATGGATTCAGTGTGCTACAATTTTGTTCAGATATTTTGCATCTTACATTCATGGAAGAGATATTGGGGTTTCATTGACTTGCTCTGTTTTTTTGTTTTCTGTTTTGTTGATTTCTACTCTGGATACTTACCATTTTCTTTATTCTGTTAACTTAGGGTTTTGTTTGCCTTTTTTCTGGTTTATTAAGATAGAAAACAAGTCATTGATTTCAGAGCTTCTTTTTAAAAATATGCTACATTTAGTTCAAATTATATTTTCTATTTCCATTTATATTTTAATTCACACGACAAAGGTACTGTCAGATATTATTTGCTATATTAGAAACAGCACTGTGTTTTTTGTTCATTCCCTTATCAGATGTCGTCTTTTTTAATAGAGCTGTTTAGTGCTGTAAGTTTCTACCTAGTATTATTTTAACTGTATCTTGTAAATTTTGATACAGTGTGTTCATTCCATTTTCTTTTAGTTCAAGATACATTTGTTCTTTGACTTCTTCTTTGAGCCGTAAGTGCTTATTATAAGTATGTCATATAGTTTCTAAGTATTTGGGGAATTTCCATGGATCTATTGTTGCTTTCAAATTTCATTACCATCAGAAACATTTTTTGTATGACTTGATCCCCTTTAATTGGTTGACATTTGTTTTATGATCCCTAGTATGGTCTGTCCTGGTAAACGTGCTGTGTTGCTAGAAAACGGTGTGTGCCCAACTGTGTTTTGGTGGCGTGTTGTCTTAAGTGTTTGTTAGGTCAACTTCATGAATAGTGTTCTTTCTGTATTCTTATTGATTTTCTGTCTTCTTGTACTATCACTTATTAAGAGATGATTATGAAATTTTCCAATATAATTGTCTATTTGTTCTTAACAATTCTTTTTTTGCTCCATGTATTTTAAAACTCTTTTGATAGGTGCATGCATGTTCAGAGTGAATATATCCTCTTGATGATTTGACGTCTTTAACATTATAAAGTGACTTTCATTCCTAGTCATACATTCCATCGGTTACAGAATACTTTGTTTCATATTAATATAGCTGTTTCATCTTAGTTTTGATTAGTGTTAGCATGACATATCTTTTTTCAGCCTTTTACTTTTTTTTTTTTTAAGTCTTTTACTTTTAATGTATTAATGTCTATTTGAAATGTGTTTTTTATAGGCAGCATGTAGTTGAATCTTGCTCTCCTTCTTACCCCCAAGTCTGAAAATCTCTGCCTCTCATTTGGGGTATTTAGACCATTTGCATTTAATATGATTGTTGATATGTTTCAGTTTAAGTTAGGCTGCTGTTTACTTTCTATTTATCTTCTCTGTTACTTGTTTTGCTTCCCCTACTTTTCCTATCTTCTTTGGATTAAATGAACATGTTTTATTGGACTTTTTTTTTCTCCTTTGTTGGCTTATTCACTTTAACCCCCCCCCCTTTTTTTTTAATCAGTGATTGCTTTTTATCTGGTAACAGTCGTATCTGGCTCTTTGCAACCCCATGGACTGCAGCACACCAGGCTTCCCTGTTCATCACCACTCAGACTCATGTCCATTGAGTCGGTGATGCCATCCAACCATCTCATCCTCTGTGGTCCCCTTCTCCTCCTGCCTTCAGTCTTTCCCAGCATCAGAGTCTTTTCCAATGAGTCAGTTCTTTGCATCAGGTGGCCAAAGTATTACAGCTTCAGCATCAGTCCTTCCAATGTATATTCAGGACTGATTTCCTTTAGGATTGACTGGTTTGATCTCCTGCAGTCCAAGGGACTCTCAAGAGTCTTCTCCAACACCACAGTTCAAGAGCATCAGTTCTTTGGTGCTCAGCTTTCTTAATGGTCCAACTCTCACATCCATACATGACTACTGGAAAAACCATAGTTTTGACTAGATGGACCTTTGAGAGGAAGGTAATGTCTCTGCTCTTTAATGCACTGTCTAGGTTTGTCAAAATTTTTCTTCCAAGGAACAAGTGTCTTTTATTTTCATGGCTGCAGTCACCATCTGCAGTGATTTTGGAGCCCCAAAAGATAAAGTCAGCCACTGTTTCCCCATCTATTTGCCATGAAGTGATGGGACTGGATGCCATGATCTTAGTTTTCTGAATTTTGAGCTTTAAGCCAACTTTTTCACTCTCCTCTTCTTCACATTCTGCCACAAGGGTGGTGTCATCTGCATATCTGAGGTTATTGGTATTTCTCTGGGCATCTTGATTCCAGCTTGTGCTTCATCCAGCCCAGCGTTTGGCATGATGTGGTCTACTTTCAAATAATCCTGCCATTTCACATCACATTTAGCATATTGACCATACCACTTAAGTATACTTTCATTTATCTTTTACTGGTCTTTTTACAGCTTTTCATAGAGTTTATATGTATGTTAGAAACCCCACACTACTTGTTTTTGTTGAAACAGTTCATAATCTTTTAATGAGACTTAACTAGAAACACTCCTACACATCTGCTCATGTTGTTTCCTTTTCTGATGCTCTTCAGTTTTTTGTCTAGGTCCTATTTCTGTCTGCTCTCATTTTCCTTCATCCTCAGTACTTCCTTTAATATTTTCTGTTGTGCAGGTCTGTTAGTGACACATTTTCTCATCTTTTGTATATCTGAAATTGTTTGCATTTTCTTTTGTTTTTGATGGACATTTTCATTGGACGTGGAAATTCTAGGTGATACTTTTTCTTTCCACAATTTACTTACTCCACTGTCTACTCACTTGCATTGTTTCTTCTAAGAAATCTTACTAAATGCTTATCTTTGTTCCTTTATAGATAATATATCCTTTGTCCCCTGACTGCCTGTAAGATTTTCTTGTTACCATTAGTTTTGAGCAATTTGATTATGATGTGCCTTTGTGTGATTCTCTTTATGTTTCTTGTGCTTGCAGATTATTGAACCCTCTGTATCTATGAATTTGTAGTTTTTATCAAATTTAGAAAATTTCTGACTTTGAAAAAATTGCTTCTGTTCCTACCAGGAATTCTAGTCATGTATATTACAAAGTTTGAGGTGGTCCCAGTACTAAGTGAATGGCTGTTAATTTTAGATTTTAATTTCTCTTTTTAAAAAGCTGGTTTTTTTTCACCCCTGTGTTGACAGCCAGTTTCAGATGTTTGAATAGTCAGTTGAAATACTTTTTATTCCTATCTTCAGGTTCACTCTTCTTTTTTTCCTGCAATGTCTAATGTGTTTTTAATCTTAAACTGTAGTTTTATTTGCACAAGTTCTGTTTGTGTCTTTTAAAAAAATGTTTCCCACAATTTTCTTCTTTAGCTATATGAATATGTGGAATGTAGTTATTATAATACCTGTTTTAATGTCCTTAACTGCTAATTTTAACAGCTGTGTCAATTCTGGATCAATTTCAGTTGATTATTTTTTTCTCATTATAGGTTATGTTTTCCAATGCATCTTTGTATGCTTGGTAATTCTGATTGTGTGCTGGACATTTATGATTTTTTTTACTGTATTAAGTGAGGAGTAGATTTACATCTCTATAGATTTTTGTGACCTTTTTCTGGGACAGTTACATTTCTTGGAAATAATTTGATCTGTTTAGCTGTACTTAAGGTTTTGTACGTGAGACCAGCAGAGTGTTTAGTCTGATTATTCCTCACTGCTGAGAAGATCCTACCCCGTGTAAGGTGCTTAATGCGCTCTGAGTGTCTCGATGTTTCACAGTCTGATTGGTGTGCGTGTTGCTTCCACATACCTTGACCTCTGCTGCACCTCCCTGATCTCCGTCTCTGTCCCCACCTGGCGCTCTCCCTGAGTGCCTGTCTCTGTCCACATTTCCTCCTCTTATGAGGACAACAGCCATACTGGATTAGGGCCCACCATCATGACCTTATCCTTAACTAATTACATCTGCAGTGACCCTGTTTTCAAATAAGATTAGTTCCAAATATAGTCATATTCTTGGTGCTTGGGGGCTAGACTTGCATGTGAGTTTTGCAGGGACACAGTTAGACTGTAACTGCCACCCTCAGCCCGTGTTGTTTCCCAGACATAACACTTGTATGTTCTTAGGTTCTTACCTCTGTTCTTCCCTCAGCTTGGAATGCCCCTTTTCTTTTCCTTTGTTTAATTAAGAACTACCTACTAATCAGAATTAATGTCCATTCACCTTTTACCATAAGTGTTTACGTGGCTGTTTCTTGCACATGCTTGAAAAACTGGAGAAGACTCAAGTTTTGGAATTGTGCTTCAGTTCTTTCTTCCCTCCCCAGTCCAGCCTGTAGTGCTTTATAACTAGTGGTTACTCAAATATGTCAATGAGTGTGTCTAAGCAGACAAGTTGTATACACGAGGCATTTTATGAAAGATTAACAACTTTAGAAAGGTTTGTATTCTGGACTCCTGGAAGCCTCTTCAGGAGGTGGTTATAGTAAGCCAGGCTTGCATTAGTTTACTAAATATTTACTGAGCCTACTAGGTTCAGAACCCCCTTTACTAGGTGTTAGAAATTGAGAGACCTGTGACAGTTGCAGGAGTCTGCCACTCTTCTCATGGAACTTACTGTCCGTGAACGGTTATAAGGTGAAAGAACAGAGATCGTTACGAATCCTAGTAGGAACCCTGGGCAGATCCTAGAGGATGATTAGTCATGAAGGTGTAGAATGAAGAAGAGTATGAGAACATGAAGCAAGCCAGGATGATGGAAGAGTGTTGTTAGTGGAAATGGCAGGTTAGGCAGGGGTGTTCTTTTGGCGAGGTCGGGTGGGGGGCATAAATTAGTTAGCTTCTGGATAAATAAGTAGAACCTGTAAGTAGAAATTCCAGATTGCAGAAAGTCCATAAATGAATAGTTAATTGATAGCTGTTGGCCTTGCTTTCCCATGAGCGGGGGAGAGAGCATGAGCAGTTAGCTGCAGGGAGGAGCTGACAGTGGACAGCAAGGCCCTTCCGGGTGCATGCTGCTCTGAAAATACCGGGGAGGAAGAGTGGAAGGGCTGCGGAGCTGGGAGCTGATACTGTGGTAATCATTGCTGTTTTGCTGATGAGCAGAGCGGGGCACAGGAAGTTGAGAAGGTACCAGAGGACATGGCTAGGGAACGGTGCAGCTGGAATTTGAACTGGGCATTGAGGCGCAGGGATCTGTGCTGTTAGGCACTACTCTGTGCTGCCTCTAAGGTATGAGGTTTCTCATAAGGGAACTGCAGCGTGTTACAGAGTTAGAACCTGTCAGCCTCACTTTCTCTTAATGAAGGTCGGCGTGAAAATAAATAGAGGGAAACCAAAGCAATTCTATTAAATTTCTACAACTTACGAGCAACGATGGGACTCTGTATGGTCAGTTAGTAGCTAACGGATGTTCTGTTAGATGTCAGGTAGTTTGAGAAACCAGTGAACATTTACTGTGCCAAGCGTTTCCTCTTGTTGGTAAGTGTATGTTAGTGGATAAGACGGAGTCCTTGCTAACGTGGAGCTTATATTCTAATGGCTAAAGATAACCTCGCAAACATCTAAACCTGTGGATGGTTGGGGGAGGTGCAATTTTTGCCCGAAAGGCCCTCAGGAATGGTCTCTCCAAGGGTGTGCTTTACTTCAGCTTTATTTGACTTGTTTTAAACGAACCCACGTGTCTGTGGGGTATTCTGGTTTATAGTGCCAACCACAGTCCTGCATAAAATCTTGCATGCCTATTCTTGTATCCAGGACAATTTACTGTTTTTTCCCACTTGGAGTAGAGGAATGATAGTTGTCCATAGGAAAGCCAAGGGAGTTCTGTGTAAAAGAGTGGTCATTTCTAATCACTGTCCGTTTCCTCATAGACCCAGTGAGAGGGTGGGAACTTGGCACCCTGCTCTTGGCAGTGTTAACACTCTTAATATCATTCCTTTGGGGCTAAGGACTCCCCTGCGTTGAAAACAGTGAGTAGGCTTTGCTACCACAAATGTCTTTGGCATTAAGAAGAGAATGCAGTATTGTGCAGGAAAATCCTTGCTAGTGCCTGTACATATCATCCATATTTCTTGATAGTTACTGTGGAAGAAGATTTTATAACTAAAGCTTTTGAAAAAGTTTTCCTGAGCCTTAGTCCTCTCAGTTCCCTTGTTTTTGCATAAAATGGATTATAGGTGCACTTACCTAACCATTTCCTAAGAACTGTAATATCTCTGAAGACATAGTCATGATAAACTTTTTTCTAAAACATGTTTAAATAAATACATTAGTATTAAATAGTGTAGTGGGTGCAGCTCAGGAAACAAAGAGGACAAGTTGCGTTTTTTAGAAACTCAAAATCAAAATAGCCTATTCGGATCCTTGAGGGCTTTTAAAAGACATTTTAATTGACATTAGTTTTCTATTCAGTATGGGCTTCCCAGGTGGCGCTGCTGCTGCTGTTAAGTCGCTTCAGTCGTGTCCGACTCTGTGCGACCCCATAGACGGCAGCCCACCAGGCTCCCCCGTCCCTGGGATTCTCCAGGCAAGAACACTGGAGTGGGTTGCCATTTCCTTCTCCGCAGGTGGCGCTAGTGGTAAAGAATGCACCCTCCAATGCGGGAGCCGTAAGAGACCTGGTTCGATCCCTGGATGGTGAAGATGCCCTGGAGGAGGGTGTGGTAACCCATTGCAGTGTTCGTGCCTAGAGAATGCCGTGGAAAGAGGAGCCTGGTGGGCTACAGTCCATAGGGTTGCAAAGAGTTGATAGTTAATGGGAAAATTGCTACTCTTTTCTAGCTATAAAATACTAGTATTCTGGCACTTGAGAATTCATAGCATGAAGGCTTTTAAATCTTCACCTTTGAAATTGGGTGGTGTTTTAGAGTTTACAAAGTGTGTTCACATGTGTTAGCTCACGTGACCCTCTCATAGGTGTTCGAATGCTGTGTCATCCCCGCTTTATAGGAAGTGCGACTGGGCCTTGAGGAAGGCCAGATCACACTGAGAGCTGGTAGACCCGGGACCAGACTCCATTTGCTCCCTCCAGGGCAGTGTTGGCTCTACGCTTGTCCTTCTCGCTATGGAAGTGGCACGCCCAGGATCGGTGGAGGGTGGGCTCCTCGGTGCTCCCTTGGGACCTGCCGCGTGGCGCTCTGAGTCACACTGCTCCTCTGGGTGATACTGTTGTGTGCCTTGTTGTTAGCGCTGGTCCGCCTTGTCAGTGATGGTGATGGCCTGGCCGGGGGCCGGAGGGCGCCTGCTGTTCGACTGTGGAGCCTCAGTTTACGTATAATCATCTCTCTCCTCTCCTTGTAGCAGAAATTGGTTCTTTTGTGTCCCCCTCCTTCCTGAGTCTCAGGAGGTGAGTTATTAATCGTTGAGCCTGGCAGTGATGTTTTTGAGTGCCATTACGTGCCCATTCACTGAAGATCTGTCAGTGGATGAAGCAGCGGTTCCATCCTTAAGGGCCTTGTTTTATAGTTGGGGATCAAAGAAATAATAACACAAACTCATGTATTATACAAACAGTGCATAGATGCACTTTACTGTGTGAATCTGTCGTATGTAGACGCATAAGTGGGTGTGTGTCTGACAATTCCAGGGTGCCTCGTGCTAGCCTCCAGGTTGCCTCTGGAGCCTCCAGACCCCGTCTCCAGCCCATTGCCTCCTTTTCTGTAAACACTTCGCCCACTCCGGCTGTGTCCTCTGTGGCTGTTCTGTGTCGAGAGGACAGAGCTGATAGCTGCAGCAGAGGCTGTGCTTGGCAAAGCCTGGTGTGTTCATACCCAGGCTCTAAGAAAAAGTCGACTGACCTTGCTCCAGGTTTGCTAGCCATTGTATTGGCAGGTACTGGCTCAGCTTCGGAGTTGGAAAGTGTGGCTGATTTGGGAAGCTGACTGAGATGACGGATGTGGAGCTTTGGGGTGGAGAGGGTGGTTGCCACCGTCCAGGTGTGGGATGAGGTGGGGTATTTCCAAAGGTGGAGGTGACTGAGTCAGTTTTGTTTCGAAGTAGGGAACCTTTCATGCTTTCAGAAGAGCTTTTGCTGTTGGTGTGTTCTAGTAAGTGTGACTTGTATGTGATGATTTTAAAAATGGGCATTAAAATGATATGATTAAAGTGTATATAAACTAGATGAGGAGAGTTGCTCCTGTTTCCCCAGGTTTCCACTCGAGAAATACTTGTCATTAAGGGCTGTTACGGATTTCCCTTCTGTCTAAATATGCTCTTCTACTCTAGAGTTTTTAAAAAATCTGTTTTCCTTTCATTTTCTTTCACATTGTGACTCCTTAGCTGACTTGGTTCCTCAAAATGCAGAGATTTCGGAAGGATTTTAGTAGAGGTCCCCCCGTCAGTCAGTGAGCTGACACTGTGGGTAGTTTTTAGGAAGGATTTTAGTAAAGGCCTCCCCGTCAGTCGATGAACTGATGCTGGGCTTTGGAAATGACGCTCTCGTGCCAAGCAGTAAAGTGCTTTGGACTCTGTCATCACTGTTCTAAAGCACAGAAATCTAACCAGAATCCTTGTTCTAGTGGAGGAGCGCCTTAATCTGATAACCTGGGAAATCTTTGAAAAATATTGATGCCTGGTCCCCATTTCAGACCTAAGTGAATCCAGATCTTTAGAGGTTGAGATGACGTGTATTTTTAAAAGCCCCCCAAGTGAGCTATTGAGTAGGTAGCACTTCGTATAACTTTGCTTTCATAATGTTTTTACATGCTTGTAGTATATATAATTGACGGTTTATCCTGGAAAAGTATGCTCAATTTTTCTGAACACAAATACTGAACAGAGGAGGGAAATACATATAAAACAGGAGTTATTGCATTTGAGTTGAAGATTCACATGCATTGACTCCCACCCACCCTCTGCGTTGTACTTATTCACCGGGAAAAATTCTCTCCTTTCAAAACCAAACATACATTTCTTAATTCGGGTGGTAGCTTTGTATTAGTCCAGATCCTTACTAATGGGAAGGGCATACTGCTGATCATTGCTTTCAAATTGAGAAATAACATTTCTTTTTTTAAGTATGTGCTAGCCTCTCTAGGTAGATACCACTTTGTGTATTCATTATGGTAGGCTAAAAGATATAACAACATCCCTAACAAATCAGCGATTTTAGTTCAAAAGTTTATTTCTGGTTCATACAGTTGCCCAGTGACTACACACCGGGGTAACTGCTCTATACAGCTATTCAGGGACCAGACTCTGGACATTTTTCTCAGTTTACATGTGGTGTCCAAAGGTCACCCTGGCTCTGGCATTCAGTCATGGCACTGGGAAAGAGCATGGCAGTTTGCATGGGAGGTTTTATGGGCCAGGCTGGTGGTGCCACACATCACTTCTGGTGCCATTCCATTGGGCAGAGCCTAGTCGCACTCTTGTCCCTGTGGCAAATGCGGCCACCGTAAACGTCACCAGCAAGACCTTGATTTAGTTTTAGGTAATTTTTTCTCTCATCTTTCCTTTTCTCCATGATACTGCTGAATTACCGCTCCCATGATACGCACCCCCCGCCCCCTACAATGTTGGGCGATTGTTCCTGCGGGTCCTTTATGTGTGACGGTTCTTGGATGCAGACAACAGAAACTCAGGCTCGGCAAATATAGGCAGACAATGAATTTCATGGAAGGCTGTAAGTCTCTTTACCGAATTGTTTGGGAAAATAAGTAGGAACCAAGTGGCCGGCAGCAGAGGACACAGTCTGATCAGGCCACAGTCTGGTCTGGTTAGGATGCCACTCCTGGCACCTCTCAGTCTGTCCCCTCCCCACCGGGAGTGCCCTCACAGTCCCTGCGCCTCCAGGAGGGACCGTTCAAACTGGGGTCCCTAGCAAAACCCCAGCTACCAGGGAGTGAGGAGGAGCCAAGTTCTGTTGCTGTTCTCCTTTTATGGTAGGAGCGTGGATTTCTTTGTCTTCTGTGAGTCTGTGAGTCCCGCAGACTGTGGTGGGTGTCCAGAGACCAAGTGACCAGAAAGCGACAGATGCCTACATCAGGGCTTTTTTATCAGGAGAAGATGTCCTGTCCTGGGGTGTCAGACAGGAGATTGTTCCAGGCTTGACTTTACCTCTGACCTTTCTGGACAAGTTGGTACAACTCTGGGTTGCAGGTGGCCGCTCTGTAAATTGAGGTTGGGAACTTGATGTCTGTTAGTGTTTGTTGATCCACTCACTCACTGAGTAACATATTTACTGAGCATCTTTGTGCTGGCGTGAAAGAGGTGAGTGAGAGAGACAGTCTGGCCTTGTGGTCCAGCCATGCGCATAGGAATCGTTCTGATGCAGTGAAGAGTGGGAGGGCAGCTCATGAGGATCCCCTCGTCCACCCTGGAGGGCTGTGGGCAGGGGGTTCCTGGGTCTCTCTTAGTTTCCTGCACTCATTCACTTATTAAGTGTCTGCTGTAAACCTTGGCATTGTTGTGTTTAGGAGAATCTGTGAACAGAAAGACCAGTACTCCCTCAAGGGTGCTGATTGTAAGGACCCGTTGATGCTCCCGCACGGACCGTGCTTGCAGTGCTCGTAGCAGAGAGGAGAACTGATGTGCTCGCTGCGAGGCTCTGGGGACGCTCCTAAGAGCAGGTGACGTGAGACTGGGCTTTGAAGGCTGAGTTCAAGATTCCAAGTGGAAGTCGTCCAGTCATGTCCACTTCTTTGCAACCCCAATTCTCCAGGCCAGAATACTGGAGTGGGTAGCCTTTCCCTTCTCCAGGGGACCTTCCCAACCCAGGGATCGAACCCAGGTCTCCCTCATTGCAGGCAGATTCTTTACCAGCTGAGCCACAGGGGAACCCCTCAAGATTTCCTCAAGGAGCAGGAAAGAGGAGAAAAAGAGAGTACTCCAGACAGAGGGTCCGCTTCTGCTCAGACACTGTTGGTTCAACTCAGAGGAAGGATGTGTAGTGGGAGGATGGGATGGGAGACCTGGGTGCTCTGATGTCTCATGGTGTTGATCTGGGAACTTTTTTAAGGAAGCGATTTGACAGCAGTGATGAGGAGGTGCAGGTACTACTGTAGAATCCCCCTTCCCCCCAACACTTGGGAAGATAAGATCTTAACAAAGAGTAAAGCAATAAGTGTATGAGTTTGTGAGACATTCCTGAGGCCAGGGTTCTAGAATGTAGTTGGATTGTGTGTGCACAGGCAGAAATGAGAGGTGGAAATGGGAGCATGAGGCCTCTGAGGTCTCCAGCTTGAGTGGATGGATGCGGGGGTGCAGCCTGTGGAACGGGGTTTCACTTGGCAGCCCCGTCTGCTCCAGCGTGGGCAGACATAGCGTGCCTTCTGACCGGGTTCTGGCTGGACCCAGTGCTTTCTGTGCTGTGTGACTATTGGTGTGTGCCCCACGCGGCCACTGCCAGTCTGCTCGAGTGTGGGCTTGGGGGGAAATGCAGCTGTCTTTTCTCTTGTGTGAGGGATGGGAAGTGGAGAGCAGACACAGCTCCCTGCCACATCCAGTTTCTCTTTTCCTTGTCTCATTTCCTTCAGAACACGAATCTGACATTTTTTCTGATATTACGGGGTTCACTTACTGTCTGAGGACTGCTACTTTCCCCCAACCAGCAATCAAATGCAGACTCCAGGAAGACAGAGACTTTGCCCTTTGTCTTCGTGTTTATGTCCTTAATGCTGAGGACTTTATCTAGAACAGTGCTGTCCGGTAGGGTATAAGCCTGTCATGTAATTTAAGTTTCTAGGAGTCACCATCTAAGAAAATAGAAAAAAGAAACATTAATGTAAAGTTTGGTAAAATGTTTTATTTTACCAAATATATCTGAAAAATATTATGTTAAAGTTAAAAATTATTGGGATAGTTTACATTCTATTATTCTGTGCTCCATCCTTAAAGTCTTGTATATTATACATTTACAGCCCGTCTTGGTTCCCCCTAGCTGCTTTTCAGGCCCTGAGTAGCCGTCTGTGACTAGTGGCTGCCGTGTTGGACAGCTTAGGTGTAGAGCATAGTAGGGGCTCAGTAAATATTCGTTGACTGAAAGAGTTAGAAGATAGATTGATCATGAAGAGGGAATGAAGAATCCAGGAAGGATTTTAACAGTGAGGAAATGGAGCCTGTTTATATGCTGGACAGAACTGGAAGGGAGAGGTGGATGATGGTAGGAGAGAGAGGGGCTCTTTGATGGAGGCAGTTCCCCGGAGGACGGCCCGAGGGTGGTTGGAGATGGGCTCTGGCAGCCCCGGGAGGAAGGAGAAGGGAAGGGCTGCTATCTTAAGCTCCTCTGAAGAGGTATGTTCTTCAGTGATATTGTAAGAAACCCAGATCCACTTAGTTTAGCATAAACTTCTAATTGAAATTGTGTTATAACGATTCCTTCCTCTCATTTTAGGCATTAGATTGTTGAGAGTTCCTTAACCTTGAGAGTGGTTTCCCTAAAGACTTACAAGAAGAAAGAATCGAATCATTAGACTTAATAAAATGCTGTATGCCAAGTACTTTTGTCGTTCAGTCGTGTCCACCTCTTTGTGACCCTAGAACTGTAGCCCACCAGGCTATGTATCCTTGGGATTTTCCCGGCAAGAATATGGGAGTGAGTCGCATTTCTTTCTCCAGGGGACTGTCAAGTATACCTCAATTTAAAATTTTTTTTAATTAAAAAAGGAAAGGAAAATAAAAACATCTTTATAGGTGGGAAGTGGGAAGAAGTGTTAGTGGCATGTATCAATGTTTTTACTTTGGTGTGTCATTCAACTAAAAAAAGAAATGTTTTATGTGTTAAAATTAAATCTAGTTTTTTAGCATTGTGATTATATTTGAAGTTGAAAAAATTTTTTGTACTGTACATGTCTGAATGTAAAATAATTTTCCCAAACATATTTTCAGTCCTTACATATTTGAGTCCTTAAACAGTTTTTTACATTATCTCCTCTGCTGTGGCACATGCTGTGTAGACTGCTCATTTCTTTACTTTGAGTAATCGAGGTCTCTCTAGGATGACGCGTAAGCCTGTTTCAGTAGTAGTTTGGGATGCTCATGAACATCATTGGATGTCATGAATCTGTTCAAAGTGAGGCAGAGAAATTTAACACAGATGTTTAAGGTTATGACCTCGTGTTTTCAGGAGCTGATGTTGTACATAATACTTTTAAAGACCATTTTTAAAAGTACTGTAATTAGAAAGTCTTTAAAATACCTTAGAAGTTAAGATTATGTGCTCTGGAAAACCTAGGTGACTTTAAGGACAGGAAACTGGTATTGAAGATTGGGAGCATGCTTCGGACCATAGTGTGGTGGATACCCCTCATATACAGAGAGAACTATGCACAGACACCTTCAGAGGTCTTGTGACCTCCAGACCACCACAGTAAAGTGAATTGCACAATTTTTTTAATTTTTCAGTGCGTATAAAAGTTGCGTTTATACTATACTGTCATCTGTTAAGTGTGCGGTAGCATTATCTTTTTAAAAAGTGCATACCTTGATTTAAAAAATAAAATACAAAACCCCCCAATTACAGTAGTAAAGTCAGAGATCGCAGATCACAATAACAAATGTAGTAATAATGAAAAAGCTTGAAATACTGTAAGAATTACCACAAGGTGATACAGAGCCATGAAGTGAGCAGATGCTGTTAGAAAAATGACGCTGATAGACTCGCTTGACTGGGGTTGCACAAGCCTTCAGTTAGTGAGACCCACAGTATGTGCGAGGCGCAGGGAGACAAGGCACGCTCGTGGTCCTGGTCGGACTGGGAGACGCAAGCCCTCCTTGGCGTGGGGACCGTCGTGTGTGCTTGACTGAGGTCTGCTCAGGCAAATGCGCTGTCGAGGCTGGAAGTGACTGGGGCGGTGGTTGGTCACCGTGTTCAACGTTTTATTCTGCCCAAGCCTCCAGAGCAGCTTGGGTTCAGACCTGTCAGAAACAGAGGCGCTCTAGGAAGACGCTTCAGAGACGGGAAAGAAAGCAGAGTGATGCGTATATTTTAAAGAAGCCCCACATGGATGGTGCGAGCCCCCTGTGTGTGACACGGGGGCGTGTGTCGGACGGAGCGGCTGTCGGTCCAGGTGGCGTGTTTTCCCCATTGTCACATGGTTCACCTCAGAACCTGGACCAGAACCCTAGGCTCTTCCTCCCCTCGTCAGTTTTTGGGTTTTTTTTTCCCTCCTCCTCTGCACCCGTTTCCTTCTCCTTTTATTGTTTTTGTACCTTTTTTTCCTTTCTGTTTTCAACAAAGTGTAACCATCGTGTGCGTGATAGCGTGAACACTGCTGAGATGTACGAGACCGCAGTCTTGGATCAAATCACACTGCCTTTAAGGAGGTACGCTCACTCAGCTAGTGCCCTTCTCAGACGTTCCCAGTCACCACTGTTTCCCAAGTCACCGAGGCTCAAAACGTCGCAGTCGGTTTTGAAACTGACTTGTCTCTCATCTTCCATATTTACGTAAGTTTTTAAGTCCTGTCATTTCTGTCTCACGGTGCCTGTTCTCGCGTCTTCCTTTCCATTTTCGACAATAGCCTCCTAAAGACTCTCTCAGTCCTTGCTCAGACGGTTGAAACGAGCCCCTAGTTGCTCTCTGCTTGAGGTTTTCCGCCTCCGTCCGTCTTGCACATCACTGTGCTGTGATCAGCTTGAGCAACAAGACATTTTTCCAGCACTTACCCTGTGCCCAGTACCGTTCTAAATTAATCTTTAATTTTCATCATGGTCTTGAGGTTCAAGCACTGTTACTAACCCATTCTGCAGATGGAAAGGGAGACACAGATTGAATTATCCACTCAGTAGCTAGGTAGTAAGTGGCAGAATTGAATCCAGACCCTGCCAAGTGTTCCTTGCTGTAGTTGAAAACAGCTGGAGTGGCATCCCTCCTGGCCGCCTCTTCCCTGGTTTACAGATCCCGTCTCTTACCTGGCAGCAAGACCCTGGTCCAGCCTACCGTTCTGTCCATCAGCTCCCTCCTGTCTGTATTCTCTGGCTAAGCTTGAAGGGACATTTGAGTGGTGGTTCGGAAGGGCGGTGGGCAGGCCGAGCTGCAGAGTGAGGAGTGGAGGGTGTGCCTGGCAGGTGGGGCTGGAGCCTGGGGAGCCCCCCCGCTCCCTGGGGTGGGCACTGCAGGTGCGACCTGGGGTGGACAGTGCCCGCTGCCCGCCTCGTCTTCTCTAAGGGTCTTCATGAGCGCCTCACAAAATCTGTGGGGGCTGGGGAACTGGCTTTCTTAAAAGGTGTTTGTAAAGTTTGACGTGACGTTTATCCGTTTCTCCTAGATTCCTTTTAAACTGCCCTCCCTTCCGGCCACAGCCATTGGTTTGTCTCTTGACATGGACTCGGGCAGGGATGTGCGCAGGCAGGGTGCTGTTTCTAGCCTGTCTGCTTCCTGCCCGGTCCGTTTGTCTTCGCTCCTGTGCGAGGACGTGGCAGGCTGCTCTTGCAGGCAGGGTCTCTCGTGCCTCTCGAGTGCTTGCCTGCCCCCTTGGTCTCCGAGGCCTGGATTGCGATCAGGAGAGAGGACCCTGTCGGTCCCGGGTTGTTCCCAGTGACCAGCGCGAGCAGGGGCCCACACTTAAGGCCCCGCGAGCTGCTGGGCTTCAGGTTCTTTCTGTGCGAAGAAGGGTAACAGTTGCTGCAATAAAGCCACCCAATTCATGGGGCTTGCGTGGATCTGAGGCATACTGGGGCAAGATTGGCGTTGGAAGAAGAGTTGAATGAATGTAGTTACTATTTTTTTTTTTTTTTTTTTTTTTACTGTTTCTTTAGTTGTGAGAAACTGCTGACAGCATTCTGGTAAAGGGTCATAGAAACCTGCTTGATTGTACTGTTACTGCTAGAGTATCATGTTGGGTTTGGAAAAACGTACCTGTTTGAGAGGTAGATCGTGAAATCTCATTGTTATTTGTTGACTTCTTGACTTGAGTGAGTTTGAGGGTTTTCCCATATGCTTATTGTTGGTTTGTGAGAATTGCATTTTTTGCCTGACTTTTTCTGGGGGGTGGGGGAGATTTTAGTTTTACTAATTACATCATTAGACAGCTTTGTATATTTAAACATATTGTATAACATTTTGGACAGTAACATTTTCCAGACTGTTTTCATTTGACATGGAACTCAGATGCAAATTTTAAACACTTTTCTGCACAGTGGATATGGAAGAGGGAAAACTACTGATGAGCTCTAAAATGATGTATTTATTTATAAATAAATATACTTTTATATAAATATACTGCATAAATATACTTTTAATGAAAGGTTACTTTTTTATATTTGATTACATTTTATAACCTCTGTTAACAAGTTGCTCAGTGCTTAACTTTTGACAGTGTCTTTGGTCAGATGAATATCTTGCCTTTGGGGCATTTGGTAATGGAAAATCCCCGTAAATATACAGTGTTTTAATTGGAATCACAAAGCCAAATGATTGCCTCACTGGATAATTTTAAGTATTATGCTGCAATTCAATATAGGTACCCAACCAAGTACTTAGCTAGATTTAAAAATATCTTGTATGTTTAACAGCTGTCTAGCGAGAACTAAAAAAGAGTGAGGAGAGGAGTATGTGTATGGTTCTCCCCTTTTCTGCCTAGCATTGGAGAGGGAAGAAGTTTTAAAAAGTGTGTGTGTGGTGTGTTTTTTTTTCCCCTCTCAGCTGCTGTTGCTGTGCGTGTTCTGGGAGAAGGCAGAGGCAAAGATGAGGGAAGGCTCGGGTCGGCTTTCCTTCCAAAGAGGGTTAGTGTCCCTGCAGCTCGGTGGCTTCTCCAGACACTCGTTAAAGCGGCATGGTCGTGGCGCAGCTGGAGGTGGCAGCAGCCGGTGGCAGGTGACGTCCCCGCCAGTGTCGCATTCCTCGCTGCCTCGTTCTGTGTCTGGTTCTTCTTGCTGGAGGGCAGGGCGGCTGAGCGGCAGTGTTCACCTTTTTAACAGCTTTGTAATATTTCAACTTTTAGATGGGTTGTAATATATCGTCTCTCTTCCTTTTGTGTATCCAGATTTCTGGAAGGCAGCTGTAGTGTATGTGGGCCCTGGCAAAGTTGCCGTCAAGAGATCTCAAGAAAAAGGCTGAAATGGGGTGGGGGAGGGAGCATCTTTGGGTAATTCAGGTTTTAATTGTGTGAACGTAGTCATATATTGTGTGTATAAAAGATTTAAAGTTTTTTAAAAATAGTATTTTGCTATGTATCTAGCCACCATTTATTAAAATGTGTCATTTAAGCTCTAAACAGAAGACTTTTGAGCACAACCTTTTCTTCCCTCTGTCTGTGATCTGTGTAACATTTCAAATCCATGGCATTTTACAAGGGAAGGAATGCTTTGCATTTACGTGACTGGACAAGACGATGAACCACCTCCTTTCACGTATGAGGAACCTGATTTATTTGTTACCATATTGCGTGCGTGCGGGTGTTAAGGCAAGTGAGAGGAAGTCTTCAATCCTAGTTCAGTGTATTTCTGTGGAGCAAGCTGGGCTTTCCAGGTATATCTTCATTTTCCCTGTTTCATAAATGAGTTTGTTACATTTGCCTGTGATGGAGGTATTGGAGATCTGGAAAGCAGAGCCCAAGACCACGGGGCTTCACAGAGGTGGTTATGAGCAACTTGAGATGGGCCGTTCCATCTAGATGGGTTCAGTGTTCTTGAACTGTCCCACGGATGACTCTGACCTGAGAAGGAGGTGAACGAAAACCTCAGCTCCTGACTGGGAATCATGGGGTGTGGCCTTCACTGAGTGCACAGGTCATGTTACTGCTGGTGAGGCTGAATTTAACTGTTCCCCGCACTGTCTGCTGCCGCTAACCCTGTTTCGGTGTATCTGCTAAACCGTAAATAAGGGTATGTCGCCTGACATACGCACATGAGGTACGCACATGAGGACAGCTGTCCAGCCTGGTTGCTGTCATCGGAGGACACGCTGGATTCTCAGATCTGACTTACTGTCTGTCTGAGTGATCGTTTCTTAGCCTGCTTGAAAGAAGTGTTTCTTGGTTACAACTTGTAGAGTTTGTCAGTTTGCATCATTTCTGTAAAACTTCAGGTATCTTTATTTATGAAAGTTAATTTTACTGAAGGCCAAATGACTTCAGTTCACTTGTAAATCCTTCAGCTCCACCAGTGTCAGCATTCATCCAAGCACTCCAGGCGGGACGCGTTATTTGTTCACTTTTGTTAGCATGAACGCAGATGCCTGCTGGAGCAGCGGCACTGTCCCATGTAGATCTTCTTGACTCTGGAAATATATTCTCAAGTGATAGTAGAATGTTTCTTCTTTAATAGGAGCTTGGTCTCATTCAGCCAGACAAGTTACCTGTTGAATAAATCATGTCATTCTCATACCGTGGCTAGAAGGAGATACATGTAAGTGAGGTCCTGTGTTTATATGTGGCGCTGTTTCTGTGTTGAGACACGGATACGGGTGGGAAAGGCCCCTGGGGCAGCTGTTGTCTCATCGCTCTTCCCTGTGCAGAGACCTGGGTTCTGCTCATTCACAAGGCGTCCTGTCCTGCCCCTCTGCAGGGCTGTCTGGTGAAACAGCATCTAAAATTAAACCACCA
This sequence comes from Bos mutus, assembly GCF_027580195.1. Lineage (NCBI taxonomy): Eukaryota > Metazoa > Chordata > Mammalia > Artiodactyla > Bovidae > Bos > Bos mutus. Next base: position 151,028,205 of record NC_091617.1, on the reverse strand, counting down.
GAAAGGAGCTTGCTTTTGGTTTCCCCAGAGGACTGAAGTAGGGTGGGGGGAACAGGTTAGAGGCTGTAGAGATTTGAAACAGTTATAAGCCAACAAGAATCATTTCTCTACCATTGTGAAGATAAACAATTTTTAAAAAATAATTGCATTTACCTCAACCTTAATTTGCCTCAAAAGCATGTTTGTGAGCATTTTGTACAAGGGGCCATTGTTTTGATTGTTGCTTTCTTTAGCATGTAACTTTGCTAGTAAAGTTTTAGTTTTCAGTTTTTAAAAAGTTTTGTCACAGTCATTTACAATCAACTGTTGGAGAAAGCAATGGCACTTGAAAGGAGGAGGAGGTATCAAAGGGAAGGATATCCTCCTCCAATTTGATACCTCCTCCTACAATTTACAATCAATTGTCAGAGAAAGCAACCCCACTCTAGTACTCTTGCCTGGAAAATCCCATGGATGGAGGAGCCTGGTGGGCTACAGTCCATGGGGTCGCTAAGAGTTGGACACGACTGAGCGACTTCACTTTCCCTTTTCACTTTCATGCATTGGAGAAGGAAATGGCAACCCACTCCAGTGTTCTTGCCTTGAGAATCCCAGGGACGGGGGAGCCTGGTAGGCTGCTGTCTATGGGGTCGCACAGAGTGGGACACGACTGAAGCGACTTAGCAGCAGCAGCAGCAGCAGCAGCCAGTTAATTATACCTAAAATTCAGCAGCTTGGATGTTTAATTTATTGCAGCATAATAATCTTTTATTTTTGTCTTGGCATTTCTGAATCTCCTAGTGGCAGCTTCGCGTGTATAAGTCTGTGGGAGTCTGTGCTCTTTCTGTACTGCAGGTGAGCGGGCCAGGCCGCAGTCACGCAGTGTGTCTGCTGTGCACTGACAGGGTCAGGGTCCTAGGGCGTCCGCGGTGAGCAGCTGGCAGAGGAGACTCCCGCTTCTAATCTGGTGTCAATCACCAGTAGCACCAGGCTAAGCTAGAGAATCCCTGATCTTTCCTTTCTTCAGGTGATTGGAGTTGATCTCTTGAAGGGTTTAATCTCACTTGTAAAATTTTTCTGGAGAAATTGTGTATGTTTGTTTACCTGTCTTTGTTTCAGCCCCACCCCCTGTTTCTAGACTTCAAGGGTGCAAAGGCTGCTTGACACTTTTGTTTCCTATCAAAGCGGGAAATTTTTAGTTTAAATGGGCTTATTACTGAGTAAACATTTTTATTTAGTGAATGGTCCTTCTCCAGGGGATCTTCCTGATGCAGGGATCGAACCCCGGTCTCCCGCATTGGAAGCAGACACTTTAACCTCTGAGCCACCAGGGAAGCCATTAGAAAAAAGGGATTTCTTTTTCCACTTGGAATTTTTATAGCTGCTGGTAACCCATAAAATAACCAGGTGGTATTACCTGCTTTATTTTGACTATTTAAAAATTTATAATTTTAGAATATTGGAAAAAACATAAATTTACCCGTGTTACATATTATACTATGTACATTATAATAATTCTAGAGTTCAGCAGCTGTATCTTAAGTGATTATTTTAATCCTTTTTGTGTTCCAGATGCTATTATTGAGAAGACCTTTTCAGCTATAAAAATGTGATTTGCCTTTTGTAATTGAAAGGGTTTAAGGGCCATTTACTGAAGGGCTAAGTAAGATTTTCTGTGATCTAGTTGAGGATAATCTTCTGTCTCTCTGTCCGTCCCTCCATCTTTTTCAGTGGTTGCTTGAGGGTGTATGACGTGCACCCTTAGGTTATACTTCCAGTTGGTCTCTTCTGTCACTGGTCTTACGGTTGTCGTGTTTTACTTTTATATATGTTACATACTTTACAATATATTGTTATTTTTGCTTTAAACAAAAGTTTTTTTAAAGAATTAAATTTTAATTATCTCTTAAAAACATTTAGGAGGGAAACCTCTTCACTATTTTAGCTACATATTTTCCATTTCTGGTCTTAATTCCATTGTGTCATCACAGTTTTTTCTGGAATCATTTTCCGTCTGTGAACTATGAACAGTTTTGGAGTGCAAGTTCGGTTGCTGACAGTCTGAAAAAGTGTTTTGCCTTCATTTTTGAAGGATGTTTTCATTGGGTGTAGAATTGCAGGTTAAAGGTCTTTTTTCTTTATTATTTTAAAGATGTTGCTTTACTCTTGTGTTCGTGGTTTCTGATGAGAAGTCAGTGGTTTTGTTGTGTGTAAATGGGTATTTCCCCCACTTTCTGGCTGCTTAAATTTTTTTTTCTTTCTGTTGGTTTTCAGAAATTTGCTCTAATGCCTTAATGGTGTGTGTATGTGTTTATACTGCTTGGGGTTCATTGAGTTTGGGTCTGTGGGTTGATTCTTTTAATTGAATTTGGAGGACTTTTGACTTATGTGTTCATAAATTTTTCTTTTCCAGTTTCTTTATCCTTCCCTTTGATACCTCCTCCAAACAGGATCGCTAGCTCGATTGAGTTCTATAGGTTTTGGATGCTTCGTTTATATTTTTTCTGTTATATTTTGTACTTATTTTCAGTTTGGTTAATTTATACTCCTCTTTTTAAAATTCGCTGATTTTTCCCCCCTCCAGCAGTGTTTAATTGCTATTTGCTATTAGATCCATTCAGTGAATTTTTCACTTCAATCATTTTTCATTTCTAGAATTTTTTTTCTTTTTATAGTTTCCACTTAACCTGTTAAGATTTGTTGTTCATAATTTCCTTTATATTTTAAAAGATTTCTGATCATTTTTTGTCTGCTAATTTCATTATTTCTATTATTTCTGGGTCCATTGATGAAGTTTTTTCCTTCTTGAATCCAGACTACATTTCCCTGCCTCTCTGTGTGCCCAGTGACATTTGGTTGGATGTAGGTGTCTTTAGGAGTGCTAGGCTGCTGAGCCTCTGGGTTTTGTTGTCCTGCTTTTAAGAAGGGCTGAATTTTGTCCTGATACGCAGTTCGGTTGTTGATCATCTTGATCCTTGGAGGTTTGTTTCAGTCTGTTAGGACAAGAAGAAGGCTGCCTTTTCATAGGGCTAGTATAGCTTTCCCCCTGAAGTAGAGACTTTATGGGGTCTCTGTGCAGTGTTTATTGGGGCTTTTCCACTCTTAAGAGATTGGAACGAGTGCTCGTAGTTCCCAGTGTGAGTTGTGGTAGTTGTCGGTCGTCTGCTAGCCGTCAGCCATTGCTCTCTGCGTGGCCTCACGGACCTTCCCCTGACAGCTGTGCAGTTGGTATGTGGCCACGGAGCCGAGGAGATCCTACGAGTCAATTCACAGGGCTCCTTCTCTGCATCGCTCCCTTTCTTCTTCTACCTGCCCGACAGATGTTGCGTGCTGTGTCTTGAGCTCTCGTAGCCTTGAGCTCTCGGGTCCGGCTTCTCAGCTGAGCAGGATCCTGTGCTCTGGGCTCCCCATCCCCACACTCTGCTCTGGGAGTTGTCTTCAGATAGAAAGCCAAGGTGACTGTGCGGCTCACCAAGCGTGTCTCCCTTTTCTCTGCGATCACATTTCTGGGCAACCTGTTGTCCAGTATCTGAAAACAAGCTGTTTCATATGTTTGACCAGTTTCATTAGTGGTTTGCTGTGAGCGAGGTAGTTCAGTATCAGGCACTCTGAAATAGTCAGAAGTGAAAGTCTGATACTACGGGCTTTAAAAAGAAATGTTTTTATTCTTATGCAATTGTTATTCTTAACCGTTTAATACAAGATTTACTTACTGTCTCAGACTAATAAACCCAGGCAGTTTCATCTTGTTTGTAGACAACTGAATGTGCTTTTTTGGCTAGTAGGGTATTGTGTGTGTTTGTACACGTACGCATGCATTCTGTGGTGATATATTTTGGCCACTAACTAGAGGGTAATAAATCCATTCATTTGTTCTTAAAATGAGATAATTTACAGAATCATAACATAGTTTCACCTTCATATATATTTATTTAACACTGACTGTGGAGGCAGGCACTTTGGTATGTGCTTGGGATGTAAAAGTGAGTAAGGGAAATGGTCAGAAATTGACTATAGCCTGTGCTCCAGTCAGACTGTTCTTTATTTCAGGCTCATGAGCCTCTCATTTTAAAAATGCTTCTTTCATTCTTAGCCTCCTTCAGCTTTCTCCCTCCTTTTTGAACCATTTCTTCACATTCTAAATATTCCTGATGCATTCAGTTCTTTCTTGCACGGAACAGATATTTCCTGAATTCAGGCCATGTCTTAGGCGCTGTTCTTGGTAGTAATAATGGTGTCTTACTTGTGGACTTCACTCAGGTACCCTCTTAATTGTGTACCTTTCTTTTCAGCCATCATTCAAAGTCCAACTGGCTGGTTTTTCTTTTCTTTTGTTATGGGTATGTCATGTTGCTAGGAACTTTGGAGGTGGTTTCTTCCCAGTTAAGCTTGGTTGCCCTTCCCTCATTTCTAAAGGAATTCTGTCTAAAGAGACTTGGCTTCATAAAAATTCCTGCATTTGAACATCTTAGTTTTAATTAACTTGAATTATTTTCATTTATTTTTGTTCTTTTATATTGTTCCATCTCTTTAAAATCTAGTGTGGATTAATACCATCACAAGGATAGTCCCCAGTCAGTATATTAATAAAAAAATTTCAGGTTAGCTGCAAGTGGCGCTACATGTGGGTCTCGTATCAGAGATGGTTAAACTGGTTGTTGTTTCCACTCAGGGTTTTCTCCAGGCTTTTTTATTTGGTGTTTCCTCTATGTCTACCTCTGCCTCTGTCTTGGGAGAAGGCGATGGCACCCCACTCCAGTACTCTTGTTTGGAAAATCCCATGGACGGAGGAGCCTATTAGGCTGCAATCCATGGGGTCACTAAGAGTCAGACACGACTGAGCGACTTTACTTTCCCTTTTCACTTTCATGCATTGGAGAAGGAAATGGCAACCCACTCCAGTGTTCTTGCCTGGAGAATCCCAGGGACGGGGGAGCCTGGTGGGCTGCTGTCTATGGGGTCGCACAGAGTCGGACACGACTGAAGTGACTTAGCATAACATAGCATAGAGTATTCCTGGGAGAAGGCAATGGCACCCCACTCCAGTACTCTTGCCTGGAAGATCCCATGGACAGAGGAGCCTGGTGGGCTGCAGTCCATGGGGTCTCGAAGAGTCGGACACGACTGAGCGACTTCCCTTTCACTTTTCACTTTCATGTATTGGAGAAGGAAATGGCAACCCACTCCAGTGTTCTAGCCTGGAGAATCCCAGGGATGAGGGAGCCTGCTGGGCTGCCGTTTATGGGGTCTCACAGAGTCGGATACGACTGAAGCGACTTAGCAGCAGCAGCAGCCTCTGTCTTGCCCTCTCCCAGTCTCTAAGATCTGTTCATGAAATGTTTCTCTAGAATCAGTGCTTATCTCTACAAGGGCTCTAGTTATTACCATTTCTTGTTAGACCATAGTGAGGAAGCTCCTTTATTTTTTAGTAAACTATTTATCAGCAACATTTTTATAAACCTTAAAAAAGTCCCTGCAGGAAGAAATGACAACCGACTTCAGTGTTTTTACTTGGAGAATCCCATGGACAGAGGAGCCTGGCGGGCTGCAGCCCATGGGGTCTCAAAAGAGACACGACTGAGCGTGAGTGCTCACATTCATTTACCAGTAGTGTTTTTATGACCTTTAAAAAGTTACAAAAATATGCTCATGGTAAAAAGGATCCAGAACGACATTAAAAAATGAAGATAGAACCTTGCAGTGCGTAATTCTCTCCAACTTGGCTTTTATATTATTTGGCAGCAATTTAAAACATTATTTTGGAATTGAACTCCACGTAATGGTTTTGAAGATAATTTTGAATTGTTTCATAAATTTTTTATTAAATTAAAAGATCTGCTATTGCAACGTGTTATGATAACGTTTTTAGGCTAAAATATTATAAATGATTTTTAATTTAGTTGAATAAGGGTTATATATCATATGGCAGATGCAGGTTAAACCATATCATATGAAATGCTATTTTGTACTCCAAATGAGCTCTAACATCAGCAATTTCATATAGTTCAACCTAATACTTTATTGTCGTCATCTCTGCTATAGGATAAACTGAGTCTTCTTTCTCACTAACATTTGAATTAAAAGGGAAGATGGAAAGTTGCCGTGATGATTTGCTTGGTTATAAAATCAGGTTGACAAGAAATTCCCACATTAGCTCATCTTCTTGGGTTTTATTATAGGAGGGGAATGATTAAGTGAACACCTTAAATACTTCCTGACATTGTGAGAGGAAACTAAACGAGTCTGTTTCTGGCAGTTGAGCTAAGAAAGGAGACAGTGAGCTTGTGGCTGACATACCTATCCATGAGGCCTTCATGCTGGAAGCTTAAGTTTTCTTTTACTTCACTACATAACTAGTAATGTTACCAGGTAGTTACAATAGGTTTCATAGTAAATAGATAATATAGTAAGTAGCTTTTTAAAAAACCCCACAAGTGAGAAACATAGTTATTTCTTGTTGAGCCACATTTAGATTACTACAGCAAGTTTTTAAAGGAACAGCAGATTCTTTGTCACCTTCCATACCATCCTTACAGACAGGAATATGTTAGTAAACCCACAAACCCCAATATCTGTTAGAGGGAAAAGCCTTATGGTGTATTGCATAGCCAGAATATTGCCTATTTTTGGATTATCTGCTACTTGCATGAGTTGGAAAATAGCTTTATTTTATTAAGGTGAGCAGTTAGATGTTTTCAGTTGCTATTCAAAGCAGAATCTGGTGGCTTGTTAGAGATGTGGACTCTCAAGCCCTACTCTAGTCTCCTGAGTCTGAATCTGCAGTTTTAACAAGCCTTAAAGGCGATTTGAAGCACGTTAAAGTTCGAGATGTGCTGTCTCAGATCACGAGTGGCGTTGTCACCCCACAGAACAGGGGCTCAGTTAACCCTCAGTAAACGCTTGTTGAATTTAACGCATGTAATTCACTGAATCTAGATTAAGAAAGTGAAACAACTGTTGTAGGATGATAGTTTTGTAGGAGGGTAACGGTGATAATTAAGCAGCAGCTATCCATTTCTTGGTTATTTCTCTCATGGCTATCTGGATGTCAAAAAATTATCAATCTGACCCTCAAAATGCTTGAGTGTGATTCTGCTCACACTGGGTGATTAGTCCCTGTCCTGTGGTTGTGTGTGTGTGTGTGTGTTTTTGTATATATATGCAAGTCAACAATAGTTTGTAGAAGTAAAGGAATAATTAGATTTTGATGAGTGAAGGATATATAATCCATACTGTCATGTCCCACCTTTTGTGAGCCCATGGACTGTAGCCCACCAGGTTCCTCTGTCCATAGGATTCTCCAGGCAAGAATACTGGAGTGGGTAGCCATTTCTTTCTGCAGGGGATCTTCCCAACCCAGGGGTGAAACCCAAGTCTCTATAAGTCTCCTGGATTGGCAGACGAGTTGTTTACCACTAGCGCCACCTGGGTACCCAATGTTAGAAGATAACTAAAAAGTAATAATCTTCGTGCAAGGATAGTATATAAAAAGCTTAATCCAGCAGAAAGTAAGAAAGAAACATAAAACAGTTGGAATAAATAGAAAGATTATTAGTGTTCATACGTGAATTAAATCTTTACCCTGTTGACAAGAAGAGTGAAGGTAAAAGTCACACGGGTGTGTCCGGCTCTTTGTGACCCCATGGGCTGTGCACTCCAGGCCAGAATACTGGAGTGGGTAGCCTTTCCCTTCTCCAGGGAATCTTCCCAACCCATGGATCGAACCCAGATCTCCAGCATTCAGGCGGATTCTTTACCAACTGAGCCACAAGGGAAGCCCAAGAATACTGGAGTGGGTAGCCTATCCTTTCTCCAGGGGATCTTCCCGACACAGGAATTGAACTGGGGTCTCCTGCACTGCAGGTGGATTCTTTACCATCTGAGCTATCAGGGAAGCCCAGTCAGTTGTGTCTGACTCTTTGACTCTTTCCAACTGTATAGTCCATGGCATTCTCCAGGCCAGAATACTGGGGTGGGTAGCCTTTCCCTTCTCCAGGGAATCTTCCCAACCCAGGGATCTCTCCCTGGGGATTCTTTTATCAGCCAAGCCACCAGGGAAGCCTGTTGACAAGAAACAAACCTAAGATTTAAGGAAATAGGTTGAAAGTAAAAGATGGAGAAAAGACAGCACACACAGATTAAGAGAAGGCTCGTTGTGTCATACTGTTGTCATATCAGACGAGTGAAGTCGCTCAGTTGTGTCCAACTCTTTGTGACCCCATGGACTGTAGCCTATCAGGCTCCTCCATCCATTGGATTTTCCAGGCAAGAGTGCTGGAGTGGATTGCCATTTCCTTCTCCAGGGGATCTTCCTGACCCAGGAATTGAACCTGGGTCTCTCACATTGCAGGCAGACGCTTTACCGTCTGACCCACTGGGGAAACTATATCAGACAAGGTGAAAAGCATTACTGAAAGGAAAGAGGGGCAGCTTATAATGATAAAAGGCCTTATTCATCAGGAAAACGATTTTGTGTGACCCAATACATAACCTAAATGGGAGATTTTTAATACGCCTCTCTTGCTAACTGATAGAACAAGATGCATGCAAAAATAGAAAATACACGTAAAAGAATATACTTAATATAATTAATAAGCCTTTGATTAGACTGATCACAAAGAGGAAAGAGAAGGCCTTGTTAACCAGTCTTAGGTGAAGGGACCATGACTACTGTACAGAGCACTCTCCTGGGCGATGCAGTGTCAACCGAAACACCAGCACGCGTTTGTTTTGGTGAATTTGATGAGCTAACTTGAAAACATAGACACACAAAGGGCTAAGAATAGCCTAACCATTCTTGAAGAAGAACAAAATTCTCTGCTAGATATTGAAACTTCTGAAGCTACCATGATTTAGGCAATCTCTGGTTCTTACACATAGATGTAAGAATTCTAGGTAAGTCTTTATCCAACAGAACAAAGAATCCAAAACACATCAAACATGTGAGTATGTGAATTAAGAAAAGATGACAACACAGGGCATTGGGAAAGTTTGTCTTTAATCATTGCTTCTGGGTTAATTGGATATCCACTGGGGAGGGAATGAAATTTGATTGCTGTTGCAGACTCATAGAAATCAGATCCAAGAGCATTGCACATCTCTAGATATGAGGGGTGAAACTCGACTTCTGGAAGATAACATGGAATTTCTTCATGACTTTGGTATAAGGAAAGATTGCTTAGACACCAAATGTACTAATTTTAAACCAAAAGTTGCTAACAATAAGAGATGGTGTTCATCAAAAAACACCATTAAGAGAGAGACAATACAAACCATCTATAGCTAGCCAATAAGGGGCTTATATCCAAAATATGTTAAAAATGTAATTTTTAAAAATTTTAGAAATCTGTAAGAAAATGACTCTTGATAGAAAAATCAAAAAGCAATCTGAATGGGCTTTTCACATAAGTGGATATCCAAGTGACTGATAAATGAAAAGATGCTCATAGGCAGGAGGAAAATGCACATTAAAATCACAGTGGAATACACACCTACTTTAATGGCTGAAATTAGAAATACTGATGATTCCAAGTGTTAGTGAAGGAGTGGAGCACAGGAAATTTTCATTAACTGCTAGGGAGCAAACAGATTGATTAAACAAAAACTGAAGAAAAAACCAACAGGACAACGTCTCTTTATATACCAAAAAGCAGTCACTTCCTAGTAGCAGTGTTTATAATAGCTCTGAACTGGAAATGTGCGTGCTAAGTTGCTTCAAGCAGTCGTGCTCAGCTCTGAGACCCCATGGACTGTAGCCCGTCAGGCTCCTCTGTCCATGTGTCCATGGGGATTCTCCAGGCAAGAATACTGGAGTGGCTTGCTGTGCCCTCCTCCAGGGGTCTTCCTGACCCTGGGATCAAAGCTGTGTCTCCTGTGTCTTCTGCACCGCAGGTGGATTCTTTACCTATTGAGCCATCTAGAAACGGGGAGTCATCCAGTGTTAATCAAAAGTGGGCTAAAGTGATGATAACAAACAGGCTACAGTTTATAAGCCTGATATTAAGCAGACAAATTCATGTACATAGAATGAATCTGGTTTTGGAGGTCAGGGTAGTAGTAACTTTAGGGGACGAGGTCATTAGATACTGATTGGGAGGGATCATACGATGGTATCGGGGATTTCCAGAATGAAGGCAGTTTTTATTTTCCTGTCCCCACAGGACAAGGTTGGCTAACCAACTAATGATGATTGGTTAAACTGTATACTAATGATTTGTCTATATGTTATAAAAAATAAGTTTTAAATACAATATGTAATAACGACATTGATGACAGAAATAGAGCCTGGTATTTTTTTTAGGTGCTTGTTAATGCACCAGGTTCTATTCTGCACATCTGCTTGTGGTATTGAGTTAAAACTTGTACCGAACCTAAAGGAACAGGGTTAGCATATTAACAGTAATTCCACTGCTGTGGGTGGGAAACCAGGACTCAGAGCGGTAAACTGCCGTTCAGAGCCGCAGAGCCTGTCTCCTGTTTGTTTATAAGAGTTTTTTCTAGATCAAGGACCTCAGTTCTTTTCATATTCATTTGAATGTATTCCTTCCTAGTGTTTTATGTTTTTAACATGCAGATTTAACCTCCCTCCCAATTATTTGACATTTAGGTTTCCAGTTTTTTGCTGTTGCAAACAATACCAAGATAAACATTCTTCCCTAATTATCTTTGTGTACATCATCTGTTACTTCCTTAGGATAAAAAGTTTTTTTAACTGAACAAAGTTGCTCTGCATAATTGGATTTATTTTTTAATTATGAGTAATGACATGTTTAGAGAAATTATCCCACCTGTCATCATAGGAACATTATCCTTAACTTATTTAGCAGATATTTATTAATCTTACCCTTCGGGTCAGTTAAGGACTGTATGCTGTAATGGAGGGAAATAGAAGCTAAGGTCTAAAAGCATTGCTAAGTAGGGGTTGTGAATTTGAGATTTATCCTGTGGAAATGGTCCCTCTAGCCGTCTGAAGAATAGAGGGGTGCACATGGGCAAAGAGAGAGCTGCTAGGGATCTACTTCAGTCATCCAAGTGAGGGACCGAGCAAGGGGATGGAAAGAAGAGCTGAGTGTTCTCTAGGAGGCACTTCTGCCTCGTGGCTCAGGCAGTAAAGAATCCACCTGCAGTGCGGGGGACCCAAGTTAAATCCCTGGGTTGGGAAGATGCCCTGGAGAAGGAAATGGCCACCTGCTCCAGTATTCTTGTCTGGGAAATCCCATGAATGGAAAAGTCTGGTGGGCTACAGCCCATGGGGTCACAAAGAGTCGGTGGGGGTCACAAAGAGTCAGGCACGTCGGAGCGAGTAACACTTTTCACTTTCACTTTTCATAGGAGGCACAGTCAGCGGATTGGGCTGCCATTTGCATGAGGTGGTCAGTGGAGGAAAAGATCTCGACTGTGACTCCCAGAGCTTTGACGCTGGTTGACTGGGTGGAAGACAGTGGCGTTTGCTGTGTAGGATATATTCAGCACTTACATAGGGTGTGTTTAGTACTTATATAGGATACAGTCAGTGCTTAAAAATTAAAAGAATGGTTTGGCCAGCCCAGTACTTTGCATGTATTAAAGCACTTTAACCTTCACCACAACTGTTGGAGGTAGATGATGTTATCAGGAAATTAGGTGTGCAAGGTCACACAGCTGGTGAATGTGGAGCTGAGATTTCAGACTGCAGCAGTCTGGCCAGGGATCTGTGCTCTTCACTTTGGGGCCAGCGCTGTTAAATATGTTTCAGAATAAGCCCACTTTAGAAAAAGTACCCCAGTGCTGAGCAGTGTGGTGTGTGGTATGGTCAGAGTTCGCTATTTTACTCAGCAAGACAAGCACAGGTATGCTGGGCCAGTGTTGGTTGGCCAGGGTTTTACAGTTTGTCTTCTGGCTTTAGTCTGTGTTTGCAAATTTGGTTGAATATAAGAAGAAAAGTCTTTCTCTTTTCCTAAAGAAAAATTAAGTTTTATTAGTTAGCTGCCAAATACTTTTAGGAACAAAGTCTTCACTTTTCTTTTTTGCCATGAAAAGTCATGACCATGGTCCCAGTCTACCTGCGGGATGATTCTCGATTGTTCATTTTTGTGGCAGGCTTTCTTGGTCTGGGTTCTCTAAGGACTGTGTTGGAAGAGTCAGGAATGCAGCAGCCTGTGAATTTGTTTCCATGAGTTGTGTACTCAACTTGTAATTTCCCGTGTCAGTGGTGAGCACCACTAGGACAAGTTGTTCACCTGGTTTGGGGGCTCTTGGTTACTGATGGCCGTACACCTGGCAGGTGCAGAGCAGACTCTCAGCAGTGTTCCTTTTAATCGATTTCTAAAGAGCTGATCTGTTGGTCAGGCCCTTTGCAGGAATTCAGAGATTACTTTTGCGACTTACGGTTCTTAACTGATAAAGATCTAATATGTAAAAGTAAGTATTAAAGGTTATTTCCACTAGTTTACAAAAAGATTTGCTTGAGGTTTTCTCTTGAAACAGGCTTATATGTACTCATTTGAATCAGTGTTACGTTTTGTACCGTTTATTGTACAGCAGTTATATTGAGTATCATATCCTTGTTTGCATTTTTAAAGACTTAATATTTATAGAACAATAGGTCAAAAGATAGAAACGTCAGGATATGAGTGCATCCTTTAAACCACACTTGTTATCTTCTCGCAGGAGGAGAGACTTCAGCATGCAAACCTTCATCTGTTCGGCTTGCACCGTCATTTTCATTCCATGCTGCTGGCCTTCAGATGGCTGGACAGATGCCCCATTCACATCAGTACAGTGACCGTCGCCAGCCAAACATAAGTGACCAACAGGTTTCTGCCTTATCTTATTCTGACCAGATTCAGCAACCTCTAACTAACCAGGTATGTTCACAATGTATTCCTAATGATTTGTTGGGATGGTAATTTATTCCTCAAAATGATCAAATAGTAAATAGGCAAAATGCCTTAATGTTTTTCAGTTTTGCATGTGACGGGGGATTCCAGATTGACAAAAAAGACGATGTTGAGAAATTTGCATTTGAAAGTTTGTTGGATATTTTTCTTTTTCCCTGTGTATTTTACTTTAATTCAAATTTTCTCATTCTGCAGTGAGAAGGGGGAGTTATTTCTAATAAAGAATATTAGTTAAAATTAAAAAACTTTAAAGCTGTTTTTATGGGAAAGCAGTTAGGTAGAAAAATGTAAGTTATAGGAAAACAAGTCAGATTCCATTATAGCAAACTTAAAGCACAAACTTCCCACTGTTAGAAATTACTTTAGTATACTTTTATAGAATTAAATATGAAACTCATTAAAATTAAAAAGAAAAAATGTAAATTAACCATGCTTCTCATTTTAACACTTAGACTAAAGATTCAGTGATTTCACGTAAGATGGATAGTGTAAAGTGCTATAATAGATGTAATAATACTGACATCTCTGGATGTATATACATACATGCATGTGTGTATAAGTGTATCTTTTTAATATCTTCCAGACTTAACTGCATCCACTATGTTGATTTTTTGATTTGGGGAGGTTTTTTTTTTTTTTTTTTTTCAAACTAGCTATAGTTCTGGTAAAGTCTCGTTCCTTATTGAGACTGAGTGTATGTTTAAAATGACCGTTTTTCCATGTACTTAGGAATTTGGTTTGTCACTGTTTAGATCTTTTAATGTAAACAAAAACTTAGAAAATTTCAAAGTACTTCTAATACTGGATTTTTTGAGGAAACGTGTTTTTTTCTAATTCAGTAACACACAGTTTTAATGAGCTATTGGCTACCGTGCATTGACATGGCATGGTCTGCTGGTCATGAAACGTGGACTTCAGGTCCTGACTCGTGATCTGCTGTGGGACTCAAGTCAGGTCTCCTGCACCCTTCTTTCTGTTCCTTGAGTATAAGATTGGGACCTTAGAATAGACCCACCTAAGTAGCATCATTATTTGAGGACCCCCTTGTATATATTATAGTAAGATTTGATCATAGTTGAACTGACTTTGCATTTATAAAATGACACTGCATGTCAGTAATAACAATCACAGTTAAATGCTAAGGTAAATTATGGCAAGATGTAAGAATTTGTTTTATACAGTAAATTGAGAAGTTGTATGTTTAAGAATTGGAGCAGTTAGTCAGAATTGGAAAGTGTTGTGTACACCAGAAGAAAATTCCCTGGACACCCAAAAAGTAGTAATAGCACAGTCATCTGTTCACACTGCACTTTGGAAAAACTACGTTTGGATTCATTTTCCTCCTTGTTCAAAATTAGCCTATCAGGCAGGCGTCCTGTTTTCAGTCTCTTTTATAGCTGGAGGGCCTGAACTCCCATTGGTGCCTTCTCCAGGATTGTAAGCAGTCCTGGGTTCAGGCCAGGCTCGCTGCTGCTCACACACAGTGTTCGTTCAGCTCTAACACTTGGCGTCTGCGGAGGGCTAGGGAAAACATCCAGTCCTGTAAAGTTATTGTTTGTTTATATGATAGTAGTCGGTAATTTAGTTAGCAAAGTACCTATTTTTAGATACAACCGACATCTTGAGGGTTATTTTCCAGTAAGAGATAAGTTACTTAGCATTTCCATTTTAAGCTGTAAAATGTTTTTGAAGATTCATATGATGTAAAAAAGACCATCTTTTAAGTAATAATATTCAGCCAGATACTTCTGCCAAACTCCAGAAATCCCAGAACCTAAAAGCTTAAAGTAACTAAAAGTAACTAAAGTAATTAAAAGCTTATTTAGTAACTGAAGTGTAAAGGCACTGATGTGGCCTGGTCTGCCAGGCATCAGACATGGACTTCAGGGCTTGTCATGAGCTGGCTGAGGGACTTGAGTCAGGTCACCTGGAACCTTCTCTCGGTTCCTTGAATGTAAGATTGGGACCTTAGACTGGGCCCACCAGAGTACTTTCTAGCTCTAAGGTTCTCTAATTTTGTTACTTGATTTCCACTGTTTCTTACTAATCATCCTATTGGTGCTTTTTAAATAAGATTTATTGTACAAGTAAGTTGAAAGGAACTAACTTAACATGTTGTTTCTGGTAGTTAGTCTTTCTTGTGTGAGTTTATTTCATATAAGTTTAACCACAGTTTTATCAAAAGATAAATGTAGTAAAAGTGAATGTAGACAAGTGTGATTGATATTTAAAATGCTGTCTCTCTCTGGGCTGTTTTCAGAGTACCTTTCATGGTTCTTAAACTGTGTATTCTGGGTATGTCTTGCATATGCTATTCGGGTTTATTAATAGCTCTCAAAATAGCAAAAAAGACAGGACATAGTGTTTCTCATTCTCCACTGCATATGAAAATATAAGGGAAACATAAACAAAATAGATGGAATAGGTATTATTAAACTAGAAATCAATTTTAAATGAAGTCCTAGCACTTAACGCTATGGACTCTTCTCAAGGAAGAAGATTGTTTGAGCTCTTGTAACTTACCTCGCAGGAGGTGTGAACTCCTGCTTTGTGTGTGTATGTGAGAGAGAGTGATCTGTGTCTTTCCACAGACAGGAGCGTCAGGATGAGGCTTCTTTGACCTCCAGAGCCAGAGAGCTGCGGCCACGGGAGGGGAGCTCACAGCTTCCTCTTCAGTTGAGGATGCTGGGGGAGTGTGGAGGCTGGGGGCTCCTGGCTCCTCTGGACACCACGGGCTTTCGCCCAGCGGTGGAAGGGAGGAAGGGAGCTGGCCACATTACCTTCTCCTGACCTTGTGACTGTGAGATGGTGGAAGTGGATAAAGCATCAGAAGCTTTGAGTCTTAGTATAGATTTATAACTGAGTGTGTATTTGGACGAGTTATTTTCTAATTCTGTATTGGTGCTTATTGTACCACAGTAGCGAAAAACAGAAGATAGTTACTTAACATGAAATTACAATGAAAGTTAGTGAAGAAAGAGTTGTTTAGTTTGTAGAAATGAATTTGTTTTTTTAAAATTCATGTAGAAATGAATTTTGAGTGCCTGCTTTGTACAAGGCACCATCTCAAGCAGTGAAATGCAGTCTTATCTAAAGGCCAGTTTTTTGTGGGTGGAATTCATCTGGTTTATACATACAGACGCCCCTGAAATAGTAATTTCTGTGGCCAGAGTACATAAAAGTAAGGTATTTGGAATTAGCTAATTGGCGTGGCCTTGTCGGCAGTTTGGCTAGTTGTGGAAGAGGAGAGCAGTGTTTGGTGACAGGACAAGCCCATAGCACACACTCTCATACTGAGTGCAGAAAACTTTTTAGGGTTTGAGTATAGATGCAGAGGAAACTAATGTTAATATTGGTTTAAGAGAAACTACAGAGGCAGGACAGTTCTGGTGTCTTAAGTTGTTGTTCCCAGGTTGTAATCCTCACATTTGGCTCAAATGAAATTTCCACTTGTTTCATAGGAAAAAAAGAGGAAGTACAGCTAGGTAAGCACCACGATCACACCATCTCTTCATGCCGCAGGGATGGGGTTCTTTGCTGTTCCGTCCTGACAACCGTCTTCTCTTCTGTTTGCTTATTGTGGGTTTGTTTTCCCAAGACTCCAGACATTTCTCTTGTGATGTCTTGTGTCTCTCTGCCCCTCAGGTTGACTAGAGTACCTTTGAAAGAGGCTGTCCCGGGGGCTCGGTAGTTTTGCTAGTATGTCTGTTATGAGAGCTGGACAGCAGCCCAAGGGTGACTGGTGACTGAGGGTACCTTGATGTCTGTAATTGCCTTGGAGGATCTTTTGGTCACGGAAGACCCTCTGGGAACCCCTTTGCTGAAGCTTGAGATGAGGTAGAGGATTCGGGTGGGCACACCCTCTAGGGTCATTGGTGTGCCAGTTGCAGTAATTCTGGGTGTGTTGTGTTTGTGTTTGAAGGACGGTTGTGTTTCCTATTCCATCCCCCATCTAGCAGGAGGCTCACAGTTGAACCCTGACTGCTTATTGGATGATGAAAGAGCCGTGGGTTAGCTTTGTGTTGGGAGTGTGGTTAAAATGAGTTTTTAAAAAGGTTTCATTAGCTTTAAGGTGTTCTCTGGAATTTATTTGTGGTTAGCTGCTAGTGTAATCGTAGATAGGGATATTGGTGTTATGGATTCTCTTGTTTATTCATCACATATTTATTAAATGTCTCCTGTGTTTCAGACAGTATGTCTCTCCTGTTGTAGGCAGAGGGAATACAGCATTGGTCAGCTATGTCTGCCCCATATGGCGTTTTCCCAGGAGTGGAAGGAGGAGAAAAACTAAAACCAGTAACCCAGTAAACGTATACCAGGATTTTAGGTGGTGGCACGTGCGGTGCAGGGTGAGCAGAGGGAGTGTGGAGGGGGAGTTGGATGTGTTAAGGTGGAGGGTGGATCTCCTCCGTCAGCCTGAAGACACGAGAGCAGATTTCAGCTGTGCTCCCAGCAGGCGCTGTGCAGAGCAAGGGGTCTGCCTGCCTTTTGTGAGCCAGGGCAGGCTGGAGGAGCCATTCAGAAGAAATTTTCCCTTAGGCTGATTGTACAGTGGAGAAGCCCTTCTGGGCAGCCTCTGCGTGTGTCCTGGACCAGGGGAATGTCTGTAATCCTCTCGTTAAATTTGGGAAACAAAATTGAAGGCTTCGCAGCTGGGTATATTGTTTGCTAATTTCATTTATTTGTTGCAGTGGTTGTCTTCATTGGATTCCGGTTGAAAGAGATGACCAAGAGAGAATGTTTCGTATTCTAATGTGGATGTCTGTTTTGTTTTAAATACGTATGCACAGGTTACAGAAGAGGGAGTTCATACCAGTACAGTATAGTTAAAGTGCTAGTCTTCTCTGTCTATTTAAGGTGATGCCTGATATTGTCATGTTACAGAGGCGGATGCCCCAAACCTTCCGTGATCCAGCTACTGCTCCCCTGAGAAAACTTTCTGTTGACTTGATCAAAACATATAAGCATATTAATGAGGTAAGAACTATTGATTTGTTATAACAGTGTCTATCTCGCCATAGAGTGGAGGAAACAAGCTATTTTTTAGTGTGTTTAAACATATTAAAATTACTTTTAATTCCCAAGGATTGTCATATTGATGATGATTATGAAGACTGGTAAGTTAGCGGTTTATAGATAAAAGCATCATAATTGTGTAAAAGAAAGATGCTATATAAACAAGAACTGTAAAAAGATAATTGTGAGTAACTTCCCTTCTTTTTCAAAGCTGTATTTAATACATGCTGAGTTATAATTTCTATAATACCCCTTCTCCAAAACTTCAGAGGAAAGGGAGGGAATAGTGATAATGTAAAAGCATGAAAATGTTACAGAATTTTGCTTCAATTTTTATGTATCTGTTTCTGCTTTTGCCAGAGATGTTAGGAAGCTCTGATATGTGTTTAATGCTCAGTTAACAGGCGTTTGGCCTAGTTTATCTGATAATACCTATATTTGTGTGGTTTAAAATTTTCTTTTTAATGTGTGTTCTTTTTTAATCTGTATCCTTTCACTGTAAGATACCTGAAAGCCTTTTTGGTGGGATTAAGTAGGATAAAAAACATAGCACTGTGAATTACTCATCTTCCAACTTGACTCTTCACTTTGAGAAATTATTTTTCTGGTGTTTTAGCCCTTTGGCTTGGTTGTTATTTACTCCTAACATCAACTCTAGCTGTGTAGTGAATTAAATGAGCTTTTCTGGAGATGGGTGGTCACGCCTGTGCTCTCTTTCCTCTTCCAATGGGGCCCTACATACTTTCACATTAAAGACTTATCTTCTGCCAGTTTGAGAGCCATTTAAAAAGATGTTCTTATGTGTGTATAAATTTCTTAGCAGTTTGGTGCTGTTTAACGCCAGTATTATTGTGGCAATGTGGCAAGATAAAATTGAAGTGAACTCAATGAGGAACATTTCTAAGTTGGATTTTGTTTACAATTTATATGTTCTAAAAGATGTTTCAAACTAGTTTTTAGTCATCTGAAAATAATCTGGTAAACTAATACTGTTAAGTAGCTTTGTTGAAGCTTGTTTTTAACTGTTACCTGGTAAACTAGTTTTTCTAACGTTGCTTTATACAGTGTAATTTATCATTTCCTCAAAGTTAGTTACCAATTACTTGAACTATTGCCTCATTAATTACCAACTACTAGAACTATTGCCTAGTCCACCTGTTATTTTTTACTAGTCTTAGAAACTGTTTTATAAGAAAAACAGATACAAGGAAAATAACTTAGTCTGTGATCAACCACAACTTCTATGACCTTTAGTGTGGGGGGAGGGGGCCTGACTGGTGTTCGTTAATTTGTTGTCATAAGCTCAAAGCCGGGCCTGTCACAGAGGCCCTTCCCATATTAGTAAAATATCAGTTCATATACATTTCACCTTTCATTTCTGAAATCTTTTGCTTTAGGATCAAATATAAAATTGGGATTGACTAGAAGGGGGTGCGGTTAGCATTTGTTGTTTATATCAGCATACGTTTTCCCAAAGTTCCTTATATTATACACTCTTAAGATCTATACTAGCTCACTGAATGTAAATTATACCTTAGTTTAAAAAATAAATGTAAATCAGGTCCTGTTGCTTTTCTTGAATGGGAGACTCTGGCCTACTCACTTAATATCTCCTCTTTATAAAATGTATGAACAGTATAATTCTAAAGTGAATTTTTCTATAGATGTTTTTCATTTGATGTATATTAGTGTTACTCTGTAATTCAGATAGCAACTATAGAAATTTATTTTTTTTTTTTTGTTCCATAGAATAAAAATTCATCAGTTTCTTCCTGACGGCAGATTTGTCTCATATGTACTCTTGATATATATGTATGTATATGGTGCCACGCCATGCCTCATGATTTTTAATTACACAGTTAACACTAGATTCTCTCATTTCAGGTTTACTATGCAAAAAAGAAGCGGAGACACCAGCAGGGCCAGGGAGACGATTCTAGTCATAAGAAGGAGCGGAAGGTTTACAATGATGGTTATGATGATGATAACTATGATTATATTGTAAAAAACGGAGAAAAGTGGATGGATCGTTACGAAATTGACTCCTTAATAGGCAAAGGTTCCTTTGGACAGGTAATCTAACAAGTTGCTGAATTTTATAAATGAGAACTTCTCAGTGAGTCATGTTATTATAGCCTTTTCTCAGTAGAACTCTCCTAATATTTGTAAATAGATATAAAGAATGGATATGTAAGTATTTGGGTTATTATAATTCTCTAAAGTTAGTAAAACTATTATCAGCTGCATCAGCTATAAAAACTCCATTAGACTTTTGTTTGTTTGTTTCACAAAGTTGCTATAGCTACCAAGTAGTTATTTTACTAAGTGATAGATTTGAATCACTAACAGATAGTATTGCCTCTTTCATTGGGCTTTTAGTCTCTGGATGGTTCTTCATGATGTATGCTGGAGATAATTACCTTCCTGCCTGATATTCCTCCTCAAAAGGGGGCAACAAATGACCATTTTCAGCTGCCTCCGTAGGTGTCCTCTCACCTTGGAGACTTGGACGCCCAGGGCTGGGCCCCGAGCTTGTCCTCAGCTCCTCCTACAACTCCGTCAGGCCTCTCTGAGTGGACAGAGGGTCTCCTGTTAAGTCCTCGTGGCATCAGTGTTGCTAGTACTGTGATGGGCATCATTCCGATGGGTGGGATCCTTCAGGCAGCTTCCGCCCGGAAGAGTGAAGGGAGCACTCCAGTGGGCCTAGTGTTTCTCTTTGTCCCTGGCCTCTTCTCTCCACCTGTGGCTCTCGTCTCTCACTTGCCCAGGACGAAGCGAAGACTTTAACTGTGTTAGCCTCTGGCCTCACCTGTGCCCAGACTCAGAGCTGCCAGACCTCCCTCCTTGCCCTGTTAAAAAGTTTGTATCTGGCTGTGAGGCTCCTGGCTGTTTCCATCTGTAAGTCTCCCTGCCTTCTCTCATCCCATGTCATCAAGTCACAGAGCTGTTTTGTTTGAGGTTTGATTTACTGTTAATCCCAGTCTCCTTTGCCTTGTAGCTTTTGTGCAGTGAGTCAGTTATTAGTTTGCAGTGCAAATAATTCTTGTGGCTTTTTTGGTGATTTTTTTTTTATTTTGGAGATTGTTTTTGTTTTTTAAACTATGGAACCTGTATACTCTTAGTTATCTGTTCCTGCTCTGCAGGAAAGCAAAAATATTCCTCTTTTCAACCAGTGAGGAAAAATTCAGCATGTGTTAGTCTAATTATGCTTAGGGCAAAACAGCCATAGCTCTGGGCCCAGACAGATCAAGCTTAGACCTATAGGGAAATATGAATGAGGTTCTTAGAAGACGTCTGTAATTCTGGTGTGGCTCTGCCAGGCCTGGTGTTGTGTGTCTAACATGTCTGTCCCTTTCCACAATTCCAGAGACTTTCTGTAATTTATATGTAGTTTGGGGCCTTTCCCCTTGATGAGTAACTTCTTCTCCTGAGTCAGGATTCTCAGTGTCTGGGGGAGTCCCTCTTTATGAAAGTATTTATGAAATAAATACTTTCACTTTATGAAAGTGACCCCATGGACTGTAGCCCACCAGGCTCCTGTCCATGGGATTCTCCAGGCATGAATACTGCAGTGGGTAGCCATTCCCTTCTCCAGAGGATCTTCCCAACCCAGGGATTGAACCTGAGTCTCCTGCATTGGTAGGTGGATTCCTTACCCTCTGAGCCACCAGGGACGCCCTTTCTTTCACTTGTAACATTGTGGCAGAAGCAACTTCTGCTTTCTCTACCCAAGCCCTTTCAGGAAAGGCATTTCTGAGGCTTGCCTTTTAAGTAAGGCTGTGAACACCCTAGGTAGAGTGATTGTCATCCCCACCTTCAGAATTACCCCGGTGTTCAGGCACTTCTTCTCTGCAGGGACGCTGCTCTGACTTCTATGGTGTGCGCCGTGAAAACTGTGGCCGCGCTGCCTGTTCACTCAGCTTAGTTTCCCTTCAGTACTCAGTCTTTGAGCTCACTGTGACCTTCTCCCTCCCCATTACTTTAATTTTCTCATACTCTTGCTCCCTAAGATCAAATGAGCATAGCAAACCTGTGACGACATAGCCTTCTTTGACATCCAAACCAGTTTACCAGGTCAGACTGATTGATACCTTTCTCCTAGGCTGGAGTATGTTCAGGGTCAGGACATGTTTGCCGTATTGTCTGGGTCAGACTAAATTCCCTACCAGATCCTCATCAGAGAAGTGGCTGCTGCGTTTCTTAAGGCAGTGGTCGGCAGTCCTGGTTGCACGTTGAAGTCTTCAGGGTGCTTCGGGGATCAAGGGGGTGGCGGGGGGAAGGGAGGACAGTGTCTGGGCTCCAAACAATTAAACCAGACTCTGTGACTGGATTCTGAGCATTGGTATTTTTGAAAACAGCCTACTGAATGTGTCATTCGGGGTTGGAAACATTGCTTTAGCACTGAGCCGGCTAACTATTTGCTAAGTCAGTGAATAGTTGGGCCCCAGTTAGTGGCCTTTGTCCTGGAGACCATTGGGATCCGGGCAGTAGACTGCAGCTCCTGGGACAGTCTACACGGCCAGTGACACAGAAGAATATCAGACCCGCTCAGTCAGAGGTTTCCATGGGTCCCTCTGATTTAAAAGACACATAAGATTAACTCTTTGCAGAGATACAGTTTTTAAACTATGTATTTTATAATTTATGTGTAAATTTGTAGGAGTGTGAAATTTCCTTAAATGAATAAAATTTTAAACTAGAGATGTGCATAGTGATTTGCACATGACCATTCTGCTTCCTTAGCATTCATTCTCATTTTAAAACTCAAAATCCCCTAATTACGGCATTTTAAACTTATTTCTTGGTAATTTATCACTTTTAAAGCATAAACTAGTTCTTCTGGTATATGTCTAAGTTTTTATCTATGAGAATATAATTTAAATTTAGAAAGTTATCTACATTTTTCAGATAACTTAAAACCTTTTAAGTATCTCACACATATGCTTGGAATTAAAGCCAGCTTTTTTTTTTTATTAAAAGAATAGTTTTAACGATGCTATTTAGTGAGAAGTTAAAAAAAAAACCAAAGTACGTGTCAAGAGTCATAATTTACTTCTGAAGGAGGAAAATAGTCTAATTTTAAGAAAGTTGTTCTGTGGATGTTTAAAAATACTGTAAGGATGTGAAAGAAACCCATTTGAAAAATTGATTTAAAATAACAAAGTAGTGAATAGGTGCTACTGAATGGAAATGAGTAGGGTCTCTCTCAGGAAGGGCAGAGGAAGTGCTAGATAAATGTACAGTTAAGGTGAGCTGCAAGCTGTTGTTAAATTGTTCATTAATGAAATATTTATTTTTTTCTTTTTTAGGTTGTAAAGGCATATGATCGTGTGGAACAGGAATGGGTTGCCATTAAAATAATAAAGAACAAGAAGGCTTTTCTGAATCAAGCCCAGATAGAAGTGCGACTTCTTGAGCTCATGAACAAACATGACACTGAAATGAAATACTACATAGGTAAGCAGGCAGACAGGGCGCAGCGTGCCGACTCAGACCGCCGGTTTGAGCTATGCGTATTCTTGTATGAAGAATGCTAACTTTATCTTAAAGTGAGTGAATAAAAAGTTCCGTTATTTTGGTTGGAAGGGCATCAATTTATATATGTTACTTAATACACCAGTAATCTTTTAATCATTGGGAATGTGCATTCCAGGTGTATGTAGTGTAGAAACAAATGAGAGTCACGTCTTTTGTTTTTCAACTTGCAAGCATCATTGGTTTGCTTTAATGATGCTTGTTTATCCAGAGAGTTCTCTTTCTGTTAACTTTAATCATTCTAGTACAGCTCAGAAATTAGAAGTGAGCGATTATGTTGTTAATGGTTATAGAACCATTTTTGGAATGTCTGAACCAAGGTGTCAGGCTCTTCTTGAGAAATAGTAGCCTCATTTCTTGAACTCCTGCTGTGTTCCTTACGCTTTTCAGTCCTGTACAGAGGCATTAATAGTAGAATCCGTATATTACAGGTTGTTTGTACAAAGAGTAACATTTCCAGGGTTCTTGGAGTGAGAATCTTAATCTGCTTTGATCTAACTGCAGAGCTTATGTTTGTTTCCTTATCCTGTGGTGTTTCTTTTGAGTACCGAAAGGGGAGACAGAAGAATTATGAAACTAGTGAAGTCCTGCCCTCTCTGGGGTCACACAGAGTCGGACACAACTGAAGCGACTTAGCAGCAGCCGTGAAGTCTAGGGCCAATTGATATATGGGCGAAACATCTTCTAATTATACATTCTAAGATAGAGACTTTTGTTGTTGTCCAGTCATGTTCAGTCGCTAAGTCTTGTCTGACTGTGACCTCATGGACTGTAGCACACCAGGCTCCTCTGTCCTCCACTATCTCACAGAGTTTGCTCAATTTCATGTCCTTTGAGTTGATCATTTTCTGCCGCCTCCTTTTCCTTTTACCTTCAGTCTTTCCCAGCATCATGGTGTTTTCCAGTGGGTCGGCCCTTCATATCAGTTGGCCAAAGCATTTTAGCTTCAGCAACAGTCCTTTCAATGAATAGAGACTTTAGGACCAGTTAATTACAGACTTTAAAAAAAACAGATGTGTATTAGAAACTCACATCCAGAGAAGGCAATGGCACCCCACTCTAGTACTCTTGCCTGGAAAATCCCATGGACGGAGGAGCCTGGTAGGCTGCAGTCCATGGGGTCTCGAAGAGTCGGACACGACTGAGCAACTTCACTTTCACTTTTCACTTTCCTACATTGGAGAAGGAAATGGCAGCCCACTCCAGTATTCTTGCCTGGAGAATCCCAGGGGCGGCAGAGCCTGGTGGGCCGCTGTCTATGGGGTTGCACAGAGCCGGACACTGCTGAAGCGACTTAGCAGCAGCAGCAGCAGCAGCAACTCACGTCAGAAATGCTAGCTTTACCTGATAAGCACTAGGTTAAGTTTTATTAGCAGACTCCTCTTTAAGAAATAAAGAGAGAGCATTATGTTTCTTTAGTCCTCCCAAAATAATAGAAACAAAAAATTGATGTTTAAAGGTGTATGGTTCAGATAGATTTCATTTATGGAACATCCTTCACTCCCCATTGACATAATAAATGAGCTTATACTATTTTTTTCTTTCTTATTGTCTTTGTAGATATCTGATATAACCCATAGTAATAACATTGTGTTTAAAATCCTTTCTTCTCACATTCATTGCATGTTTGTTGTTCACTCTTACTGTATTTAGTGTAAGGTGGGCGCTTTTCCGTTCAAGGGGCATAGGATGCTGGGAAGGACATTCTAAGGGTGCTTGACTTACGGTCTTTGAACATAACTCCCCTCTTCTTCCTCACTCTTGTGTGTTTTATTTTGAAGTTTTGCTTAAGTAGTAGAGAAAATGTTGATAGCATCACTATAATTATGTATTTCTGCTTTATTGAAAGAAAACACAAAATATTAGCTACTTGGTTAACTTATAATAATTACTATTTTTGTTTTTAATAAACTGACTTCAGTGATTGCAGGAGTCATTACAAATACTCGTTTGGATGAGGTTTTTTTTTTTTCAAAGTTCTTATTTAGGAAGATGGTGAACTCACGTACACTGTCTCAAGAAACTGAGGTTCTGTATTAAAAACAAGCACAGAGAACTTTAGACACTGCCCTGTCAGTAGAGTTAATACATTAAATGTAAGGTGTCTGGGAGTTGTATTGCTCTTTTATGGTGTGATAACTTTAATTTTGAAATGATTTGATCAGTTTACTCTTGAGTTTTACATAAGTCTTCAAACTTAAAATAATAATCTACTTTTTTACCACATACCATAGTTTATCTGGGTTATTTGCTACCAGCCATGGTCTAGTTAAAAAAGCATTCAGTTTAGGTCTAAAACAAAATCCTGCCAACCCTCCATTTTCCCCCAAAACTGAACATAACATATTTGTATTTGAGCTTCCTTTGACAATGTCTTTAGTGCTCAGCACATTTATTCAGTAAGTGAATGATGAATCAGTGGAATTGAGTGGATTGATCTTCCATCAGAAGAATATTCTGATCATAGCTTCTTAGAGGGATTTTCATAGTCACATTTGAATTCTGACATCAGTTACCTTTTGCATCCCTTTAGTGGCCGCTGCTTAATTGGATCAAAACTGTTACTTGGACCATGTTTCTGGGGTATCTTATGTCACGTGGAGCTGTGTTCTTCATTTTAAACCTATGAACTCAGTAATGAAGAGCAGATATTAGACATTCTTATGTAACAGTGGCTGAGCATTGAGTGGTACTGTGGACTCCCATAGAGCTGTGGTAGTTGTTGTATTGTGTTATCCCGACTTGCAATCATTTGTGTCAGGAATGATCTAAAAACAAGAATGGTGAGCTTTCAGGGAGGCAGTTCAGGTCTACCACCAGGACAGCACAGGTATCCCTGTTCTCGGGACCCAGGTACTGAGTAATGCCGTGTTTATTCCAGATAGAGCTGTAGAGAAACCTCTGTTTAAGTTATACTCAAAGGCCAAGATGGAGGTAGCCTTGACAGATGGTGGTTTTATGTCATCTCAGCTGAGTTACAGGTGCTCAGTTTGGTAGATGTGAGAGCTGTGCTGCTGGAGGGCAGTGACTTCTCTGGTGTGCAGTTAGCGTTAATACTTAACAGCTGCTGCTACTGCCGCTGCTAAGTCGCTTCAGTCGTGTCCGACTCTGTGTGACCCCATAGACGGCGGCCCACCAGGCTCCCCCGTCCCTGGGATTCTCCAGGCAAGAACACTGGAGTGGGTTGCCATTTCCTTCTCCAATGCGTGAAAGTGAAAAGTGAAAGTGAAGTCGCTCAGTCGTGTCCGACTCTTAGCGACTCCATGGACTGCAGCCTGGCAGGCTCCTCCATCCATTGGATTTTCCAGGCAGGAGTACTGGAGTGGGGTGCCATTGCCTTCTCCAATAGTTAACAGCACAACTTTTCAAAGCGGTTTATTGACTATTAAGCCTTTAAAGAAGGTCAGTAGTGATACCAAGTAATGTATTCTATACTTTCCCCATTCCTAAGCCTACTCATAATTTCTTGTGATGGAGCTTTATTTTGAAATTTCCCCAAAGCTTCAATCTTGGATAAGAATCCTGTGTACCAGTTTGATGAATGTAATCAAATACATTGATTATGAACTCTTAGTACCTTACAACATGATTTCAAAGCCTTTGCTGTATTTGCCTAAAAAAAAAAAAGTCTTCCTTTGACAATTGTTTTAGAAAATTATTGGTGAAATCATAAGGCTTAGCAGAGCAGGTTGTGTATATATATCAAAGCCTTCCCAGAGAGGTCTGCCGTGTATAGCATTGTCACAGGCTGGACATCCCAGCGGGTGGAGCTTAGAATAAGTCATGAGGTGTAGGGGTCTCAGGAAGTCAAAAGTGTTTTCTCTTACATGTGAGGATAAAATTATTATTCACAGTACTGCGTGTAAGTTTACTGCTTGTGTTTTCAGACCTGACTTAGGCATTTTGGTGGGACTTCTTACATTACATTGCTGATTGGCGGATTCAGCAGATGTCCAGTTTCGATATTCTTAACTGCTGAAAGAATGTGCTGCTTACTGTGGAATGCTTATCTCCTAATTTTAATTTGATAAACTTTGCATTTGACATTGACATTTTATAGAGTATTGTAGAATTCACCTATGTGTTATTCTCACTTTTTTTTTTTGGTATGTATAATTTAAAATGAAACTTTTTGTTCTCTTACAGTGCATTTAAAACGCCACTTTATGTTTCGAAACCATCTCTGTTTAGTTTTTGAAATGCTGTCCTACAACCTCTACGACTTGCTGAGGAACACCAATTTTCGAGGTGTCTCCTTGAACCTAACACGAAAGTTTGCACAACAGATGTGCACTGCACTGCTTTTCCTTGCGACTCCAGAACTTAGTATCATTCACTGTGACCTAAAACCGGAGAATATCCTTCTTTGTAACCCTAAACGCAGTGCAATCAAGATTGTTGACTTTGGCAGTTCTTGTCAGTTGGGGCAGAGGGTAAGTATATTTCATAACTTGTGATTTAAAGTTAGAATTAGGTAAAACAGTGTAAGTAGATATTGAAATCTTACTAATCTGTATACAATTTGAAGGTAATTACAGGGTTGTTATCTTTAAATCTTGAATCACCTGTGTTGATACCTATTTTGGGAAATCCTTTTTTAAATGCAAACATTGATAGTAATACTTTGAATTAGAAGGTATTTGTTTTTCAAAGTTTATGTTAAATTATGTGTGTGCTAAAAGGATATAATTTCTATCCATCCTGAGAAAACAGGATGGATATAAATTATGACATGTGTCCAAGCTAATGGACATATTGGTTTGGTTTAGTTGCTAAGTTGTGTCCGACTCTTGCAACCCCATGGACTGTAGCCTGCTAGGCTTCTCTGTCCCTGGGATTCTCCAGGCAAGAATACTGGAGTGGGTTGCCATTTTCTTCTCCAGGGGATCTTCCCAACCCAGGGATTGAACCTGGGTCTCCTGCATTGCAGGCATATTCTTAACCAACTGAGCTACGAGGGAAGCCCAGTGGACATATTAGTTTGTGGTAAACAAACTAATTTTTTGTTTTTGGGTGCTAAAAGCAAACATGTCCATAGCAATAAGTAGATTTAGGTTTAGTTGATTTAGGAAAGCAAGTTTCCCTCTCTTCTTTCTAGCATTATGAAAACTACTCTGTTTTGCATATGAAACAAAAGTTGTAGGTTGTTCTCTTTTTGAAACCAGCTAGGATCACTATTTGATACTTTATTTAAAATGTTCCTATTTACTTGTAGATATTGAAATTGCATCTCTTTTTCTTTTTTTTTTTTAAAGGTAAAAACATAACTGACTTTCAGATATTAGTGTTTCATATTGGGTTTCCATTTCTTGTTTTTCCAAATTAGTGACATTTTCTGTCTTGTCCAACTTTATTCTAGCTTTTAAATAAACTAGGTTTATTTAATTATGAAGGTTTATGACCAGTTAACAGGATTGTCCTTTTGTTATTTCCTGCCAATTATGGTAGCAAATGCTGCATTAAAGTAATTTTTAAAAATGGAAGGAATAGGAAGCAAAGTTTGCAGTTTCAGTGCCTCTGAAAATCAAGAGATGCTTGTAGTTGTTAATAAGAGATAGAGTATATTATAAATGGAAAATATGTGCCTATATTGAATCATTTGAATAGATTTTAAGGCTTGCAAAATTTTTTCCTTTTTGAACCAAGTCGTATATTCTATGCTAATATCAAACACTATTAGCAGGAGACAACTATACCTTTAGCTCAGTGACTTTTTAATTATTGGGTTGGCCAAAAGGTCGTTCAGGTTTTTCCATAAGATGCTTGGAAAAACCCGAGCAAAATTTTTGGCCAACCCAATATGTGACTGTCAGAATCCCATGGGAAGTCATTTCCAAAGTAGACATGCAGTGGGCCTCCTCCAGGTCTGCTGGCTCAGCGTCAGAGGGCAGCAGGGTGCGGCCTTGCGGATAGCCCACTCCTGCTCTGCAGATCGCCAGCTGGTTAGGTGGGTGGCAGAGTTCTTTCACAAGCTGGGAAACACGAGTCTCAGCAGTAGCTTGTCTTTGGGGCTTCAGGGTGCTCTTGGCTTCTAAAAACTGGGTAGTGTACTTCTTCTTCCTGGTCCCTTTCAGTTAGACTTTCTTCACTTGAAAAGGCCTTAAGGTCGGGTTGACCTGCTTGTGGGGTCATGAGATGATTCTCCGAGGTTCGGCTGGAGTTTGGGGCGGGCCCCAGCAGCTTTCTGAGAAAGCATCTTCATGCCACTGGCTGCCCGGTTTGAGTATTAAGTTAGGTAGTCTAGTTAGCAGGGTGTTGTTTTGTTTTCTCCCTTTTAATATAAAGCTGTCTTTGCTTTTGTGATATTTCTGGATACAAATTTTAAATGGACAAGTGAAGATGAATTGATCTCTGAAGACATTCTCAGATTATTCCATTGCAAATAATCCATTTCAAGATTTTCTTTTTCTAAGAAGTCTTATGATGGATGGAGGAGGATGGGGTAAAGAAGCGATTAGTCAGAAATGACCCCCAGTTGAATCTTTGCATGGCTGTGTTTCTAGGTTTATCTGTGAGACTAGTACAATACAGATGTCTGAATTTTCAGTTACATTGTATTGAGTTTGACTCTTAATGCTTTGAATTAACCTGAAGAAATTTCATTCTTTAAGTTAATTTAAATATAATTTAGCTGTTAAATTAATGGTAGCCACAGCAGCGAAGAGTAGTTAATAGGGAAATAAATTGTTCTCAATCATATTTTCTTCTAATAAGGCATTATTGTTTTAGGATATATCTTGAGTACCTGTTAGGACTGAACTAAATAAAGGGCTTGAATTTTTTGTATATGCACATTTTGCATTTCAGAGTCTTAGAGTTACCACTCCCTTGAAACATTTAGTTCTTTAAAACAGTATTCATAGTCTAATGTTGAAATCAGTAAACATTACTGATAACCCAGTTTTTTCTGTTCATGTTAGACTTGTGTTCTTCATACAGTATTGACTACAATTAAACAGAAACTGTTATTGAAATATATTTCAGATATACCAGTATATTCAGAGTCGCTTTTATCGGTCTCCAGAGGTGCTACTGGGAATGCCTTACGACCTTGCTATTGACATGTGGTCCCTCGGGTGTATTTTGGTTGAAATGCACACTGGAGAGCCTCTGTTCAGTGGAGCCAATGAGGTACATGATTTCTTTTTGCTTTTAATCTCTTACAGTATAACCTGGAAATTGTTTTTTAGGAAAACGTTTCTGTTTATCAACCTAAATCATTCAAGTGTTTGGTCTTTTAAACTTAATTTATCCATTTAAAATTATTTCAATTATATAATGGTGAGTTTAGAATTATGAGATGGGAAGTGAGATCTTTAAATCTACCAGTGAAGGGGAATAGTAAATTACATTAGAAAATGTTAGGTCTTTCGGTATAAATTTTATGGATTTTAAGTATAATAACAGAAAAAGATAATAGTGATGAAATGAGGAATCATCCTAAAAACACTGTAAATTTTGAGAGTATGACGTGGAATTAAAGTATTAATAAATGATTACCAGTGGGATTGATAGATATATTTGATCTGAATAATTTAGGGTAAATTAGGACTCTAGAATTTTGGAGCTGCAGGCGAAGTGTAATTCTTGTAGTCAACAAGTGTTCAGTCTGTGTTCTTAGAAGATCTTTGGAGGTCAGAGGCAGTGGTGGGAAGGCGAGGGCGAGGGACAGGGGGTCTAAGCTCCGTACAGTTGGAGGAACGGCTTTCCTTGTCTTTAAAACTGTTTGTGGAGGTTTTTTTGTTTGTTTCCTTTTAAAGAAAATTTAACCATTGCGGATTATGATCAGTCCGTTCATTTATACACGAGAAAAGAAAGGCTGATGAAATTTCATGACAAGTAGTGTCATCAAGGAGTGTCAGAAACCTGTCCCCTCCTCCTTCTGCTAGTTCATTTCACTCTTGCCAGTGAGCTGCTCTTTGGCAGTAATTGCTGTAGTGTGTATTTGTTTTTCTTTGAATAATAAATAATATAAAGGTAATAGTACCTTTTTCATGAACGTAAACACCATTAAGATCGCCTGAGAAACTTCAGTGGCTGCCGTCTCACGCATGGTGAAGCCAGAGCCCTTTGAGTAGCTGGGAAACCCCTCCCTCCCTCCGCCTCCCGTCCTCTCTCCGCCTGTCCCTCTGTCCGTCTTCCTGCCCAGTCCCCCCAGCATGCAGACCTCTCTCAGGTCCCTGGGAGATGGTGGCCAGAGGGCCCTCGCGTTGGTGCCAGGGGGCTTTGCTCTCATGTCACCTGCTTGTGAAGCTTCCATGGCAGCTTTTAAGTTTTAAGTTGCGGTGCCCCCCTCACTCATGTCCTTTTAATTTTCTCCCTTTCCTTAGTCAGTACCCAGTAGATCTTACTATGTGTTTGTTTCTGGATGATTTCTTCCTCTGTAATACAAAGTTTCGGGCAGAGATTTTTGTCTGTTTTGTTTACTGCTTGTTCCATGGACATGATTTCTAGCATACAGTGGACACTCAGGTGTTTGAGGGAATGAATCTGCACCTTAGAAAGATACTTTTTTATTAGGTCCACACTTTATTAAGCCTTTCATTTTTTTTTTTTAACTCTCCCAAGCTTAAACTTGCGATCCTCTCCAGTCATTCCTTACTTTCCGTTGTATCCATGACCACCTGCCATCCCATAGATGTGTGTATGTCTTTGCTGAATCGTGTGCCCTCCCCTCTGTGGAATGTGGGGCTTCAGGAGGTAGGGGGTTACCTCTTTCCTTCATTAGTGTGTATTTACTGCCCGCAGGAGTGCCTGACACACAGGAGAGACTCTCTCTCTTGTAATTTGTGAATGGATGAGCAGATATACGATGTTTTACAGTAGAAATTATAGGGTTTTTTTGCTTTTGTTTTTAATACAGGTAGATCAGATGAATAAAATAGTGGAAGTTCTGGGTATTCCGCCTGCTCATATTCTTGACCAAGCACCAAAAGCAAGAAAGTTCTTTGAGAAGTTGCCAGATGGCACTTGGAACTTAAAGAAGACCAAAGACGGAAAACGGGTAAAATAGGGAAATGATATTTTTGAGCCTTTGTTACTTCTTTCACTGAGTTGTCTTTATAACGCATTTTTGTATATATTTGAAAACAGTGTCACTGAAGTCCGCTGTTAACAGTAGTTCTGTTGATGACTCGGGTATAGCTTTTCTTCACAAGTTGGTTTTAGCTTGACCTGAGCTATCTGTATGACCTGAACACTGTTTGGTTAATGCTCAGTATTCTCTTTAAGTCTTCATTTTGAAACTGTCTGCCTGCCTTTTGAGGCCGCTGATCAAATCACCATGCCTTGTTTCCACAGTAGAATCAGGCAGTTTGACCTTTGTTTCTCATAGTTTGGGTATACATTGGGATCCCAGTTAAGAGTACTGCAGCTGGGAACCGTAGAAGTTATAACTGCAGGAATGGCCTTTTTTTGTAGTTCAGATGAGAGCAAAGGATTTCTGACTTAAGCAGTTTGTGACAAGAATCTGAACTGACTGGATGGTCCTTTGATAGATTTCAGTTTCCTAGCTTGGATAATGGGGGTTTCACACCTCTAGAATCTTTCAAAGTGAGGGTTTTAATGCGTTAGATACCTTTTAGTAATTTTCTCTCATCTGAGAACTTTTCAGGCATCTCAACCATGTCAGTTTAGTAGAATAAATGATGACAATTTTGCATCTTGATTTACAATTTTGTTTTATATATCTGAAAATAATCATATGTTTTGCCATCTAGTTTGTTGCCATCTAGTATTAGATGAATATACTGTATAAATATATGATTGTGTGTGATACATACACCAGAGACTTTATGATTGTAGTTCTGCGTTTTAACACTTAAGGAATTTCATTTTTGCTGCAGTTTTCATTTTGCCCTTGCATTTCAGCGATACTGCCACCAGGTGTCATTTCCAGGGAACTGAAGGTGATGCTTATTTACTGTAATTCACCTTCAGCTCTGGAGTCTTAGCTTCTAATATCAAGTGTTTTTTAATAAGAATATATATATATGTAAAACTGTATCTTTCACAGCTGATTTGTAACTTACTGCATTCTGCCCTGTTCTCTAAAGTTTCAGGCAGTGTGATATCCAGCAGCTAAGTTACGCCTCCTCCCCTTAAGGAAGGGATGGGAAATACCAAGCAGACATCCTGGGTCCTTCCGCCTCTGTCCACGTGCCTCTATCAGTCATGGCCCCTTTCCCAGGGGAGTCCTTCTTAGCTTCACCAGCATTCAGAGTAGCTCTTGCAGTTGTTCTTAATTAGCATGGAGTATGTGATGCCTGCTTTACAGTTTTCTTTCTGATACATACTACTACTACTTTTTCCAGTTTGAAGTTTTTTTTTGCTTCATCTGCTAAATTTTTTTTTCTTTTTCTAAATGAGACATTTATTCATTTCCTCAATCTCTGCCTTATAAAACCACAGTTAAGTCACAATGGACTGTAACCTATCATCTTCCCAAAATTGAGCTATAATTATTATTATTTTAAATTATTTGAGGGGAGCATTTCACTCAGAAGAGTAGATTATTTTTTCCCTTAAAATTGAAAGTATCTTGACCTACGTTTAATATACATTAATTAACTGTAGATTTCATGAGATTTTCCTAAGCTGCAATTAAGCAACTGACTTAAGAAACTTAATTTTTTAAAATGTAAAATAATTACTCCTTTTTAAACAGAAATAAATTTCCAGCAACAAAAAAAAATCAAATCTGTAATCAAATGGTTACATTATGAAGATGCACTGGGATTTTAACCATGAATATGAAGAGATGTACATGTACTTTCGGT
Organism: Bos mutus; assembly: GCF_027580195.1. Taxonomy (NCBI): domain Eukaryota; kingdom Metazoa; phylum Chordata; class Mammalia; order Artiodactyla; family Bovidae; genus Bos; species Bos mutus. Next base: position 150,994,019 of record NC_091617.1, on the reverse strand, counting down.
ATACTTGCTCAGCTTATTTCCATAGTGATTTTATTTTTACTTTTAAGTTCTCATTTTATGTTTCAAGAGCCCATTTCAGCTTCTAGTAATGAGATCCATACCTACTGGCTATTTTTTTTCCTTTGGTGGGAGAGGGTAAAGAATTAAGGTTATAAATGATGCTTTTTGTTGAAGTATAGTTTATGTACAAGATGGGTATTTTAAGTCTTCACTTTGTTGTGTTTTAATTTTTACTTACGACAGTGTATCCACTGCCTGAAACAGGACATAGACTGCTCCCATCACCTCCAGTACCCTTTTCTGTCGTCCACTCTCAGTTTCTGATTTCTGTCATCCTAAGTTAGTTTTGACTATTCACAGGCAAAATTCATATAAGTGAATCCTGAAGTATTTATTATTTTGTTTCTTTCACGTAATGGGCATTATTTTTGGAGATTCGTCCATAGTGTGTCTCAGAAATTACTCCATTTTATTGCTTCACAGTCTTTCTTTGAATGGAAATGCCAAAATTGATCTGTATTTGCCTGTCAATGGATGTTGGGGTTGCTTCTAGTTTAGGACTGTTTCAGTAAGGCTACTGGGAACATTTTGATCAATTTCTGTACACATAAGTTCTCGGGTTTTCTGGGGTCATGACTTACAATTGCCAGATCATAGGGTGTCTGCTGTGTTTTCTTTCTTAAGAAAATACCAGTTTCCCAAGGTTCTCTCATTTTATATTCCCACAAGGTTATGAGAGATCCAATTGCATGACATCCTCGCCATTTCATGTGGTTGGTTCTTTTGAGTTTAGCTATTCTAATGGGCATGTAGTGGTTTTCATTTGATTTCTTCCTGATTGAGAATATTGACCTGGCCAGCTTTTCATGGGCTCAGCAGCCATTCATGTACCTTCTTTTGTGACCATCTTTCTAGTCTTTTGCCCATTTGTTATTGGGATGTTTAATTATTGGGCTGTAGAAGTTTTTTTAATGTAATGGATGTAAGTCCTTTGTCACCTGTATGCCAGTATTTATTCCCAGACTGGTTTGTCTACTTCTTTTCTTAGTAGCAGTTTTTAATAAACAAAAAATTAATTTTTTATGAACAGTATTCTTTTTATTCTAAGAAATCTTCCCTCAAGTTTGTGAAGATACTCTCCTTTAAAAGTTTTAAATTGAAATGTGCATAGTTGATTTATAGTATCATATTAGTTTCAGGTGTACAGCACCGTGATTCAGTTATAGATAAATACACACACGTATTATTTTCCCTTATGAGTTATTACAAAACTGAGCATAGTACCATGTGCTATTCACTAGGTCCTTGTTGGTTATCTATTTTATGTCTAGTGGTGTGTATATTTTATTCCTAATTTAGCCCTCCCACATCCCTTTTCCCTTTGGTAACTGTAAATTTGTTTCCTGTGTCTGTGGGTCTGTTTCTGTTTTGAAAAGAAGTTCATTTGTATCTTTTTTAGATCTCACATGTGAGTACTCTATTTGTCCTTGTCTCACTCAGTATGATCATCTCTACGTCCAGCCGGGTTGCTGCGAATGGCATTATTTCATTATTTTATATCATTGAGTAATATTTCACTGTATGTGTGTGGAATAACACCACCACATCTTCTTTATCTAGTCATCTGTCGATGGATATTCAGGTTGCTTCTGTGTCTGGGCTATTGCAGATAGTTCTGCAGTGAGCACTGGGTGCATGTCTCTTTTTCAGTTAGCTTTTCTCTGGATGTATGCCTAGGAATGGGACTGCAGTCCGATGTGGTAGCTCTGTTTTTAGTTTCTTAAGGAGCCTCCACGCTCTTCCCCATAGTGGCTGCACCAGGTTACAGTCCCACTAACGCTGGGGGCGGGTTCTCTTTTCTCCTCTCCGGTATTCGTTATGTATAGGCTTTTCATCTCTTTTCCGTGATGACCACTGTGACTGGTGGGAGGTGGTACTTGATCATAGTTTTGATTTGCATTTTCTCTAATAATTAAAGTGACGTTGAGCATCTTTTCATGTGCTTGTTGATCTTTTCTTGGGGAATCTTACTTTGTGTCTGTGTATATTTATTTTATCAATAACTGGGAGAAGTGTTCATCTTTCATGATGGTATAGGATTTGTCTTAATCTTCTTTTTAGTTTTTTTTTTTTTTTTTCCCTTTTAGTTTTCTGTTTTTTGAAGCTCTCTTAATAGGTGTGCCCATTTAGTATTGTTAAAACTTGGTGATAAATTCAGTCTTTCATCACCATGAAATACTCCTTTTTGTCTTTAATATTTTCTTGTGTTTACTTCGTTTGGTATTATTCAAGCTATGCCAATTTTCTAATTCTTAATACTTTCATAATATATATTTTTTAATCCTTTTAGTGTAAACCTGTTCATACTTTTGTATGTAAAATGACTTTTATATAGAGAATGTAGTTGAGTTATGCTTTTTAATCCAGTCAGATAGTATCTTTCTTTCACAATGAATTATTTGGTCCCTAGTTATTCAGAGGATTGGGTTTTAGACTTTTGCCATATGTATGTTATCTATTCTTTGTTTCCCACTACTTCTTTCGTGCCTTCTTTGAAGTTGAGTACTTTTGGTGTTTTATTTCATCTTTTTGTACTAACTTTATAGCTATTCCTCTTTGTATAATTGTTAATGTTGCTCTTATTATATGCCTCTTTAACTTACCAGTTGACCTTAACAAAAGGTTACATAACTTGATAAGCTGTGTGATAACCATGTGCTTTTTATCTAATGCCTTCCATCTTTCGTCATCATGTATCACTCATGCGAACAACATTTACGAGATTTTAAAACACATAAAAGATAAAGATAGTAACAAGTTCTTTGCGGGAGTTCCTTGGCAGTCCAGTGGTTAGGACTGACTTTGAGCTTTCACTGCCATGGCCCCAGGTTCAATGCCTTGTTAGGGAACTCTTAAGATTCTACAAGCCACTCATCCTGGGCCAGGACCCCTCCCTCCCCTCCCAGCCCCCACCCCCACCCCCACCACACACACACAAGTTCTTCTTACCCGTAGAGCTCACTTGTTGTTGTTCCTGAGTTCCATCTGGTTATTACGTTCCTTCAGCCTGAAGAACTTCCTTCAACTTTTTTACTTTGTAGTCAGTAACTTCTGCTGTTGAATTCTTTGCAGCAGTTGTTTATCTGAAAATACCTTTATTCATCTTTATTTTTGGAAAGATATTTTTCATGGATATGGAAATTTCAGTGGATGTAGAATTTTAGGTTTACATTTCAGCTAAAGAAAATGATGTTATGACATTGTTTTCTGTATTACATTGTGAGAAGTCATTGATTTTTCTAAGCAGTGTTTTGGTTTTTTTTCCTTTTTTTATTCCCTCCCCCACCCCACCCTCCAACTTTTTATGTACTACTTCTTCTGTAGGGCAAGGACTGTTATTATTCATCTTAAGCAGTGTTTTCTTTAAAATATTTCTCTCTTTTCCCCCTGGCTGATTTTGATGCCCCCCCCCCCCTTTTTTTAAAATATGTTTGATTTTTCAGCAGGTTGACTGTTAGGTTCTTGTGCTTAGTTTTCTCTGTATTTATTTTCTGTGGAGTGTGCTGAATTCGTTAGATCTGTGGGGTTGATATCTTTCATCAAAATCCTCAGACATTATCCTTTCAAATATTTGTTCTGTTTCACTTTCTCTTCTCCTGATAATTATGCACTTAAATATATGTTATGGTGCTTAATACCGTCTCAGAGGTCTCTAGTTTATTTATCTTGTTTTCTTTTTGTGTGTTAGTTTGGATCAATTCTTTGTCTCCTAGTTTACTCATTGTTTTCCTTCTGTTGAGCCCAGTCTGCTGTTAAGATCATTAAATGGATTCTTCATTTATGATACTGCATTTTTTAGTTCTAGTGTTTTCACGTTTTAATTTATCTTTACCCACCCTCCCCAGTCTGTCCACACATGTTGTCTAGCTTTTGGACTAAATTTTTTTTTAAATTATATACTTATTTTTAAAATACCTATCTGCCAGTTTCAACAATTGGGTTATTTTATATATGTGGATTTTCTACAATTTTTTTCACTTAATATGGACTCATTTTTTGGGTTTGTTTCTTGTATCTGTAATTTTTTAAATGTATGCTGGACTTCCTGCATTTAAGAACAATTGAGGTAGAAGTAAATCTTATTTTCCTGTAAAACGAGACACGGCTTCCGCTCTGTCAGCCTGCTGGTGTGATGAGGCTAGTTGGTTTCATTTGGTGCAGCCGAGTCTGGGCTCTGTCTTGTTTGTTTGCTTGACTTAGATTCTGTTCTCCACTGTCTTCATGGGGGTTACACAGTGTGTGGAGGCTGGGGAGATCTTCTATATGTTACGCCCAGCCAGCAGCCCTCTTCTAATGTTCTGTGCCTCAGGCTGGTCTATGTTCACACTGCTGCCCTGGCTTCAGCTTGCAACCCTGGGGTCCTCCCCGGGTCGTCGGCCTGTCCCACCCTTCGGCCCAGCCACTCATAGCTGTCAGAAGTTGGTTTGGAGTTGGGCTGGATTCTCCCTCCTCACATCCGTGGCTTTCGTTCCTTCTCCCACCGCAGTCTCTTCTCTCCCAGGAAAGGCTTTTCATTTTCCAGAATTTAGTTAGCTGTGGTTTCTTTAGTCCTCTGCTTGCTGATAGGTTTCTTTTTTAATTAATTAGTTTGGCTGCCTCAGGTCTCAGTGGCAGCCTGTGGGGTCTTTGCTGCCTCGTGGGGGATCTTGCATTGCCTTGCGCGAGCTCCTGAGCGTCAGGACAGCAGTTGTGGTGCGTGGGCTCTGCTGCTTTGTGGCATGTGGGGTCTTAGTTCCCTGACCAGGCCCAGAACCCACCTTTCCTGCACTACGAGGCGGGTTCTTAACCACTAGACCACCAGGTCCCTGATAGGTTTTTAAAAGGCAGTGATTTTGCGGTTTGCCTACCTAGCTTGTTCTTGATTTTGAAGAGTAATGGTCTCTTAAAAATTGCTACATTGCACCTAGAAGTAAAATCTGCTAATACTATTCTGAAGAAATTCAGTGTTCATAGGGATTTTAAAGATTACCTGTTAAAATGAGTTTCCCTAAAATGTCAGCACATGTTAAAGGCAGTTTATTAAACGTATTTTCTAAAGTGAAGCATAAATAATTTCCTTGTTTTTTTTTTTTTTAAACTGGATATAAGCAAGGTACGGTGTTAAACCCATGGTTCTTTATTAGGAGTGATGGCTAAAGCTTTAATGAGCCACTGTTACCTAGGAAGTGCACCTGAGTTCACAGGTGTATTGGGCAGAAAAGAGGTTCGTAGCCAGTGGTTGGTACACTTTCTTTGTAAAGGACCACAGAGTAAAGATTTTGTTGCATATTCTTGGTTCTGTTTGTTTTTACCATCTTTAAAAATGTAAAACCATTCATAGTAGGGGCTGTTTATATAAAACAGGCTCTGAAACAGGGCAGAGTTTGCTGATCCCTGCACTAGATGATCTTTATGGTCATTTGTGCTCAGAGTTATTTTGAATTTCTCCTAACTGCAGTGCTTTTAGAGTAGTACATGTGAAAATCCAGAGGAGCAGACCATTAAGCACTCCTTTTAACAAAGGTCTCGGCCTTACCCTATAAGGAACCTTATTTGATGTGATGTTATGTAGGCTTTTACACATTCCATCAAATTTAGAGAAACCCCCCCTTCTTTTGTCTCTTTTCTCTTTAGGAGTACAAACCACCAGGAACCCGTAAACTGCATAATATTCTCGGAGTAGAAACAGGAGGGCCTGGTGGGCGGCGTGCTGGGGAGTCGGGCCATACAGTAGCTGACTACTTGAAGTTCAAAGACCTCATTTTAAGGATGCTTGACTATGACCCCAAATCTCGAATTCAACCTTACTATGCCCTGCAGCACAGTTTTTTCAAGAAAACAGCTGATGAAGGTACAAATACGAGTAATAGTGTATCCACGAGTCCTGCTATGGAGCAGTCACAGTCTTCAGGCACCACCTCCAGTACATCTTCAAGCTCAGGTCTGTTGTTCTGATACCATGTTAGGCTTTGAAATGTGTGCTCTTTTCTTTACAAAGTGGGGGTTATTTAATGTATTTTTAAAGTTTGTTAATGGGTAAGGAGGAATCCATCAGAGGGCAAACAGAAGAAGCAAGAACTACAATCCTACAACCTCCAGAACAAAAACCCACAATCACTAACCAAAATGATCACATGAATCACAGTATTGTGTAACTCAGGGAAGGTATGAGCCCTGCTGTGTGCAGCCACCCAGGTTGGATGGGTCATGGTGTCAGAGACTTCTGACAAAATGTGGTCCACTGGAGAAAGGAATGGCAAACCACTCCAGTATTCTTGCCTTGAGAACCCCATAAACAGTATGAAAAGGCGAAAAGATATGACACTGACACTTGAGGGATGCCCCCCGCCCCCAAGTCAGTAGGTGTCCAATGTGCTACTGTGGTGAAGAGAGGAAAAATAACTCCAGAAAGAATGAAGAGGCCAGGCCAAAGCGGAAACGATGCCCTGTTGTGGATGTGTTTGGTGATGGAAGTAAAGTCCGATGCTGTAAAGAACCTGGAATGTTAGGACCATGAATCAAGGTAAACTGGATGCGGCCAAGTGGGAGGTGACAAGAGTGAATATCAGCTTCTTAGGAATCAGTGAACTAAAATGGGCCGGAATGAGAAATTTAATTCCAGTGACCATTGTATCTACTACTGTGGGCAAGAATCCCTTAGAAGAAATAGAATAGCCCTCATAGTCAACAAAAGAGTCCCAAATGCAATACTGGGGTGCAGTCTCGAAAATGACAGAATGATCTCTGTTCGTTTCCAAGGCAGACCATTCAATATCACAGTAATCCAAGTCTGTGCCTCAAACCACTAATGAAGTTAAACAGTTCTCTGAAGACCTACAAGACTTTCTAGAACTAACACCTAAAAAAGATGTCCTTTTCATCACTGGATTGGAATCGAAAGTAGAAAGTCAAAGAGATACCTGGAATAACAGGCAAGTTTGGCCTAAGAATACAAAATGAAGCACAGCAAAGGCTAACAGTTTTGCCAAAAGAACACGCTGGTCATAGCAAACACACTCTTCCAACAACACAGGAGACAACCCTACACATGGACATCACCAGATGATCAGTACCGAAATCAGGTTGATTATATTCTTTCCTGCTAAAGATGGAGAAGCTCTACACAGTCAGCCAAAACAAGACCTGGGGCTGACTGGCTCAGATTATGAGCTCCTTTTTGCAAAATTTAGGCTTAAACTGAAGAAGGTAGGGAAAAGCACTAGACCATTCGGGTATGACCTAAATCAAGTCCCTTATGACTACACAGTGGAGGTGTTGAATAGATTCAAGGGATTACGTCTGATAGACAGAGTGCCTGAAGAACTGTGGGCTGAATTCTTAACAACACTACAAACCTCACAAGGTTCGTTACATTGTGCAGGAGGTAGTCATCAAAACCATCTCCAGGAAAAAACGCAAGAGTGCAAAGTGGTTGTCTGAGGAAGCCTTACAAATAGCTGAGATGAGAACTGACAGGCAAAGGAGAAAGTGAAAGAGATAGCCAACTAAAGGCAGAGTTTTGGAGAATATCAAGGAGAGATAAAAAAGCCTTCTTAAATGACCAGTGCAAAGAGAGGAAAACAATATAATGGGAAAGACTAGAGATCTCTTCAAGAAAATGGGAGATATCAGGGGAACATTTCATGCAAGGATAGGCATGACAGAGGACAGAAACAGTAAGAACATAACAGAAGCAGAAGAGGTTAAGGAGCGGTGGCGAGAATACATAGAGAGACTGTACAAAAAAGATCTTAGTGACCCAGATAACCACGATGGTGTGATCACTCACCTAGAGCCAGACATTCTGGAATGTGAAGTCAAGTGGACCTTGGGAAGCATCACTACAGTCAAAGTTACTGAAGGTGATAGAATTCCAGTTGAACTATTTTAAATCCTAAACGATGATGCTGTCAAAGTGCTGCACTCAATATGCCAGCAAATTTGGAAAACTCAGCAGTGGCCACAGGACTAGAAAAGGTCAGTTTCTAATCCCTAAGAAAGGGAATGCAAAAAAAATGTTCAAACTACTGAACGGTTGCACTCATCTCACACGCTAGCAAGGTAATGCTCAAAATCGTCCAAGCTAGACTTCCAACAGTATGTGAACCAAGAACTTAGAGATGTACAAGCTAGATTTAGAAAAAGCAGAGGAACCAGAGATCAAATTGCCAACATTTGTTGGCTCATAGAAAAAGCAAGGGAATTCCAGAAAAACATCTACTTGTGCGTCATTGACTGCGCTAAAACTTTTGACTGTGTGGATCACAAAAACTGTGGAAAATTCTTCAAAAGATGGGAATACCAGACCACCTTAACCTGCTCCTGAGAAACCTGTATGCACATCAGGAAGAAACAGTTAAAACCTTTCACGAGCAACTGACTAGTTCCAAATCAGCAAAGGAGTACTTCAAGGCTGTATATTGTCACCCTGCTTATTTAACTTACATGCAGAGTACATCATGAGAAATGCTGGACTGGATGAAGCACAAGCCAGAATCAAGATTGCTGGGAGAAATATCAATAACCTCAGATAATGCAGATGACACTACCCTATGGCAGAAAGCAAAGAGGAACTAAAGAGCCTCTTGATGAAGGTGAAAGAGGAGAGTGCAAAAGCTGGCTTAAAACTCAACATTCAAAAAACGAAGATCATGGCATCCGGTCCCATCATTTCATGACAAATAGGTTAGGAAAAAATGGAAACAGTGACAGACTTTATTTTCTTGGGCTCCAAAATCATTTCAGACACTTGACTTGAAACTGTGAAATTAAAAGATGCTTGCTCCTTGGAAGAAAAACTATGACCAACCTAGACATCATATTAAAAAGCAGAGACATTACTTTGCTGACAGAGGTCCATACAATCAAAGCTGTGGTTTTTCCAGTAGTCATATACAGATGTGAGAGTTGGACCATAAAGAAGAGTGAGCACGGAAGAATGGATTTTTCGAACTGTGGTACTGGAGAAGACTCTTGGGAGTCCCTTGAACTGCTAGGAGATCAAACCAATTAATCCTAAAGGAAATCAAACCTGAATATTCATTGGAAGGACTGACGCTGAAGCTCCAATACTTTGGCCACCTGATGCAAAGAGCCAACTGATTGAAATGACACTGATTCTAGAAAAGATTGAGGGAATGAGGAGAAGGGGGCAAAAGAAGATGAGATGGTTGGGTGGCATTGCCAACTTATTGCACATGAATTTTAGCAAACTCCTTGAGATAGTGAAGGACAGGGAAGCCTTGCGTGCTGCGCTCCTTGGGGAAGCAAAGAGTTGGACACAACTTGGCAACTGAGCAACAACAAGGGAGGAATTATTTTTTGTAAGTCTATTCTTTGGGGCTAGTCAAAAAAAGTCCACCAAGTTCTAAGACTTAACTGTGCATATAATAAATTCTGCTTGGGAAAAAACGAGTGGCCAAATATTTAAATTGTTTTTAAAGTGGAAATACTTGGTCCACATGCTTGAGTTTTCCTGACTTAACTTGGTCCATTTGAGTTCAGTGATCTATGTGAAAGAAGAGAATTGGGTGCTTTTCTGGTGCCCTTTCAGGTTAATAGAAAGTGTTTCAGTTTTAATGTTACAGTTTTAGGATGTATCTATTTCAACACAACTAACTTCAAACTCACAAGTAGTGTTGTGTTTCGATGCTCCAGGTGGATCGTCGGGGACGAGCAACAGTGGGAGAGCCAGGTCGGACCCAACGCACCAGCATCGGCACAGCGGCGGGCACTTCACGGCCGCCGTGCAGGCCATGGACTGTGAGACCCACAGTCCGCAGGTGAGCCCGGCCCGCCCTCATGCGCGCCCTCCGCCGTGCCTGTGGAGCAGTGTGGGTGCCCAGGGTCTTTCAAGTGATTGTCACTTACCCCAAAGGGTCACAGCTTCCTCACCTGTAAGAGCTTCTCACTTACAAGACTGACATAAAGCAGCACAACCTTGCAGTCATTTCCCTCCTTGTTTAGAAACAGCTAAGATTTACTGAGTGCGTGCGAGCCGCTGCTCCATGTGGGTTTCCCCTGTGTTTATCTCGTTTACTCTGGGAGCATTTTGAGCCTTACCCTGTTTGGAGTTTCGTTTTACAGTGGGAACTGGGACTTCCTGGGTTCAGGTCTCTCTGAGGCTCAGGATCTTAATTACTGCCTCTCCCTCCTCTTGTCATCTGTCACCACCAATGGGCCTAGGTTCTGGATCAGTTTGTGGTTTGATTTCTCTCCTCCATGTTTTGTTTTGTGTTTTGAAGTTTTTTCATTCAGTTGGTTTTTCAACTGATTAAAGAGGATCTAATGAAGTAAAATTTCTTGAGGGGGTGAAGCAGATGGTAGTAGTAAAAATATTTACTAATATTTAAATACTCTGTAGAATAGTAAGTTAATTCATCCTGAGTACTGCGTAATGATGCCTGTAATAAGAGGCAGTCTATTATTTAACGAGAAATAAAGTGGACGTTGATGAACATCACCCCTGTTGTTGGGTCTGGGGCTGCCGCGGGCTGGTGGAGCGGTGCACCTGTCGGAGGTTGTCTCCGCCCTTGATTCGTGGTCACCAGCCTGCTGGGCAGGCCTTCCTGCTTCTCACATCATCTCTTCCCGCTCCCGTTCTCTCCAGTACTTGTTTCAAACTCTTCTCTGCCTCTTAGAAGCCTCTCCTCCTCTATTCTCCCTGACTCGTCCCTGGGTGGGGAGCACTCTTCAGAAAGGAAGGCCTCACGGCCTGTCCCCAGACACCTCTCGTGCCTGCGCGGGCGCTTGTCCTCAGCCTCCTGCCCGGCCCGCTGCTACCCGGGGCCTCTGCTCACCGCCTTCCCTCCACGCCCGGCCCTCCCCAGGCGTCTCTGGACGGCCTTCCCCGGCCCGTGTGTTCCCGCCCCGCGCTCTGCTCTCCGCGGGCTCTGTCTCCTCGCCCTTCGAGAGCCCTGCTGCTGCTGCCGTCAGCCTGCTCCCGTGTGAGCACCTGTCCTGTGCTGTCACCAGCGGTCAGTTCTCAGGAGCCGGGCGGGCTCTCGGTCGCTTCTCTCTCCGGTCTGCACTCACAGTGATGCGGCACTGGTTTCTGCCTGCCCTGGGCAGGCTCGCCTCTGCTTTCCCGGACAGCGTGGCCCTCCGCCCCGCCTGCCCCCTTCCGTCATCGCCTCCTTTCTGGATTCTCTTCTCCACCTGCCAGGGAAAGTGGACGTCCTGTGCCCTCTCTCACCGACACCCTCCTGGTGACCTCTTGTGCTCCTACCCGTGCCCACAACTTCCATCTTGATGTCAGTCACTTCACATGTTGATTTCTGACCTGGACCTCACTCTTGAGCCCTGTGCCTTTATTTCTGATCATCTCCTATCAGTGCCGCACTAGAGGTCTCCACAGCACAACCTACAAGTGTGTCACGTTGATCCTTGTCATCGCTTCCTCTTCTACCACAGCTCTTCTACTTTGATCTGTTCTTTGTACAGAATGGCCCCGAATTTACCCATTTTCTTAGGTCATACACTTGATGCTTGGGAGTTAATCCTTGAATCTCTCCCTCCCCCCCTGACAAGGAATCCAGTGATAAATAGTGTGGATTCTGAGTATCTTACATGTGTTTCTGTTCTCTCCACTTCACTACCCCGCTCCTTGCTGCAGGCGTCTCTAGCCTATCTTACTATAAAGATGGTTTTTGACTGGTCTTCCAGCATCTGTTTCATTGACCAGTTCGCCTCTGTTCTTCAGCCAAGTAAATAAATGTTCAGGAAAGCAGTCTCATCCGGATCCATCCCCTGCTTTCAGCCACTTTTTGGCTTTCTCTTGTACTTCAAAAAAAAAAAAAAATTTGAGAAGGCTTCCCAGGTAGCGCTGGTGGTAAAGAACTGCCTACCAGTGCCGGAGACAAGAGACGCGGGTTCGACCCCTGATCAGGAAGATCCCCTGGAGGAGGGCACAGCAACCCCCTCCAGTATTCTAGTCTGGAGAGTCCCATGGACAGGGTGGCAAAGAGTCAGACGCAACTGAGCGCAGCGGGGTTTTCAGTGGTTCCTGTGCTCTGGCCCGACCCAGGCATTCTTCCTCTCCATTCACTCTGGTCTTCCGGGAATTTTTTTCATTTTCCGGACCTTATTGTGTTCTCCATCACAGTTCTCACGTGGACTGTGCTCAGCCTGGAATATGCTTTTCCTCTCTCTCTGCTTCGGTGACTACTGTATATCCTTCTGAGCTTAAATATCACTACCAGAGGCTTTCCCTAATTCTTCAGAGTATCCTTCTTTCCTCCCTTTATTCTTCCAAATATATTAATACTGCAAATACATAAACTCTACCAGGATAAGATAAGACATTTGTGTTCATCCTACCCGTATTTAAAGAAGTCAATATTGTGTCTTATTTGCTTCAAACCTTTTTTATTTAATTTTTAAACAGTTGATACGTTCACATGGTTTACAAATCGGTAACATAGACGGGGACTCAGTGAAGAGTCTTTCCTTCTGTGTCCTCTAGCCACCTGATTACTATATTAATGTTACTGGTTTTCTGTAGCCTTTCTGAGATGTTTTATACATACTCAAGCAAATACAAATATATACTCTTCATCTAACCTTTTGCACACAAGTGGTAGGTAGCATACCATGCACACTGCTTCACAGCTTTTTTTTTTTATTTTAATGTGTTTTACATATATTTTTTAATAGATATATTATGGAACTCATTCTGTTTCATAGAGAGCTTTTCATTTGTTTTGTTTTGCTTTTAATAGTCACACAGTATTCTGTTGTGTAGATGTTCCACAGGGCATTGCAGTTGTTCCCTATTAATGGACATTGAGTCTACTTTCAGTCTTCCTTACTTTACTACTCAAAATACTGCTATAATGAATAACCCCATATACAAATCATCCACACACACACAGTTAGTTCATCTGTGATATAAATTCTTGGATGTGAAATTGTTGGGTCAGAGAATAATGTGGCTTGTCACTTTGATGACTGTTGCCAAATTGCTCTCTGTGTAATTTTTACCAGTTTAGCTTGCCAGTAACTGAGTTTTAAGAAACTGGGATCATCTTTGGATACAGTCTGAAATGAAAAACCTAGCATTGGACACAGTATAGTTACATTTTGTTTATTTCTTTTCATGTATGAATTTGAGTAGTGTCACAGTTTAAGAACCATTAGCATTCTCTGATTGGAGAAGGAAATGGCAACCCACTCCAGTGTTCTTGCATGGAGAATCCCAGGGATGGCAGAGCCTGGTGGGCTACTGTCTATGGGGTTCCACAGAGTCGGACACGACTGAAGTGACTTAGCAGTAGCAGCAGCATTCTCTGAGAATTTTCTGCCTGTTTTTTGTCTGGATTATTTTCAGTAGTATTTCTTGGGACCACTTTCATTGAGTAAATACTGAATGATCTGTGCTAGCCACTGGTGATAAAGAAACAGGCTTTGCCTTCCTAGAGGTTACAGTGACTCAGTATATAAATGAATCAAGTGAATAGAAATTGCAAGAACTAGAAAATAAGACAATATAATAGAGACTAGCTGTTTGTTGGGTGAGGTGTATTAATTTAAGTAGGCCCAACTGGTAACAGATAGAGCCCCCAAAATATGGTAGCTTGAAGAATGTGAAGTTTCTCTTTTATGTAATGTCCAGAGTGGGCATGTGGGTTAGCAGCACGGCTCTCCCATGTCCTGGGTTCCTGACATCTTGTGACTGCCCCATCCCCAGGGCCTAGTTGTCTGCTGCATGCCACAGAAGGACCTGGCAGGTATGTTGTGGACTGGATCTGGTTGTGCTATAGGAACTTGCCATTGACCAAAACAGTTGCACGGCCATGTCTAAGTACAGCGGAGACTGGAAGTGAGTGTGGTTGGAGCCACATGCCCAGGAAGAAGTTTTTTGAGGACAACTGGGAGTCTCTGGCCCAGAAGTTAGGGCAGCGTTAGCCAGAGTGGTGAGGGAAGACTCTGGAATTGAAACAATGAGAAAGAAGCATCCAAGCAGAAATTAGAAATCAGAGCATTGTAGGCAGAAGGGAACAGTATGTGCAGATACTCTGAGGCATGTGAAAGATGTTGATCAGATAGAGGAACAGAAGGAAGATGCTGTGTAGTAGGAACCCAGGCAGCAAGAAGAAGGCAGACCAGAGGAAAAGGCTGGAGAAATGAGCACTGATCAGACTGTGCAGGTTGTGTATCCATTCATCCTTCAGTGGATGCTTGGGTTGTTTCTTATTTTGGCTGTTAAAATAATGCTACAGTGAACATGTGGGTACATATATCTTTCCAAGATAGTGTTTTTGTTTTCTTCAGGTAAATACCCAGAAGTGGAATTGAGGATCATGTGGTTCAGTTCAGTCACTCAGTCATGTCTGATTCTTTGTGACCCCATGGACTCCAGCACTCCAGGCTTCCCAGTCCATCACCAACTCCCAGAGTCCACCCAAACCCATGTCCACTGAGTCGGTGATGCCATCCAACCATCTCATCCTCTATTGTCCCCTTCTCTTCCTGCCTTCAGTCTTGCCCAGCATCAAGGTCTTTTCAAATCAGTCGATTCTTCACATCAAGTGGCCAAAGTATTGGAGTTTCAGCTTTAACATCAGTCCTTCCAGTGAATATTCAGGATTGATTTCCTTTAAGATGGACTGGTTGGATCTCCTTGCAGTCCAAGGGACTCTCAAGAGTCTTCTCCAGCACTACAGTTCAAAAGCATCAATTCTTTGGTGCTCAGCTTTCTTTATAATCCAGCTCTCACATCCATACATGACTACTGGAAAATCCATAGCCTTAACTAGACAGACCTTTCTTGGCAAAGTAACATGTCTACTTTTTAATATGCTGTCTTGGTTGGTCATAACTTTTCTTCCAAGGAAAGCGTCTTTTAATTTCATGGCTACAGTCACCATCTGCAGTGATTTTGGAGCCCAAAAAAATAAAGTCTGGCAGTGTTTCCACTAATGTTTGCCCCCATCTGTTTGCCATGAAGTGATGGGACCAGATGCCATGATCTTCGTTTTCTGAATGTTGAGTTTTAAGCCAACTTTTTCACTCTCCACTTTCACCTTCATCAAGAGGCTTTTGAGTTCCTCTTCACTTTCTGCCATAAGGGTGGTGTCATCTGCATATCTGAGGTTATTGATATTTTTCCCGGCAATCTTGATTCCAGCTTGTGCTTCCTCCAGCCCAGCGTTTCTCATGATGTACTCTGCATAGAAGTTAAATAAGCAGGGTAATAATATACAGCCTTGACATACTCCTTTTCCGATTTGGACCCAGTCTGTTCTTCCATGTCCAATTCTAACTGTTGCTTCCTGACCTGCATACAGGTTTCTCAAGAGGCAGGTCAGGTGGTCTGGTATTCCCGTCTCCTGAAGAATTTTCCACAGTTAATGTGATCCACACAGTCAAAGGCTTTGGCATAGTCAACAAAGCAGAAATAAATGTTTTTCTGGAACTCTCTTGCTTTTTCGATAACCCAACAGATGTTGGCAATTTGATCTCTGGTTCCTCTGCCTTTTCTAAAACCAGCTTGAACATCTGGAAGTTCATGGTTCATGTACTGTTTAAGTCTGGCTTGGAGAATTTTGAGCATTAGTTTACTAGCGTGTGAGATGAGTGCAATTGTGCAGTAGTTTGAGCATTCTTTGGCACTGCCTTTCTTTGGGATTGGAATGAAAACTGACCTTTTCCAGTCCTGTGGCCCCTCCTGAGTTTTCCAAATTTGCTGACATATTGAGTGCAGCACTTTCACAGCATCATCTTTTAGGATTTGACATAGCTCAGCTGGAATTCCATCACCTCCACTAGCTTTGTTCGTGGTGATGCTTCCTAAGGCCCACTTGACTTCACATTCCAGGATGTCTGGTTCTAGGTGACTGATCACTCCATCATGATTATCTGGGTTGTGAAGATCTTTTTTGTATAGTTCTTCTGTGTATTCTTGCCACCTCTTCTTAATATCTTCTGCTTCTGTTAGGTCCATACCATTTCTGTCCTTCACTGAGCCCATCTTTGCATGAAATGTTCCCTTGGTATCTCTGATTTTCTTGAAGAGATTGCTAGTCTTTCCCATTCTGTTGTTTTCCTCTAGTTCTTTGCATTGATCACCGAGGAAGCCTTTCTTATCTCTCCTTGCTATTCTTTGGAACTCTGCATTCAAATGGGTATGTCTTTCCTTTTCTCCTTTGCTTTTCTCTTCTCTTCTTTTCACAGCTATTTGTAAGGCCTCCTCAGATAGCCTTTTTGGTTTTTTGCATTTCTTTTCCATGGGGATGGTCTTGATCCCTGTCTCCTGTACGATGTCACGAACCTCCATCCATAGTTTATCAGGCTCTCTATCAGATCTAATCCCATGAGTCTCAGTTCCACTGTATAATCATATCATGTGGTAGTTCTGTTTTTAATTTTTTGAAGAACCTCCTCCATACTATTTCCCATATAATGGGTGTACTAATGTATGTTCCCATCAGCAGTACGTGAGGGTTTCCTTTTTTCTGCATCCTCACCAGCAGTTGTCATTTGTTGTCTTTTTGGGAGTGATGTCTCACTGTGGTTTGGGTTTGCATTTCTTTAGTGACAAATGATGTTGAGTTGCTTTCCTTGTGCATGGTGGCCATCTTTGTGTCTTCCTTGGAAACGTGTAGTCAGATCTCCTGCCCATTTTTAAGTCAGATTGTTTGGGTTTTTGCTATTGAGTTTTATCAGTTCTTTTTATGCTTGGGATATTAGCCTATCAGGTACGTGGTTGACAAATGTTTTCTCTCATTCAGTAGGTTGCCTTTTCGTTTTGTTGATGGTTTCCTTTAGTGTACAGTAGGTTTTTAGTATAATGTAGTCTCATTTGTTTATTTTTGCTTTTGTTGCTTTTGCTTTGGTGTCAGATTCAAAAAATCATCGCCAGGGCTTGTTCCAGACTGTCTGTGTTTCCTTCTAGGAGTTTTCTGGCTTCAAGTCTTTAATCCATGTTGAGTTCATTTGGGGGTTTAGTGTAAAATGGTGGTTGAGTTTCATTCTTTTGTATCTGGCTGTCTAGTTTTCCTGACACCATTTAAATTAATTAACTAATTTCTCCTCTGTGCTGGGTCTTCACTGTTGCACACAGGCTCTCTGTGGTCTCCGTGAGCAGGGGCTGCTCTTTGCTGAGCTGTGTGGGTCTTCATTATTGCGCACAGGCTCTCTGGTCTCTGCGAGTGGGGCTGCTCTTTGCTGAGCTGTGTCGCTTCTCCTGTGGCAGCTTCTCGGTGCAGAGCGTGGGCTGCAGTATGCGTGGCGCCCAGTCTTGGTTTCCCTGTGGCCTCGGGCATCTTCTGGGCAGGGATCAGACCTGTGTTCCCGGTGTCGGCAGGTGGATTCTTAACCACTGGACCACCGGGAATTCCCACGACACCATTTATTGAAGGGAATAGCCTTTCTCCATTGTATATTTTTGGTTCTTTCTCACAAATTAATCGACTGTATACACATGGGTTTATTTCTGGGCTCGCTCTCCTGTTCCGTTGATCTGTGTGCCGGTTTTTGTGCTGGTACCATGCCGTTTTTAGTTCCTATAGCTTTGTAGTATAGTTCTGTATCAAGGAGTGTGATGCTTCCAGCTTTTTCTTTCTCAGGGTTGCTTCAACTACTTGGATCTTTTTTGTGGATTACAAATTTTAGGATTTTGTTCTATTTTTTGAAAAAATGCCATTGAAGTTTTGATTCTGATAGGATTGCATCGACTCTGCAGGTTGCTCTCAGTATTTGGACACTTAGCAGCACTGATTCTCCCCTTCCAGTCAGTGAGCAGGGCCAGTCTTCCCATTGCCTTGGGTCTTCCATGTCTCTTGCTCTTGTCTTGTTTTCCATATAAAGCTCTTTCACCTCCTTGGTTAAATTTATTTCTTGCTTATTTTGTTCTTTTTGATGCCTTTGTAAATGGGATTGTTTTCTTTTTCTGATATTTTATTATTAGTATATAGAAATGCAATAGGTTTTTGTGTAACTGATTTTGTATCCTGTAACCCTGCTGCTGCTGCTGCTAAGTCACTTCAGTCATGTCCGACTCTGTGCGAGCCCATAGACGGCAGCCCACCAGGCTCCCCCATCCCTGGGATTCTCCAGGCAAGAACACTGGAGCGGGTTGCCATCTCCTTCTCCAATGCATGAAAGTGAAAAGGGAAAGTGAAGTCTCTCAGTTGTGTCCGACTCTTCACGACCCCATGGACTGCAGCCCACCAGGCTCCTCTGTCCATGGGATTTTCTGAGAGTACTGGAGTGGGGTGCCATTGCCTTCTCCTCCTGTAACCCTACTGAATTTATTATCTCCAAAACTTTTCTCATGGAGTCTTTACGGTTTTCCATATATAATGTTGCATCATGTGTATGTAGCAACCATTTTACTTCTTTATTTCCAATTTGGATGCTTTTTATTTCTTTTTCATGCTTAATAGTTTGGATATCTGTTTTTAAAAGATCATTCTTGTGATTTGGGGAGTGGTTTGGTAAAAGGCAAGGGGGGAAGATGGGAGTTGATTTAGCAGGCTGTTGTGTTAGTCTAGGCAAGAGATGGTAGTGACCTCAGATAGAGTAATGAAGAGATGCCAGATGTGAGTTCTTATTTTGGAGGTGGCTTTAGTGTTACTCACTGATTGTTTGAGTGGAGGAATGGTTAGGCAGCTAAATGCATAGTAGTGGTTCAGTTAAAACAGGAAAGATGGAGAGGAGGGGCTTTAGGGTAAAGAATGTCTTTTGGACTGATCAGAAATAACCAGTTTTACCCTCTGGCCCTTTCCAGAAGAAGTTTGCTGACCCCTGGCATAAACAGTGCTCCCAAGGAAGGAAAGTGGCCAATAAAATATATGACCCTGTTTATGGGTATAACTTGCTAAAAATTGCAGCTTTCATAATAAAATGATTTTCACTCTTGAAACATATTTGCAAGTTTGTGTTAGAGAGCTGTCTAAAACATTAAAATTTCAAACCCCTCTCTCTAATGTAAATGCTAATGTAGCTTTTAATTGAAGATTAAAGCTTGGAAACATCCTCTGAATAAATCTTTTTACAATCTGCTCTTCCAGGTGCGTCAGCAGTTTCCTGCTCCCCTTGGTTGGTCAGGCACTGAAGCTCCTACACAAGTCACTGTTGAAACTCATCCCGTTCAAGAAACCACCTTTCATGTAGCCCCTCAACAGAATGCATTGCATCACCACCACGGAAACAGTTCCCATCACCACCACCACCACCACCACCACCACCACCACCATGGACAGCAAGCCTTGGGCAACCGGACCAGGCCAAGGGTCTACAATTCTCCAACAAATAGCTCCTCTACCCAGGATTCTATGGAGGTTGGCCATAGTCACCACTCCATGACATCCCTGTCTTCCTCAACTACTTCTTCCTCTACATCTTCCTCCTCTACTGGTAATCAAGGCAATCAGGCCTACCAGAATCGCCCAGTGGCTGCTAATACCTTGGACTTTGGACAGAACGGAGCTATGGACGTTAATTTAACCGTCTACTCCAATCCCCGCCAAGAGACTGGCATAGCTGGACATCCAGCATACCAGTTTTCTGCTAATACAGGCCCTGCACATTACATGACTGAAGGGCACCTGGCAATGCGGCAAGGGGCTGATAGGGAGGAGTCTCCCATGACGGGGGTGTGTGTGCAGCAGAGTCCTGTAGCTAGCTCGTGACTACATTGAAACTTGAGTTTGTTTCTTGTGTGTTTTTATAGAAGTGGTGTTTTTTTCCAAAAAAAACAAAGTGCAAAGCTGCTTGAATCAGAAGGAGATTAACACACTGAACTGCTACAGGAGGGCAAAGCTGACTTTTTTTTTTTTTTTAACTTGAAAAGATTGCAAAGGGACAATGAAGTTTTTAAAAGAGCCATGTCCAAACCCATCTTCTCGGATAGCTCAGAGGCGTCCTCTTTTTGCCGCCCCCCATTTTAACTTGCCACATCCCGGTCACGTAGTGGGGTTTTTTGTCTTTCTATTCCACAAAAGTTATTGTTCAGATGTTGGTCTTGCTCATTTGCCAACTAATTTTAAAATAAAACGGCACTGCACATCATTTGCGTACAGGGCCCCATGAGGGTGTTTTCTCCCCCTTTTTGTTTTTCCTTTCCCCCCGCCCCCCGCCTCCCGTTTTTGTTTTGTTTTTGTTCTGTTTGGGGTGGGGGGTGGGAAATTGGGGTTTTTAAGTCCTCTAAACACACTTGGGCACGGAAACGCAGTACTGTAAGAAGAGGGACCTCCAGCTCACACAGTCATCACCTGCAGCTGTATGGGAGGGACGGTTGTATGGGCGTGTGGAAGGCACAGGACGCACGCTGAGTGGCGGGGTCAGAGCCCTCTGTCTGAACCTCCTGAGGAGCAAAGCAGCACTGACCTGGGGTCCTGTGGGTCTCCCGTTGCCGAGGCCGCAGGGAGGGGAACGGAACGTGACTGGCCTCCCGTCCAAGGTGCACTGAGAAGCAATCAACGGGTCAGTCGTGGCCAGTCCTGAGGAGGTCTGAGTGGTGGTCTTTGGGAAAACCTTTGGCCTTATGGATTTGGACTCGAAACTAGAAGAGCCTACCATTTCAGATGCAATCACTTTGGGACATGCTTTTGCAGACAGTCCTTAACGCTGAAAACACAGAGAATGGGTAATTCAAGAGGCCTTTCTTTTAAAACAGACTTTGGTGACCCACTAATTGTAAGGTATTGCAAGGTCACTTTGCGTGTGTCATAAAGTTGACTTCCTTATTGGTTGAAGGTCACAGAAGTAGTGGTTTGCTTTGATGGAAATAGCTACAGCTGTGTCCCTTCCTGCTTTTTACTTTTTCTTTTGCTTTTTCTCGGCACGTGGTATCTCCACCATTTCTTCTGCACAAAGATGTCTTCTGTTCATCCTGAACATTTTTTAAAAAAAAATGCAGAATTTTATGTGACTGCTTTTTTGCCTCACAATTATGCTGTGAATTTTACAAAAATTTATTTTCTTTTTTGATAATTTATTGTACCAAAGCTGTTTTTATAGCACATAGATGTCTGTAACCAATAATGTAGCAGTTCTGCACTTTGACACAAGGTGTAACTAGACCATTTTTAAATGTCAGTTGAAAATTATGGCTGTACTATTGCTTAAACAAAACTGGAACTGTTGCTGAATCCATAGCCAATACATTTACAGCAATCTGTGTACTGAACATGATAGATTGACACCTAACTCAAGATTACAACAGCTGTTACATCCTCAATGTGTTCAGGCTTCTGAAGGTAAAGGGACACTGGATCCAGAAGCTATGGAACTAGCAGTTGATTCTTGTATTCCTGATTAACCTACTTGTAAACTTGAAAGCAAGACCTCGATTGCACCAACAGGTCCAAAACATGAGCACGAGTAAAGCAGAACTCGCACGCGTGACCTGAGATGAGCAGGCTGGTGTTTTAACAGGTGCCTAGTTTTGAGATTATGCTGCCTTAATGTAACACAGTCTGGCAGTTGCTAAATTTGTGTTCCCATTTTAAATTGACCAATTTTACGGTGTTATACTTTTGAGCGGTTGAATTGGGAGAATGAAGATAAGAAATTTACCTGTCCAGGATCAAAGAAGCCTAGAAAAGAAGCAGTAATCTACCTCTGCCGATAACCCTGTTCAAAACAACTCAGCAGAAACACCACGTTACTTTTTATTGGTCAATTCCATGTGGCTGACTAGGTCAATTTTTTTCTGAACAAAAGCAGGTTTTTATATGTAAAACAGTGACAAAAGACAAAAAGGTTTAAAACTATGTGAATGTGAATGGAAACTTGGGAATATCCGTTTTTATAAAACCACACAAAAATTTTTTTTGTTGTTAATCAGGAAATCCATATTTATTTTGTAATTAAATGTCAAGCCTGTGGATGATTTTTGAACTTCGTAGTTCATGAAGGTTTACAGTGAATAAAAGGATGTCATCTTGAGTCTAGCAATATCAAAAGGAATTCAGTAGTTACTGCTGTTTAGGAATATGAGGTGAAGACATACGTGGGTCAGGTCATTTTTTTTCTGTGCTGGTTGCCACATCTTAGCAAGCACCAAAAAAGCAGTTTTTAAACCGCTATTTACATACAGGAAGTCATCAGAGCCGATGCTTCTGCATACTGTGTTATGTTGCAGTCCAGTTTTGTGTGCTTTACTACACGGTTTGGTTACAGGGCTTCTGTGCATTGTAAACATAAACAGCATGGAAAAGGTTAAATACCTGTGTGCAGATTGTAAGATCTGGTCCGGACTTGCTGTGTATATTGTAACGTTAAATGAAAAAGAACCCCCCTTTGTATTATAGTCATGCGGTCTTATGTATGATAAACAGTTGAATAATTTGTCCTCAGACTCTTTACTATGCTTTTTTTAAGATTAAGTAAAATGTAAACATAGTTAAAAAAAAAAACTTTCCTATGCAGTTAACCTGGTCCAGGTAATGGTCTGGTAGGTATACCAACTAGAAGTTTGAAGTCAAATGTGTAGAAAGGAAAATCATAGTTACATCAACCTAGGCTTCAAAAATCTTGGAAAAAAAAGTAAAAATTGGAGGTTTAACAGACAATTTGATTTTTTAAGATTGACTCTTTACTATATTCACAGGTTCTGTCTGATTGAAAATGCTAGTAGTTCGTCATGTTGGGGATGGCGTGGGAGTTAGGTGGTTTTCTCTAGGCTTTGACCTGCGTGGAAACACGAGGAGCTACAAATCATACCCTTCCTCTTGCCCCAGATCCTTGGTGGATGTCTGTCAGGGGCTTTCTTGTACAGAGTCTTAAGATTGCTGCCACGGTGAGTTAATCCTCACCAAAAGTCTCTCTTTATAAATTAGCCTGTGTAAGTATGCAGTAAGGTAGCTTTCAGAAGGCAGAAAACATACTGTAAAAGTTGAATGTGATTTCGTTAAGTTCAGATTGACTACATAAAGTTGCACCTACCACGTGTGAAAGGAAAACCTCCTTTAGTGTTTTTCTTAGGGTGATGAGCATTTACTTAGGTAAGCAGCACATTTTATATGTCAGACTCCAAAAAGCCTAGGCTTGTTTTATGAATACTAGAGCTACCAAAAAAAAAAAAAGATACAAGTGAAATTCACTTAGGCTGCAGTAATCCTCTAAGGCCAATAAGATGACCGCTGTGTTTGCCAGTTCACTCTCTTTTCAGCACCTGTGTTGTTAAACTCACAGAAAGTTATAATAAGGAAATACAGCGAGGATTTCCTGTCGGTACCCCAGTTTTCTCTTGGCCTGCCCTTGCTACCTTTCAGAACCACGAGTTCAGGGACTTCCCTTAGGCTCCCCGAACACAGTGGTTAAGACTCGCCGCTGCCGCTGCTTGGGTTTGGTCCCTGGTTAGGAACCCACAGGCTGCCCAGTTCAGCCGAAAAAAAAGAGTATGAGTTCAGTACTCCTTTTAAAATGTGCCTTTAAGTGAAGGGTAATTGCTTTTAGTACTGTGTTGGTTTACACCACACATCAACGTTCACCAGCCATAAGTGTATACACATCCACTCCCTCTGGAACCCCCATCTTACAATCCTCATTTTTATGGCCATTTTTGTCATATGGCCAAAGCTAATAGGTCAAATGATTCATTTCAGATAGAGAACTTGGTCTTCGTGCCATGTATGAAAAAAACGTGTGAAATTTTTTAAGATTAGAGTTGGGAGGAAAACCGACTTTGGCATACTGAGGCTGTATTCGGGTTCTTAGACTCCTGCTTGGGATGTCTGCACATTGGCACGCCCTTGGCGTCGGGGAGGAGCAGAATAGACGATCTCATTTTCTTAACCGTGGATCTCCTCCCCTAGACTTGTTGCCTAGGGTAAAAACATACCTCAGGTAATTTCTAGTACAAAGAACAAGAAAGCCCTGTGAAGACGGCCTGTTCCATCCTTCATCACCCTCGTTACATCGCCGGTTTGTGCGTCCCCTAAGAACCATCATGTGGGTATCACCTGGGCTGCCACCGTCCACTAGTCATGTCTGCCTGTCCCTGTGCTTAGAGCACTCATCATACTTCGTGGAAGATTCGCTCACACGGTAAGCGGTCCATCAGTGTCGTCTGTCTTCTCTCGGGTGTCGTGTACAGCCAGGCTCCCCGGTTTCAGCCTTTCACAGGAAAGCATGATGGAAGGGCACAGGTGTTCTTCCATCATCACCCGCAGGGATAACATTCACCTCAACACAGAAGGGGCCGGAGGTGTCTGTCATCAATTGTTTTCCAGTTTATTACCTGAAATCTTCAAAGACAAAAGTTTTTCTACAACTGAAACACAGCGGTTTAAATACGTACCAAAGAATTAGGTAGAACCCCACAGGTTTCAGTATCCGCTTCATTGCCTGAAAACCCAGGGGTTTTGTTCTTTACGTGACAGAGGATGAGATGGTCGGATGGCATCACCGACTCAATGAACATGAGTTTGAGCAAATTCTGGGAGATAGTGAAGGACAGGGAAGCCTGGCGTACTACAGTCTGTGGGGTTGCAAAGAGGCACGACTTAACGACTTCACACCTTGAGGCTATGACTTCTATTAAAAACAAGGGTTGGAATAATCTGTATGTTTTCAGTCTTGGCATGTCATGAATTACTTGCCACCTGCAGCAGGACTTGGGGATGCTGCTTCCAAGGGGTAAGGACACTGGCTTCCTTAGACCTTAGCTGGTTGTCACAGCCCAGTCTCAGCTGGGTGCTGGAGGAACCGAGTCCAGGAGTCGAAGTCTGGTTGGGTAGTAAAGCGCATTTTAAATGTAGGCCAGGAAAACGGGTGGCAAAGCTCCCGGTGAAGGATGGGGGAGACAGGCCAGCAGTGAGTACACCCTCACTCTTGGGTAAGGTGGTGTGCTTGTGTGGCGTGGGCGTGGCCAGCCACGTGCTCAGATACAGATCCTCGGGGAGTTTTCAGGCCGCAACACGTTGGAAGGCTGTGTAGGAATTGGAAAGTAAAAAAGTGAAAGTGGAGTCGCTCGGTCATATCCGACTCTGAAGGAATTACATACATGTTTGTCTTAAAAGACCATAGTTAATTATGTTTACCGTTAAATTTTAAAAATTGTTACTTTTGAGTGTTTTTTTTTTCTTTTTAAGGTTTTCCATTCTTGTAGATTCTGCTCGTAGTATTGACTCATTAACTCATTGCCTATAATCGCCTCAGTTGTTCAGCTGAAGCTGCAAAGAGGAGGATTCTGAGCCAAAGGGAAGAGAGAGGGGCAGGCCCCAGGCACGTGGCCCGTCCTCCCCAGGCAGGGCCAGGGAAGCCGGCCAAGCGGCTGGGGTCTTGCTGCCTAGGGAAGGGGGGAGACGGCCGAGCCCCAGGGAGACGGCTTCCCGAGGAGAGGGTGGAGGTGGTGAAGGTGGAGTTCGGGGTGGTGAATCGGTCCCTCTTGACTCAGTGCTGTCTGGGAATGCAGTAGCCAGCTTGGCAAGGGTGGGGCTCATCACCTCCCTAGACACAGAGGTGACATGATGGTGTCACACAGTCTTGTGGTGGTAAAGATCTGAGGCTTGGTATTGTAAAACAGCGACCCCAAGGAGAAAGTTTGTGTTTCCATGTACATCACAGGTGAGCCCCATCGGTGGAACAGGTAACACTACCCAGGACCCTGAGCTAGGGAAGGAGTTGCCTTCAGGAATTGTCCAGCAAACCAGTAAGCAAGATATAGGGGGAAACTGATTCTGGTGAACCCTGCTGCTGCTGCTGCTGCTAAGTCGCTTCAGTCGTGTCTGACTCGGTACGACCCTATAGGTGGCAGCCCACCAGGCTCCTCTGACCTTGGGATTCTCCAGGCAAGAACACTGGAGTGGGTTCCCATTTCCTTCTCCAGTGCATGAAAGTGAAAGTGAAGGTGCTCAGTCATGTCCGACTCTTAGCGACCCTGTGAACTGAAGCCTACCAGGCTCCTCTGTCCATGGGATTTTCCAGGCACGAGTACTGGAGTGGGGTGCCATTGCCTTCTGTGCTGGTGAACCCTACCTAGGTGATCTTAATCAAATTGCTAAATCCCTGCTCATCAACTTAAAACAGGAGTTTTTAATCCCGCTGCACATCTGACTACTCACCTCTGCGAGCGTGTGTGCCAAGTTGCTCAGTCGTGTCCGGCTCCTTGTAACCCCTACAGACTGTAGCCCGCCAGGCTCCTCTGTCCATGGGTTCCTCCAGGCAGGAACACGGAGGGGGTTGCCATGCTCTCCTCCAGGGGATCTTTCTGACCCAGGGATCAAACCTGCGTCTCTTAGCTCTCCTGCTTTGGCAGGTGGGTTCTTTACCACCTGTAGAATCTTAACCATAGCCGTGTTGATCAAAGCCCTGGTATATTTGATTCAGAGAGTTGGGGGTAGGGCCTGGGTCTCTCTTTCTAAGGTGGCTTTACAGGATGACCTGAAGATGCGTGAGGCTAACCCAACAAGAGTCTGAATTGAAGACCATTTTAAAATAGTTTCATTACTGGAGTTTATACAATTAAATATATGTCAGTGAGTAATTAAAAGTCACCACTTAGCCTGCATTATAAAATATGATGAGTAAGCCTCCGAGAAAGTCAGAAAACAGCAGACTTCCGTAAGTATATGAAACTTTTAACACTTTCCTGTCCCCTCCCCTTTGGGCAGTGGGTTGGCCTGACCTCCTGGCAGAAGCAAGCTCTCAGGTCTCCCGTGAGAAGGGGACGTGCTAAGGTGGTTTCC
Organism: Bos mutus; assembly: GCF_027580195.1. NCBI lineage: Eukaryota > Metazoa > Chordata > Mammalia > Artiodactyla > Bovidae > Bos > Bos mutus. The sequence goes on along the minus strand of NC_091617.1, from coordinate 150,967,341 downwards.
CAGGGGTGAGTCTGGGCCGTGCTCAGTCTCGTGCAGTCTCGGCAGGACTGGTGGTGAATTCTCCAGGGCACCAGCCACCTGGTCTGAGTGACAGGCCTTTGAGAAGCACAGTGGCAACAACATTTGGATTCAAATCATTGCTCTTAATGCTGGGCAAGTTGCTTTATTTCTCTAAACCTCACTGTTATATAAAATGAAAATAGCTATAGTGTGCAGTCTGGGATCTTATACAAGCGTCACTGAGATAATCTACGTAAGAATCTTAGCCCAATATAGGAGGTGCTCAATAAATACAATTTATAACTAGACAGCTTGAGTCTACAGCATGAATGAGTCCATGTTAACAAGCGCCCTGTGGGAAACTAGGTGAGTAGTGTTCTCTGTGAATGTCTAAATAGGATTATTTACCAGCTTGCTTTTACTTCTGGAATCTGTAACTGGACATTAACATTCCTTTCCTACTTGATTTTGCTGCTGCACAGTACCGACATCTACTTGAGAATTTGAAAGTTGTATTGTTTTTGGAGTCTGCTCTGATGTATGATATTTAAATGTAAAACATTTTTTTCTATAAAGGAAGCTTTTGGGAGGCCTAACTATACAAAGGACCTGTTTTTTAACAAGCACTATTACCCGACCCGGACATCACGCGTCCAGTGGCCTTTCCCCTCATCCCTTTTCCCACTCGAAGGCATATCTTACATGTTTAGCCTTCAGCGGTTTGACTTAGATCAGGGAGAAAAGAGGAGAAGGAAGAAATCGGGTCCCAAGTTCATAAACAGCAATTTCATTGGGGAAGCTTTCAGAACTCAGTTATAACCCACGTTTTGAAGGCATTAAGTGGCTGCTGCTGCTGGCTTTTTGTTTGTATCCTTTGTTACTGTGTTTGAGGACTCTGTACCTCCGCCAGCTTGGGGGCCCGTACTGTGACCCCCTTCTCTGTATTCCTGTGATGCCCTGCATTCCTAGGGCATACTCCCTCCCTCAGAGAGAAGCCCAGGGACAGACTTTCCTTCTAGTTAGAATGTATGTATACGGCCAACGTTACCTCGTCAGAGCCTGTGGTTACGGCTGGATGGAGCTCATGATGGATCTAATGATGGGATTTAAATGTTCCCTTGAGGTAGAGAAAATCCTCTGGGTAGACAAGTTTCTTGTGATCTTATCACTAAATTTCAAACATTTCAAAAAAGTTGGTTCGAGTTTTTCCATAAGCTGTTACAGCGTTAGTCATTCAGTTGTGGCCGACTCTTTGTGACCCCATGGACTGCAGCCTGCTAGGCACCTCTGCCCATGGGAGTCTCCAGGCAAGAATACTAGAGTGGGTTGCCATGCCCTCCTCCAGGGGAATCTTCTGACCCAGGGATCAAACCCAGGTCTCCTGCATTGCAGACGGATTCTTTCCCATCTTAGCCACCAGGGAAAAACTCAAACACGCTTTCTGGCCAACCCAATATGATGGACAGCCTTCTTGTTGAAAACCGGCTTGGACTGGTTTTGTGCCTCTTTATTGCTCTCGGTCTTTCTCCAACCCACTGGTACATCTCTGCCCTCTGGATGAGCCCCCAAGCTCCTCTGTCCATGGGGATTCTCCAGGCAAGAGTACTGGAGTGGGTTGCCGTGCCCTCCTCCAAGGGATCTTCCCTCAGAGATGGAACCCAGGTCTCCTGCACTACAGGTGGTTTCTTGACCACTGAGCTGCCAGGGGACTTGTATATTCCAAAAAGTAACAGCCTCATGCCTGCCTTGAGTGCTGGAATGTTCTGGGGCTTTCGAGGTCATGTAGGCCCTCGCCACCCAGCGGTGTCTGGGCACCGGCAGTGTCAGCATAGCCCATTCTGCCTGTTAGACATGCAGACTCTCAGGCCTGGCCCAGACCTACTCAGAACCTGCACGTGAGCAAGGTCCACGGGTCCTTCATCCACACGCGAAGTGAGCGCACCATGAGCTGGCCCCGCAGGTCACACTGGAGAAGAGCGAAGAACTGAAGCAGCTTGTTCAAGATGCCATGCCTGACCTGCGACAGCCTCCAGCTTACAGGCCAGCTCTGGCCAGCTCGCCACACTGACCTCGACTCTTGGGATCACGTAACACAGCCTGCAGCTGGACAGTCCCTGCAGCTGCTGTGACCACCAGAAGCGGAGTTCCTGGTGGGGCTAATTTAATGTCAATTAATGTAGCGCCGTAGAACTGATGCCTTTGAACTGTGGTGCTGGAGAAGACTCTTGAGAGTCCCTTGGACTGTGAGGAGATCACCAGTCCATCCTAAAGGAGATCAACCCTGGTGGCTTAGACAGTAAAGAATCTGCCTGCAATGCAAGAAACCCAGGTTCGATTCCTCAGTCAGGAAGATCCCCTGGAGAAGGGAATGGCAACCCACCCTAGTACTTTTGCCTGGAGGGTTCCATGGACAGAGGAGCCTGGTGAGCTACTAGTTCATGGGGATCACAAAAGAGTCAGACACGACTGAGCCACTAACATGTTCTGCTTTGGTATGACCCACCCAGTTAAGGAACATCAAACAAATAGAATTTCATGATGTGAGAATTACATGAAATTTAAATTCCAGTACCCATGTATGAAGTCTTATTGAAACACCAGCACATTTTAAAATGTGCATATTCCCTGTGGTTGCTTCTTGTTTGGAGGCCTGAGCGTTGACTTGCCACAGAGCTTGCACGGCACGGGCATCTCACCCTGCTGTTTGGTGGCCTACAGGCAGTAGTGAGTAATAAGTCGACAGCATTTTGAGTGCTGCATGATGTACCATGTCACACACTTCTTTTTTATTACCAATGTGGCCATCATGTCGAAACAGAGTGGATTTCAAATACCACTGCTTTTAAGGGATGGTGGAGTATGGGTTATTTCCCTCCTGAGTTAGGTGACAACATGCAGTATATGGAAGCTGTCACATTACAAAGAATACAATCTCTTTTGACATTTCCAGGGAGACGACCAGTAGACTACTATGTTATCCAGCAAACTCCTAACTCACAAGAAAGCAATGGATGGTCAGAAAAAGTAGAAAATTTAAAATTGAATATCTAATCACAGACTTTCTCCACAGAAATAAACACTGAAAATGAAGCTGCAACCAAAGTAAGTTTCTGATGGTGTATGTTAGCCAAGCAAGGGAAGCCAGTTACCTAGAGTGGGTTAGGTCAGTCATGTTTGATTCAGCGGCTGGAGAAACATCTTTGGAGAAACTAAGCTTGTCTGGAACTACCAGCCTTTTGATGATAACCATTAAAAAAAAAAACAAAACAAACCTGAGTTACTTGGCTGGACCGGGTCTTAGTTGCACTATGCGGGCTCTAGTTCCCCAACCAGGATTCAAACCCAGGCCCCCTGCATTGGAAGCACAGAGTCCTGGCCCCTGGGCCACCAGGGACGTCTCTCAGTGATGACAGTTGCTCAAAGTGTTGAGATAAGGAACAACATCAACAGTCAATTAAAAAACAAAGCAAATGGCTTTGAGTGTTTTCCCCTGACTTTTACTGCAAGAGTTGACATACATTAGTTTATTTGAAGAGTCTGTGCCAAGTTGGAAATAACTGAAGAATTAGTCGTTGTAGTGGCATCATTGACTCAATGGACGTGAGTTTGAGCAGACTCCGGGAGATAAGTGAAGGACAGGGAAGCCTGGCGTGCTGCAGTCCATAGGATTGCAAACAGTCAAATACACGTGAGCGACTGAACGAGAGTAGCCTGTGTGTAGCAACTCCAGGCAAAAGTTATTTTCCAAGTTGAGAAAACTAATTCAGTACAACCTGAAGTGGAATCTGCTAAGATGTGCTACCACTGATAGTGAAAAAAAATACGTGGAGTAGAAAACGCCTTAAAAAGACGAACTTGGGAAGCTTGGTGTAATATAAGGTGTTAAACCTTAGGATTACTCACTGTAGAATTTAAATCAACAGAAATTATGTGGAATATATTTGAATCGTGTTACTGAACCATATTATGAACAGTGAACTTTAGTTGCTGCTGTGAACTTACCTGTCAACAGTTCCATGAATTTTTGTTAGAAATAGTAGCTGAAAGTCCTGACCTGGTCTATAACACGGTCTTTCAATGGTTTAGTAGTTGTAAAGTTTATTTCAATTTTTTCAAAGATTTTATTTATTTTCTAAAATTTAAGTTGGAGGATAATTCTTTACAATGTTGTTCTGGTTTCTGCGGTACAGTAATATGAGTCAGTCATAATTATACATGTATCTCTCCCTCTTCCCCTCCCCTATCCCATTCATCTCAGTTCCGTTCAGTTGCTTAGTCGTGTCCACCTCTTTGCGACCCCATGGACTGCAGCACACCAGGCCTCCCTGTCCATCACCAACTCCCAGAGTTTACCCAGACTCATGTCCATTGAGTCAGTGATGCCATCCAACCATCTCATCCTCTGTCGTCCCCTTCTCCTGCCCTCAATCTTTCCCAGCATCAGGGTCTTTTCCAATGAGTCAGCTCTTCGCATCAGGTGGCTGAAGTACTAGAGTTTCAGTTTCAGCATCAGTCCTCCCAGTGAACACCCAGGACTGGTTTCCTTTAGGATGGACTGGTTGGGTCTCCTTGCAGTTCAAGGGACTCGCAAGAGTCTTCTCCAACACCACAGTTGAAAAGCATTGATTCTTCAGCACTCAGCTTTCCCATTCATGTAGGTCGTCAGAAAGCACCGGGCTGGGCTCCCTGGGTTGTGCAGCGGCCTCCCATCAGCCTCGCATTTCAAACATGATAGTATCTATATGCCAATACTGCTTTCTCAATTCAACCCACCCTCTCCTTCTCCCCCTGTGTCTACAAGTCCGAGTCTCCATTATTTCAATTTTTAAGCTCAGGACCATGACTGAAATTGTTCTGAATAAGAAGAACTACCCTTAGCCATCACTGTCAAATGCTAAACAGCTTTGGAAATTAGCTTTTGCTTCAGGTTTGATAATGTATCAATGAATTCTGTCTAAAATCAGAAGGGAAAACAGTGCTTATATGTGGAATTCACACTATGGTAAAGTCATTTCAACAAAAACTAACTGAGATCACAGCTAATGTTAACACGTTGTCAAAAGTTGACACACAAAGCCAAAGTTCCAGTCCTGCACACATTTGCGGTGAGTGCGTGTTAAGTCGCTCTAGTCGTGTCTGACTCTGGGACCCCACAGACTAGCCCGCCAGGCTCCTCTGTCCATGGGATTCTCCAGGCAAGAATACTGGAGTGGGTTGCTATGTCCTTCTCCAGGGGGATCTATATTTTCTGAGTTGTAAATCCCAAAGAAGTGTCAAATTTCAAGCTTTGAAATTTCCCAAAGAAATGTGAAATGAGCACATTTCAAGATCCATTTAACTGCAACTAAGGAGTTTCCACACAACCTTCAGTTGAAGTGATTAATCTGCTAAAAAGCAAACATCAGAGAAAAATGTAACAGAATTCTACAAATGTCTTTCAAGTGATAAATATGTTCAGTTAAAAATCCTGTGCTTGTGGACCGATACCAGCATGGGGAGGTACCTATCCATGGGAAGACACTTCCAAAGATGAAATATGTAAAATCTCATTACAAATCAGCATTAACAGATAAACGTGCGATTAATCTTGATAATGATCGCTAGCTGTGAACTTCAATTAAGTAAAACATTATCCCCACTAAGGATTCAAATTATTCTCATTGCTAGACCTGTAGTACCAAAAAGATACAATTATTACTATATTTTACTTTCACCTTTTTTTTTTTTATTGTATATATAAATCCCTGTGCAATATCCTGCATTTTTGTCTCTTGGCCTGGAAAACCTAAGACATTTAATATCTAGTCTCTTAAAAAGTCTGTCTTCCCCTACCACAGATGGTGTGAAGAAGGAGTTAGTGGGCTCAGCCTCCCAGATGGCTACCCCAAAAAGGCAGTTTGCGGGGGGCAGGGGTCCAGGACTCTCTGGCCCCACTCCTGGAAACAATCTCTGCTCCCCAAAGAGTCTCTGGGCCGTGGTCTGTTGGCACACGAGCAGGCCGTGTGCAGAGAACCAGCAGTGGCACAGCCGTGTGTCCGGCAGCAAGGAGTGACGGGCCAGGTTGTGGCTCGAAGCTTGGCTGCTGACCACGTCCACCCTTGGGTGCCTGACCTCTGCTCGTATGCCCGTGCAAAGGCAGTGGGAGGTTTACTTTTTTCACCCAATGCCAACCAATTCTCTGGTTCTCTGCAGACATTAACCTGGTGTCCAGCAGTTCAATTAAATTCTGACACTACCTACCTGGAGTTGGGCTTCCCAGATGGCACTAGTGGTAAAGAACTCAGCTGCCAATGCAGGAGACAGACGTAGGCTTTGGTCGGGAAGATCCCCCGGAGGAGGGCGCGGTAACCCACTCCAGTATTCCTGCCTGGAGAATCCCATGGACAGAGGAGTCTGGTGGGGCTACAGCCCATGGGGTCACAAAGTGTCAGACACAACTGAAGCGACTTAGCACGCACCTGCACCTGGAGGTAGCACCAGATTCTGCAGGTTAAAGGGGCTTCAGTCTCACAAGACAGCCCCCACTTCAGGTGCCAAGGGCAAGTTCTCAGCCCCCTATGCTGAGATCAACCAGGGACCTCAAGCTCTGTAGGTCTCTGTTTCCTCATCTGTAAAATGGGGATGAAGCTATGACCCAGCCCATGGGGTACTGTGAGATTAAGTGAGTTAATACGCCTCCAGCTCTTAGCACCTGGCACAGAGCAGACCTTAGTAACTGTCAGCTCTTACTGGTTTTCCTCCAGCTGCTTGGAAAGTAGGGACGGTTCCTGCAGCTCGGTAACTGGTCTAAGGTCACAGAGCTGCTAATGTTGGAGTCTGTTTGCAAGCCTCAGTCTGCAGACCGAGTGAGTTCACTCACCACTACCCCAATCTCCTTCCCAGGAAGGCGTCCATCCCACCCCAGCTCTCTGCTATCCTTTACCGGATAGCATCCTCATAGACAAACATTACCCTCTTCTATTTTAATACTCTATCCTGTCGTGCCAGGATATAACTTAATGTTCTGGAAATCCTTCAACAGCTGCCACCCACTTGGGCCGCGAACTCGCAGCCTCCTGTGTTCTGGCTTCACCAGCCTCTCAAAGGCACCTGCACCAACCTTGGCTCCTTCAGCGATGCCACCCCAGCCCTCCTTCCATGACCCGAGGTCCTGTCTGGGCTCCAGGGCGCCTGTGTGTGCCCCCATTCACCTGGCGCCTGTGTCAAAGTTCACAGGGTCTGCTGAGTGCCCGGGGAGCAGGGACCGTGTAGCCTTCCCCCTTCCTGCCACTGCCAAGAGTGAAGTCAGGGCAGGGTACGGGGCACAGGCGGAATAAAAGGATGGAAACGCTTGCTTCCGGAGAGAAAGAGAATGTGGCTCGAACAGTGAGTCTTTCCAAGCATTGCCACGTTTGTTTCTTCAGGACTCCTGCAAGCAGGAGGCTGCTCACAAAATCACAGGTGGAGAGACAGCCACCGTCTCTCCCTCTTGCACCTGGCAGGGCATTCTCAGGCCGCAGACAGGAGCCAATGACCTTCACGCCTCTGACTTCAGGGAAACACAGGGGTGCTACTCCATTCATGCTGTGAACTGAGAGAAGAACACACAACGTAGGAGTTACGAGTTTAGTTTTATTCAGGGACCTACTGACACACTTTATTTCCTTGGGCTCCAAAGTCACTGCGGACGGTGACTGCAGTCATGAAATTAAAAGACGATTGCTCTTTGGAGGAAAAGCTATGACCAACCTAGGCAGCGTATTAAAAACCAGAGACATCACTTTGCTGTCAAAGGTCCGTCTAGTCAAGGCTCTGTTTTTCCAGTGGTCGTGTATGGACGTGAGAGTTGGACTATAAAGAAAGCTGAGCACCGAAGAATTGATGCTTTTGAACTGCAGTGTTGGAGAAGACTCTTGAGAGTCCCTTGGACTGCAAGGAGATCCAACCAGTCCATCTTAAAGGAGATCAGTCCTGAGTGTTCATTGGAAGGACTGATGATGAGGCTGAAACTCCAATACTTTGGCCACCTGATCAGAACTGACTCATTGGAAAAGACCCTGATGCTGGGAAGGATTGAGGGCAGGAGGAGAAGGGGACGACAGTGGATGAGATGGTTGGATGGCATCACCGACTCAGTGGACGTGAGTTTGGGTGGACTCCAGGAGCTGACGATGGACAGGGAAGCCTGGCATGCTGCAGTCCTCTGGGTTGCAGAGAGTCAGACACGACTGAGCGACTGAACTGAACTGAGCCTTCTCCCCTTTATTGGACTAACTTTCAACCCTGGAGTGTGACCAGGCTCTGCCAAGCCACTGCGGCTTTCGAATAAAAAACGGCTGTGGTGACGAGCTGAGATCTCCCTGGAACTGAGCTAAACTATGGTGACAAGCCAGGATGTCCCTGGTTGGGCCCGTGCCCCGCCCTTGCCTGTCCCTGCCTGGTCCCCTGTCTCCCCAAGACCCCTCCTGTCCCCAGGCACCCTGGCTGCTCTCCAGCAGGAACTGAGAGACTCTCTGCCCATCGCCTCCCTGGTGGCCGACCCTCAGGTCTTCGGAGCTGAGGCGGTGAGCTGCCCTGAGCCCCCAGCGCTCCTGTCCCGGGGTTGCCCTGTCCCCGGGGTGAGTGTCGGGGGAGCTCTGCGCACACCTGCTGCAGGAACCTTCCAGACAGTCCCACTGCTGGTCCTCAGATCTGACTTCCAGGCCTTGCCATTTTGGGGAGGAGTTATTTCCTTCTTCCCTTTTACAAAAACCGCGGGCAGCTGCCCGGGCTGGCCTTTGGGGCAGCGGCTTGAGCACTAAGCTGCGTTAGCCTGTTTGATCTCTGGTTAGAGTCTGATTTGGGTGCCCTTGGAGGGCATTTTCTGGAATATTTTTTAATGACAGAATGTGAACTAGAATTTAGTTTCTAACGTGGTGAGGACAAAAAGGCCACGAGCCTCCCAAACTAGAAGCATTCAGACACTTTTTGAATTCTTACAGTAATATACCAAAATCACTTTAATTTACCTTTTGCTGAAAACATTTTATTTCACCACGAATTATTTTACTAATTTGCACCTCTAAAAAACGACAATATTCTGCTTAACAAACAAAATTAATAATAATACCTTACTGTCTCAAATACTAGGTCTGTGATCCAATTTCCCCTTTGTCCCAAAATACATTTCACAGCTGGTGTGTTCAAGCCAGGATTCAATCAACGTCGAGACGTTGCAGATAGCTGTTCTGTTTCTCAAGTCTCCTTAGATCTGGAATGGTTTATTCTCTATCTTTTGGGTGATAGAAAAGTGTTCCCCACTCTGATGTGTTTAATAGTTTCTTTTTTTTACATTAAAATCTTTGATCCATTTGGAATTTATTCTACTGTGTCTTTTGAGGCAAGGATCTGATTTTGACTTTCCGTAAGTGGCTGGCTGGGTGTTGCAACACCTTTTATTAAGAAGCCCATCTTTCCCCCATTAATTAAAGATTTCACAGGTATTCTTTGTTAAATGGTAACTGTTGTAATTGGGTCTTTTGTACCTTCTAAAGTATGATGTTAGTTTGTAAATCCATCCACATGCCACAAGCACGGCTGTTTCCATTACAGAAATTCTGTGGCATGTTTTAGTGTTTTGCGGCTAGTAGCTCCAGTTTATCTTTGTTTTCATCATGGTTTTCCCAGTTATTCTTGCTGCTTTATTTTTTCCTATAGGACTTTTAGAATAAATATATCTAATTTTAGAAGAAAATTCTGTGAATGATGAATTGACTTGGGAATTCTGTGAATGATGATTTAACTTCTTTTGATGTTCAGTCATCTTATCCAAGAACCTGGTATGTCTTTTCATTGGTTAAATCTACTTTTTCGTTGGTCTTTCAGGAGTGTTTAAAATTTTTTTCTCACGTAAGTTTTACACAATTCTTTTGAATTTTACACTGAGATATTATTCCTTTTTTTGCCTGTACTATAAGTGAAATATTCTGCTCTAATTAGTTACTATATGAATATATGAAGGCTATCTATTTTATGGTATTTTAATGTTAATTTTATACCTTTACTAAATTCTCTCATTTTTTAGTAGTTTGTTCATGGAGTCTTTTGTATTTTTCCAGTATGCAATGAGGGCTTCCCTGGTGGCTCAGATGGTAAAGAATCTGCCTGCAATGCAGGAGACCCAGGTTTGATCCCTGGGTTGGAAAGATCCCCTGGAGAAGGGAAAAGAAGCCCACTCCAGTATTCTTGCCTGGACAGTTCTATGCACACCGGAACCCGGCCGGCTACAGTCCGTGGGGTCACAAAGAGTTGGACATGACTGAGCCACAAGCACACACAGTGTGTGATAAAATCATCTGCAAACAGGGATGCTTTATATTTTCCTTCTAGTGATTATCTTTTTGTTGTTCTCTCATCTCATGAGATGCTGAAACTGAAGCTCCAATACTTTGACCACCTGATGCCAGGAGCCAACTCATTGGAAAAGACTCTGATGCTGGGAAAAATTGAAGGTGGAAGAAGGGGGTGACAGAGGATGAGATGGTTGGATGGCACCACCTACTCGATGGACATGAGTGAGAGCAAACTTTGGGAGATGGTGAAGGACAGGGAAGCCTGGCGAGCTGCAGTCCATGGGGCTGCAGAGTCAGACATGGCTGAGCAACTGAACAGCATGTAATGATGTTGACCAGCCCTTCCCGTGCAGTTACCGTCTTACTCCTGACTTCAGTGGAATGCCTCCAGTGTTGCCTCCTTAAGTAAATGTTCTTTCTCTTTTTGCCTTAAACTTGACTTGCTTTATAATTAGTGCAATTGTACCAGTCATCTCTGAGTTAGTGTTTGATTATATATCTTGTACTCTCCTTTTAATTCCAGCCTTTCTGTATCTTTTTGTTTGCTATATACCTTTTGTGAACAGCATATAGTCAGACTGGATATATTTTTATCTAGTTTGAAAATCTTTTTGTTTTTAATTGGAGCTTCAATCCACTTAGATTTAATATAAGTGCTGATATATTTGGAATTATATATTATTTAGAGTTGCATTACATTATCTATCCTTTCTTCCCCCAGTGATTTCTATCTACATGTCATTTTCTTCTTCATTTCGATGGATTGCATATTTTAAAATTATTATTCTATTTTCTCCATCAGTCTGGAAATTATCCAACATTCTACTCATGGTTACCATAGAGATTTAAAATTGTGACACTCATTTATCAAAGGCTAATGTTGTTTAAGCACTTCACCCTCTTTCTAAACAATGCCTGGATCTTGGAATATTTTTGACTATACACATTTCTTAATTTACATGATATTATTGTCATATTTGAATTCTATTTTTAGCCCACAGTAAATTTTATTGCTTTTTATGAAGTCAGCTGTCAGTAGGATTTACCCACAGTAAAAGTCACCCTCTTTCACATTCTTCATTCCTTCCTGCGTGTCTGAGCATCCAATTAGGACTATTTTCATTCTGCTTGAAGGATACCGTTTAGGGGGTTTTATTTTTTGCAGTCTACTGACAGTGAATTCTTTCAATTTTTGAACCTTCATTCTTAAGGGATCTTATTTTTAACTTTAAAATTTTAAACAATTTCAAGATTATTTAAAAGTTACAAGCAGTGTAGAAAGTTCTCATTCACTGTTCATCCAGTTTCCTCAAAAATGTGTATGTTCTGTAGCCATACGACAATCATGAAAATAAGGAGATAACACAGATGACTCTTCACCAGTCTACAGCCTTTATTCAGGTTTCATCCGTTGTCCTGCTCATGTTTTTCGTGGACCAGGATCCAGTCTAGGATCATACGTTGCCTTTAGCTGTCATCTCTCTTTCTCTCTTTTTGGTCTCCCCACACAGCACGTGGGATCTTAGCTCCCCAACCAGGGATCACGCCTGCACCCCCTGCGCTGGGAGCGTGGAGTCTTAACCCTGGGCCATGGGGAGGCCCGGCTGTCGGGTGTCTTTAGTCTCCTTTACTCTAGGACGGTTCTCTAGTCTTTATCTTTCGGGACCTTCATGCATTTGAAGAGTCGGACACGACTGAATGACTGAACTGAACTGAACTTTGAGACTATGTGTATTCATTACTTAGTCAGTCAGTTCAGTCGCTCAGTCGTGTCCGACTCTTTGCGACCCCATGGATTGCAGCACGCCAGGCCTCCCTGTCCATCAGCAACTCCCGGAGTCTACTCAAACTCATGTCCATTGAGTTGGTGATGCCATCCAACCATCTCATCCTCTGTCATCCCCTTCTCCTACCTTCAGTCTTTCCCAGCATCAGGGTCTTTTCCAATGAGTCAGTTCTTTGCATCAGGTGGCCAAAGTATTGGAGTTTCAGCTTCCGCATCAGTCCTTCCAATAAATATTCAGGACTGATCTCCTTTAGAATGGACTGGTTGGATCTCCTTGCAGTCCAAGGGACTCTCAAGAGTCTTCTCCAACACCACAGTTCAAAAGCATCTATTTTGGGGGGCTCCACTTTCTTTATAGTTCATTACTTAACACTATGTAACAAGGTATCCCTAAAGTTAGTGCCTTTGAAATAGTAATCATTTATTATCTCCATTTCCTTGGGTGAGGAATTTGGGAGCAGCTCAATGGCACAGTTTGGCATGGGGTCACTAAAGCTGTGGTTGTCGTCAAGAATGTCCATCAGGGCTGCAGTCATCTGAAGGTTCAACTCAGGTGGCGAGTCTCCTGCCAGTGTATCTCCCCTCCAGGCTGTTGATAAGAGGTGTCAAAGACTCACTAAATTCCGGCAGGAGCCTCCTTTCCCCACCATGGGGGTCTCTATGTGTTCCCAGCACATCCTATGATATAGCACCCAGCTTCCACCAAGTCCAGTGAGCTGAGAGGTTTATTATTAGGTGGAAACTGCCAAGTCTCTATGACTTATCTCATCATGCTCATCTCCTCCCTGTCTTATTGGTTATTCCTACACGGGGAGGGGTCTGCACAGCAGCCTGAGTAGCGGGACCTGGGGATCTCTGAGGGCCATCCCCATGGCCCTTGGTTCCTCTGGGCTTTGGACGCCACCTCGTCAGTCTTCCTCCCTTCTCCACGAGAGGCGGCTGATGCTGCTGCAGCATCGTTTCCTTAGCCTGTGTGTCAGTCAGTGTCTGTCCAGAACATAGAAACCACATAGACATCTGTACAGGGAGAGCTTAGTAAAAAGCAATGTGATCCGGAGTATTGGGGAAAGTATCCCTGCCTGGAGAATCCCGTGGACAGAAGAGCCTGGCAGAATCAGCCAAGAGGATGCTGGAGAATACAGGCCCAGGGACTTCACTGGTGGTCCAGTGGTTAAGATTCCGTGCTCCCAGAGCAGGGACATGGGTTCAATCCCTGGTCCAGGAACTAAGATCCTCCGTGCATAGTGCAGCCAACAACAGCAACAGCAACTAAAGAGCACAGAGGCCCAGCTGGTAAAGGTAGCAGGCACCACAGCTGGGACTGAGACAAGTCTCTTCAGGGCTGAGCTCCAGACGCCTCTGGAGAGGGATTCATTCCCCAGCAGGACTTGCTTGAAACGCACCCTCCAGAAGGAGGCACCACATCTCTGAACCCCACCTGCTGCCTCAGGAGATGCCACAAAGCCCTGTGGGAGGAGGCGTCTGGCTGGCGGCCCTCTCAATTGAAGGCACCACTGCCAAGGGTGGAGGGGGTGTGTTTGCGGCCCTGGGCTCCCCGCTGCCTCACTGGGGAGGGGAGTCACGAAACAAACAGGCCAAGCAGGGTTGGCAGAGCGCTTCCGTGTCCATGATGAGGCAGTGGGGCCTGGTTCTATGAACTGTGACTGTCATCGGCCTCACCCCGGAGGGCCCTCCCCTCTGTCCCTCCAACCCGGACTATCTTGTTTTGCAGCCTGTCACCTCCCCACCCTGTGCTCAGGGCGCTGGAGTTACTGAGCATCCTTCCCGAAAACTCAAAGACTTGCTGCCTTCGGCTCAACCCAGACCAGACTGGCAGCCGGTTCGCCTTTGAAGGGAAGGTGCGGATGTGACTGCAGGAGTTTGGTAACCAGGGACAAGGGTGTTGGAAAGGGGAAACTGAGGAATTGAGTTCCTCGAGTTTGGCTTTTTATTTGCTTCGATCCTCGAAAGTACTAGCCATTTATGGTTTCAGGCTAATAATTTTGTTTAGTCAGAGGCTGTCAATGGGAGTGAGATGGACAGTTCGTTTATAACAGCTGCGCGGGAAGAAGGAGCAGAAGCACCGGGACATAATGGGGAGAGACATCAATTGTGAGACTTGTTCAAATATTTGAATTGGAATTTGAAAAAATAAGTGCTTTTTCAAATTGAGGAAGTAAGTCAAGTCTGACAAGGGGAAGAGACACTAAGAAGAGCAATCAAAATAAGGGTCTTTGGTATTAAGAACGCTTCCTTCATTTGGGTTTACCTGGTGGCTCAGTGGTAAAGAATCTGCCTGCAATGCAGGAGACCCAGGACCCACGGGTTCGATCCCTGGGTCAGGAAGATACCCTGAAGAAGGAAGTGACGACCCACTCCAGTATTCTTGCCTGGGAAATCCCATAAACAGAGGAGCCTGGCGGGCTACAGTCCATGAGGTCACCAAAGAGTAGGACAGTTTTTAGCAACTAAACAGCAACAACAGCTTCATTTGATGACATGTGTTAGACAGACTCTGGGAGGTTTCACATCACTGTAGAGCTAAGATGCTTTGGCATTTCCTTCGGGCCCGGGCTTTTCTTGGAGAGAGGGGATGCACAGGTGGCTCAAATGCACAGTCCAGCGTGGCAGCTGCAAGGTGCATGTTATTAATGAGAGTTCAGTGTTTATTTATAGTCTCTATTTTTAGGTAAAATATATACAGAATGAAATGATCAAATATTAAATACGTATTTAATGAGTTTCGACAAATGCATACCACTGTGTAACCAAACACCTGTCAAGTTATGGAAATGACCATCATTCCAGGAAGACCGTTGATTACCCGCGCTCATCAGCCACTACCCGTGGTCCCCAGGGGGAACGATTGTTGGGCTGTTACACTGCACGTGAACTTTACTTCTTCTCAAATCTCACATAATGGAAAAATACACTCTATACTTCTTTTTAATTACGTTTTCTTTCACTCAACGTAATACACTTTAATAGCTTAACTGAGGTGTAGAAGGAAATGGCAACCCACTCCAGTATTCTTGCCTGGAGAATCCTGTGGACAGAGGAGCCCAGTGGGCTGCCGTCTATGGGGTCGCACAGAATTGGACACGACTGAAGCGACTTAGCAGCAGCGGCAGCAGTTTTCCTTTAGCGTGAGTTTCACAGATTTTTAAAATACTTTTACTTATTTATTTATGGCGGTGCTGAGTCTGTTGCTGTGCAGGCTTTTCTTCAGTTGGCGTGATCAGGGGTGACTCTGTGGCGGTCTGTGGGCTTCTCAGGCTGCGGCGGACGGGCTCTGAGTGACTGGGCGTCAGTCGCAGCAGCAGGTGGGCTCTACAGCACAGGCTCAGTAGTTGGGGCTCATGGGCTTAGTTGCTCCGCAGCATCTGGGATCTTCCTGGATCAGGGAGGAAACCGTGACTCCTGCGTGGGCAGGTGGATTCTTTACCACCGAGCCACCAGGGAAGCCTGAATTTCACTGATTTTACGTGTATAGTTTGATGAATCAGTAAATTCAGAATCCAGTCTTAGAACACTTCCATCACCCCAAAAGTTCCCTCTTGCCAATGTGCAACCCTTCCCTGCTTTTCTTCCAGTCAACTATTGGTCTTCTTTCTGTCTCTATAGTTTTCCCTTTCTAGAAATTTCACATACATGGAATCATATAATATATATAGACATATGTGTCTGGATTCTTCCACTGAAATTTTTTAAAGATCAATGTATCTTTTCTTATATGATTTCAAAATCATAGCTGTATTTTATTTTTATTTTGCTGTATGTCTTTTATTTATCTATTTTTTCTGTTGAAACATAGTTGACTTATAATGTTTTGTTGGTTTCAGGTATATAGCATACTGACTCAGTATTTTTGCTGATTGTGCTCCGTGATGGGTTATTACAAGATAATGGGTAAACTTCCCTGTGTTATACAGTGTATCTCTGTTGCTTAACCTCTTAATGGTTTTAATGTTCATTCAAGTTGCTGCACATATTGGTAGTTAATTCCTTTTATTGCTAGGTGTGCTCAGTCACTTCCGTCATGTCCGACTCTGTGACCCCATGCACCATGGCCCGCCAGGCTCCTCTGTCCATGGGATTCTCCAGGCAAGAACACTGGAGTGGGTTGCCATTTCCTTCTCTAGCGATAAAGTATGAAGTGAGTGAAGGGAGTGAAGTGAACTCCCTTCTGTCTGACTCTTTGTGACCCCATGGACTGTAACCTACCAGGCTCCTCCGTCCATGGGATTTTCCAGGCAAGAGTACTGGAGTGGGGTGCCGTTGCCCTCTCCGTTCTATTTAAAGATATACCAAATTTTAGTTATTCCTTCATTAGTGGGTGGATTTGGCCATCATGAATGTTACTGTGAACATTTGTGTTATTTTCATTTCTTATGGGAAATGGAGTATAATTGCTAGGTCATTTGATAAATATTTACTATTTCAGGAAATTGCCAGGTGGTCTTTGAAAGTAACTGTACATTTTACATCCCCACCAGCAGTTTATGAAGGTTCCAGTTTCTTCACCTCCTCACTAACGTTTGGAATTTTTAGTCCTTTGATTCTAGCTATTCTACTGGGCTTCTCTGGCGGCTCAGATGGTAAAGCGTCTGCCTGCAATGCGGAAGACCTGGGTTCAATCCCTGGGTCGGGAAGATCTCCTGGAGAAGGAAAAGGCAACCCACTCCAGTGTTATGGCCTGAAGAATTCCATGAACTGTATAGTCCATGCGGTCACAAAGAGTCAGGTATGACTGAGTGACTTCCACTTTCATTCTACAGGGCACATAATAGTATCTCACTGTGGTTTTAATTTGATGACTAATGATGTAGAACAACTTTTCAAGTACTTATTTGCCATTTGTATACCTTCTTTGGTACAGTATCTATTAAACTTTTTAATGGATTGACTTTTTTTTTTTTTTTTTGACAGCACCTCACAGCTTGTGGGATCTTAGTTCCCCGAATAGGAATAGAACCTTGTGCCCTCAGCACTGAACGTGTGGAGTCTTAGCCACTGGAATGCCAGGGAATTTTTAGTTTCTTATAAAGCATTCAGGCTTCCCTTGTAGCTCAGCTGGTAAAGAATCCACCTGCCATGCAGGAGACCTGGGTTTGATCCCTGGTTGGGAAGATCCCCTGGAGAAGGGAAAGGCTACCCACTCCAGTATTCTGGCCTGAAGAATTCCATGGACTGTATAGTCCATGGGGTCACAAAGAGTCAGACACGACTGAGTGACTTTCGCTTTCTCTATAAAGCATTCACCTCCAAAATGACCAAGCAATTCCACTAGTAAATATTTACCCACAAGAAATGAAAACATATGGCCACTAAAATAGTCATACAAAGATCTTCATAACATATTGAACCCAGGTCTCCCACGTTGCAGGCAGATACTTTAGCATCTGAGCCACCAGGGAAGCCCAAATTGGTCGCTCATTCATGTCTGACTCTGAGACCCCATGGACTGTAGCCTGCCAGGCTCCTCTGTCTATGGGATTCACCAGGCAAGAATAGTGGAGTGGGTTGACCTTCCCTTCTCTAGGGGATCTTCCTGGCCCAGGGATCGAACTCGAATCTGCATGGCAGGCAGATTCTTTACTGTCTGAGCTAGCAGGGAAGCCCTATTTCTACTAGTGAAAATGTATAAACAACCTACATTTCCAAGCCTAGGAGAGCGGACTGTGATGTATTCATACAACAGAATACTACTCAGTGACAGAAGCGAGCAAGCTCCTGATGCATGAAACCGCCTGCGTCTTAAGAGCATTATGTTGAGCGAAACAGGTGAGATGCAAAAGAAGATGCACTATTTATATGGTGTTCGAGGATACGACAGACTAGTTGATGCCGGTAGAAACCACAGCAGTCGTTTTCTCTGGGGCAGAAAGCTTAGTAGGAAGGACGTGAGTAAACTTCCTGTCGTGATGAAAATGCTGTGTGTTACTACAGGGGCAAATGTTCCACAGGTGATCCAGTTGTCAAACCTCATCCAGTGGTATGCTGAGGATCTGTTCATCCCACTTCATGGGAATTTTATCTTAACCAAATAGAAGGAAAAGGAATGAAAACTAAATGAACAGGCATAACACATTTTGATTGATGCTTTTGAACTGTGGTGGAGAAGACTCTTGAGAGTCCCCTGGACAGCAAGGAGATCCAACCAGCCCATCCTAAAGGAAATCAGTCCTGAATACTCATTGGAAGGAATGATGTTGAAGCTGAAACTCCAATACTTTGGCCACCTGATGCAAAGAGCTGACTCATTGGAAAAGACCCTGATGCTGGGAAAGATTGAAGGTGGGAGAAGAAGGGGATGACAGAGGATGAGATGATTGGATGGCATCACCGACACAATGGACATGAGTTTGAGTAAACTCCGGGAGTTGGTGATGGACAGGGAGGCCTGGTGTGCTACAGCCCATGGGGTCGCAAAGAGTCAGACATGACTGAGCAACTGAACACATTTAAAAAAAAAAAGAAGAGTTAAATCTCAAATGTAGTCCTTGGCAAGGCCATCTTTGAGATGCAAGGGGCACCAAAAATACTTTTCAAAAAGCAAGACCACTGAATTATACAATGATAATGGGAGGAAGAAGAAATTATTTTGGAAAAATAAAATAGGGCTATGAGTAGTTTCTGAGAAAGGTTTATGAAGGTCAAAAGTCTCCAGTCAACCATGTTGCATTCACACTACTGACTTCAGACATGTAATAAAGTGGAAAGGGTGCCCACATTACTTATATTTATTATAGAATTACCCAACACGACAAATGTAAAATGGAGGTATCTAAACTTTTGTTTTCTTTAAGGCAGCATCAAGACACCAAAGTAACTTAACCTTCAGGTGGACATTACTGAGTCTCTTTCCAGGATGGCTTTGTATCAGATTGGATGCTGGGGGTGGGATCCTGTCTCTGAACTCTCCTCAGAGATCCAGAACTTTCGATCAAAGACTAGACCTACACGTGTCCAGAGAGAACAGGGACCACAGCCTTCTTGCCTGGGAGCAAGTGCTCTGGAAGCAGACAGATTGGCTGCTCAGTCATCCCCAGTCTGCTGGCTGTGGGTGTGGTTCCTGCTGACCCTGGCCCCACTTTCCCCAGCCATCTTTGTTGCCGCTATTCAGTCGCCAAGTTGTATCCGACTCTTCGAGACCCCATGGACTTCAACACGCCAGCCTTCCCTGTCCCTCACCATCTCCTGGAGTTTGCCCAAGTTCATGTCCATTGAATCCGTGATGCCATCCAACCATCTTATCCTCTGTCATACCCTTGTCCTCCTGCCTTCAATCTTTGCCAGCATCAGGGTCTTTTCCAATGTGTTGGCTCTTCGCTTCAAGTGGCCTAAGTATTGGAGCTTCAGCATCAGTCTTTCCAAAGAGTATTCAGGGTTGATTTCCTTTAAGATTGACTGGTTTGATTTCCTTGCAGTCTAACGGATTCTCAAGAGTCTTCTCCAGAAGGCAAGGGTGGGATGATTTCACAGAAAAGCATTGAAACATGTATATTATCATATGTGAAACAGATCGCCAGTCCAGGTTCGATGCATGACTCAGGGCGCTCAGGGCCGGTGCTCTGGGATGACCCTGAGGGATGGAAGGGGGAGGGAGGGGGAGGGGGGGTGGTTCAGGATGGTGGACACATGTACCCCCATGGCTGTTTCATGTTAATGTATGGCGAAAACCACTACAGTATTGTAAAGTAATTAGCCTCCAATTAAAATTTAAAAAAAAGTCTCCAACACCTCAGTTCAAAAGCATCAGTTCTTCGGCGCTCAGCTTTTTATAGTCCAACTCTCACATCCGTCCATGACTACTGGAAAGATCATAGCTTTGACTAGACGGACCTTTGTCGGCAAAGTAATGTTTTCACTCTTTAACACACTGTCTAGGTTGGTCATAGCCTTCCTGCCAAGAAGCAATCACCTTCTAATTTCATGGCTGCAGTCACCGTCCCCAGCCACCGACTTGTAGCCACCTCCACATCCTGAGAGCTGGGATTGCCTTCCCTGGAAGTAGGCAGCTCTTGCAGTTGGCGCACCTCAGAGGCTGTGGTTGGAACTGAGATGTTGAGTCTCAGCGCATGCACACTCCACAACACCTGCAGTGATGTCCTCATGTTACTATTTCACAATCAAACTGAGTAAAGACCCCCCAGCCCTGGGAGGCTCACCCTGAGAAGTGCCCCTGGGCTGTGGCCGAAGATCAGGGAGGAAAAGCCTGCAGGAGAGACGGCCTCTGGTGGTGAGGACAACCTGGCGTGTCTGCCGGAAGGGGTGCTAGGAGAGCAGGGCCCTCACCCTGGGGTTTGCAACTTCCATGGCCCTGTGAGTGTGTGTCCTGCCTGCGTTTCAGAGAGAGAGAAGGAGAGTGACACAGGCTTGCTGCATGCCAGGTTGCTCAGTTGTGTCTGACTCTTTGCGACCCCATGGACTGTAGCCCCCCAGGCTCCTCTGTCCTTGGGATTCTCCAGGCAAGAATACTGGAGTGGATTGCCATGTCCTGCAGGGGATCTTCCCAACCCAGGGATCAAACCCACACCTCTCATGTCTCCTGCAATGGCAGGTGGATTCTTTACCTGCTGAGCCATTAGGAAAGCTCCTGGTTCACACACTTTGTCTCATTAACCTTCAGAACAATCCGGGGAGATATGTGGGCTAATTCCCGCTCCATAGATGAGGAGCCCAGAGTGATGGAGTGGCTGGTCCTGGATCATAGAGCTAGGCTCCACCCCAGCTGGGGAACCACTCGGGCGTATGTCCCGGGGCCGCCCCGTGTTGTCCCAGGGCCCAGGGGAACCTGGCCTGAGAAGGCTGTGGATCCGATGGGAGCTTCCCAAACTACTCCAGCATGAACATCTTCCAGAAGGATTCTCCACTGGGCAATGAGGCAAGAAATTTATGGCTCTGCCTGATTAATGGGCCAGGCAGTTAAGAGTTCTCTGCCAAGCTGTGAGCATAATTTAAGGAACCGAGGCAGGAGGAAAAACCCATAACTCACATCCTTTAAGGGCTCTTAGAACAAGAGACACGTTGGAACATTGAAAACGTCTCTGCTCCTCGGGTCAAAAAAGACCAGTGTGTTTCTGGGTATTTCGGTCAAAGAACAGGGAGTCCAGATGAATGCACATGGCAGAACAAATGAGGAAAATACTTCCAGGTCATAAATTTCTGCTCAGTGTTTCCTTCGTTATTTTCTGACCGGCTTTGGTATTTGTTCAACCACATCCTCACTCTTCATGCCTCTCCCCAAACCTTGTAAATGCCACCCTCTCAGCCAAGTAATTTTTCATTGACTAGAGTTGAAATGCTGCCAGGAAAGTGGCTCTGGGGATCTTAGATGTGGAGCGACAGGAGGCAGAGTGGAAGAGTCCCAGGATGGGAGTAATTTGAGTCCTGGGTCCTCTTAAGCTACGTGATTTTGGAGGGGGGCACTTCATCTCTCTGGACCTCAGTTTCCTTTTCTGTAAAGTAGAGAGTTTGGACCCATCTCCCTCTTCAGTTTGAAAGTCCTGTGAATTTCTCCTAGGCCTGACAACCGACAGTATTTTCACCATTCAGCATCTGGAATAGTAACACTTGCCCTCTGCTAAAACCCCAAAGCATCTTATCTCTGTGTTAAAAAGTGACATGTATTACTTTTTATCTCAACTTCTAGTTATCTGTGGGTATTTTCTTTTCTTTTCCTCTCCCCACCTGGACTCAGAATGCTTTGGGCAAGCTATGTTTTTCCTTTTGAACCCCTCCCAGCCCCTGCATGCCAACCAGTAACCCAGTAACCCGCTGTGTGTGAATGCAAATGAATGAATGAGTGGAAGCGGCCTCTACTCACTATTTGTCCCGAGACTGGATGACTTTGAAACTGACAGAACGCATCTCGGTCCTTGGTAGAGTGTAGGTTCCTCTGTTCCGACACAGAAAGAACTCAGCGAGAGGCAGGGTGAAGGCAAGGAAAGTTTATTCATATAGGATGCTTGTGAGAGATCCAAGTGGGCGGGCAAGGGGTGCCATGCCCAGAGCTGTGGGGCTACAGTTTGATTTGTTGTTGTTCCATCACTTGGTCGTGTCTGACTCTTTGTGACCCCATGGACTGCTCCACACCAGGCCTCCCTGTCCATCACCAACTCCCGGAGTTTACTCAAACTCATGTCCATTGAGTCGGTGATGCCATCCAACCATCGCATCCTCTGTCGTCCCCTTCTCCTCCCGCCTTCAATCTTTCCCAGCATCAGGGTCTTTTCCAATGAGTCAGTTCTTTGCATCAGGTGGTCAAAGTATTGGAGTTTCAGCTTCAGCACCAGCCCTTCCAATGAATATTCAGGACTGATTTCCTTTAGGATTGACTAGTTTGATCTCCTTGCAGTCCGAGGGACTCTTAAGAGTCTCCTCCAGCACACAGTTCAAAAGCATCAGTTCTTTATGGTCCAACTCTTACATCCTTACATGACTACAGGAAAAACCATAGCTTTGATGATATGGACCTTTGTTGGCAAAGTGACGTCTCTGCTTTTTAATACAATGTCTAGGTTTGTCATAACTTTCCTTCCAAGGAGCAAACATCTTTTAATTTCATGGCTGCAGTCACAGTCTGCAGTGATTTTGGAGCCCAAGAAAATAGTGTGTCGCTGTTTCCATTTTTCCCATCTATTTGCCATGAAGTGATGGGGCTTCCCAGGTGGCTCTAGTGGTAAACGTATCTGCCAATGGAGGAACAGTAAGGGATGTTGGTTTGATCCTTGGATGGGGAACATCCTCTGGAGGAGGGCATGGCAACCCACTCTAGTATTCTTGCCTGGAGAATCCCATGGACAGAGGAGCCTGGAGGGCTACAGTCCACAGGGTCGCAACGAGTCGGACATGACTGAAGTGACCGAGTACAATGGGACTAGATGCCATGATCTCAGTTTTTTTGGATGTTGAGTTTTAAGCCAGCTTTTTCACTCTCCTCTTTCACCTTCATCAAGAGGCTGTTTAGTTCCTCTTCGCTTTCTGCCATCTGAGTGGTGTCATCTGCGTATCTGAGGTTATTGATATTTCTCCCAGCACAGTTTTATAATCAAAGGAAAAGCGGGGGCAGGGAGAGAAGACTGCCTTCCTCCTCATTCTTCAGTGGACATCAGGCTTCCATCAGAACCTCCTCCTCCATGTTGGGTGGGGGCATTTTCTTGTCCTTATGTGGTCAGAGTGGGACTGTCATGATCCTACTCAAATCAGCAATAGGGTGGTCTATGGTAAAAATGGTAAGTCATCTCAGGTTTTAGTATAATGTCACCTTTTCCTTATATTCTTATTTTTAGTGTGTGCAGAGGAGCGCGTCCTAGGAATCCTTAACTCACAGAGCTCGCTGGGCAGGATGCGGGGCTCATGCCGCTGCTGTTTTATCGTTCAGGGCATGTCCCATGCTTCTGTTTCACGGTTTTGTTGCTAAGCAAAGCCTCCTCAGTTTTGTGGTTAAGCACACCAGCTTCCTTGAGTGATCATTAACTTACAGATCTCCCATACTTTTCTCTCGACTCACAATCCCCTAGGGGATGATTTAATCATCTACTTTGTCCCTTTAACACTCTGTCCCTATCAACTTGATTTGCTTACAAAAAGTACATCCTTTCTGTTTGATAAATTTTAACATGTGTTTCAAAATGCAGAGTTAGAAGTACATTTTATTTTTGTAAGATACCCATAGACAGAGGAGCCTGGAGGGCTACGGTCCATGGGGTCACAAAAAGTTGGACATGACTGAACACACACACACACTGTTATTTTAGAAAATTTATTAAAACGAGTCTTTCTGATACCACACTTTAAATCAAAGCAGCAGGTTTTTCAAGTTTTCTGGAAGACATTGCTTCAGAGATTTCATCATGGCTGCTCTCTCCTCGCTGTCTCAAACTGATCACGTGAATTATTTTTGAACAATAATGCCCCGTCCCTGTAGACATGATACACCCACGGGTGTTGGGACTGAACAGGTCGGCTGGCTTTGCCGATGGAATGTCAGCAAATGTGATGCAAGCGGAAGTCTTGCATGCTTCTCTCCTCCCTGAGGCTCCTGCTACTTATCAGGACAAGAACTAGGGGAAGAGACCAGAACCCACACTGCAGCCTAGATCCCCTGACCTCGAGCAACTTGCACCACCACCTAAAAGTCAACAAGATACGGAGTGCTGGGCTGGGTGTTGTGCAAGT
The DNA here is from genome assembly GCF_027580195.1 of Bos mutus. NCBI lineage: Eukaryota > Metazoa > Chordata > Mammalia > Artiodactyla > Bovidae > Bos > Bos mutus. The sequence continues at coordinate 150,943,062 of NC_091617.1, read as the reverse complement.
GTTGCAGCAGTAGTTGACCTGGGTGACAGACTGAAGTCACAGAGGAGTAATCACAGTTCAGGCACAGAAAAAAGGAGCTGTCTGGTCCCAGACACGTCCCTGCACCCCTGAGAACTTGAACTTTCCGTGAACTGTGCCAAACTCAAGAACCTCATCAGCTGTTTTTAAAACAACACCTGCCAATTGCAACCTTGTGGTCTCAAGGACGTTTTCCCTTGTAACTATGTCTCCATCTTGGACCCCAACCAGTCCTTCCTGGTGGCTCCCATTATAACGCTTGATAAACAACTCACGCCGCTAACAATGGTCTTGCAGTCTTTGCCTTTGTGAGCTTTCTCAATTTTGCAGTCCTGTGGATCACAATTCAGGTGCTTCTGGAATCTGTGTCTCCTGGCTGCAGTCCTAACAAACTCCAAATAAATGCCTCTTTCTTTCAATCAGATCCCCATTGCTGAAATTTTGGTTAACAGCCAATACTTCTGACTGATTCAATGGACATGAATTTGAGCAAACTCTGGGAGACAGTGAAAGACAGAGGGCCCCGGTGTGCTGCAATCCACGGGGTTGCAAAGAGTCGGGCACAACGTAGCAACTGAATGGCAACGATGGTTCACTTTCCCCCAAATTCTCCTTCATGCCTGACTTTGTGCCTCTGAGGACTGACCAAGAAACCCTGCTTGGACGTCTGTTTTTACAGATATGGGTCCATCAAGCAGCAGTTTCAGGCCTGCATTCTGAGAACTGAGCGTCTCCGATCCTCTATCATTATGTCCATATTTAATTTGCTGTCCTGTACATTTGGAGTATAATTCCTGGGTCAGGAAGATCCCCTGGAGAAGGAAATGGCCACCCACTCAGTATTCCTGCCTAGAGAATTCCATAGAGGAGCCTGGCAGGCTACACTCCATGGAATTACAAGGAGTCGGACACAATTGAGCGACTAACACTCACACCATAAAGATACTTTATGTGATTCACTAACTTTTCTAAAAATTAATACTTATATATAATTTATCACATTTTATGGAACCAGAAGTTCCAGGTAGCTCTTCCAGGTTTCTGTGTCACGTGGCAAGTGGGATCTTAGTTCCCTGGCTGGGGTCAAACCAGTGCCCCCGGCACTAGGAACCTGGAATCCTAACCACTCACCAGACTGCCGAGGAAGTCCCTGCTCTTTCTTATTAGATGAACGGCTGAAATAAACATTTTAAATAGGATTAAAAAATGAAACATGACTTAAAATAAGGGTTTTGTTATGACTGAAATGAAGTGAAATCACATTACATACAATTGACCAATTTAAAGAAGGGCATTAGTCTAATTTTTTTTTTTTTTACATCCCCTCCTTTCACGAACAGAAACCTTTGTTTCTCTCCCCACTATTAGCCGTGTGATTTGATGAGGTTAAAACCCATCCCCAGCTCCAGGAAGGGATCCCTATTTGTGCTCCCATTTCATTTAATGTTTTCCAATTTCTCCATCTCTTTTTCTTCTTCTTTTTTTTTTTTGATATTCTTTCTCAAGACTTGATCAAGTATAGTAAAAAAAGCTTTAAATATACCTATATATAAATAATATGTATAATATATATTTTAGAAAGCTTATGAATTTTTGCCTAACTAAAAAAATTTATGACATTTGGAGTCCACTTGTTTGACTTAGTATGACTAGAATGCTATATTTCTAATTAAGAAACATAGATATGCAACAAGCAACAAAAGTTTACTGTATAGCACAGGGAACTATACTCAATATCTTGTAATAACCTATCATGGAAAATAATCTGAAAAATAATACACATGTACACGTATGACTGAATCACCTTGCTGTGCCCCTCAGACACCGTAAGTGAACTTCGGTCCGTGGGGTCGCAGAGGGTCGGGCATGACTGAAGTGGCCTGTGTGTGCTGTGTGCTCAGTCATGTCCGACTCTCTGCGACCCCACGGACCGAAGCCCGCCAGGCTCCCCTGTCCGTGGAATTCTCCAGGCAAGAAGACTGGAGTGGGTTGCCATGCCCTCCTCCAGGAAGTGACCTAGCATGAACGGAAGCCAAAAAGTCAGAGGACGGCTACTCTAGTGTCAGCCTATCTACATTCCCCACCACACATCGGTGCTCGGCCTCACGGGAATAAGAGAAGCCTGCAGACGGGGGCCTGGGCACCCTGCCTCTCTGTGGACGAGGCTCTGAGCGGGTCTGCCCTGTGGGACTGGCCATCTCGGGCCTGCCTTGTGGGCACTCCGCCCTCTCAGTGCTGGGCCTCCCAGACCACCTGCGCCCCCTGCAGCCCCAGCAGCACCCTGAGAACCCCAGGCGCTGTCATCTGCACCGAGAAGCTACGTATTCACTGGAGAGACCACGTAGGTATGAGCGGGCCTCTGCCGCGAGAAGCCCACCACAGCCAGGACGTGGTCAGTCACTGCCAGCCTTCCCTGAGTCTGGCCCTGACTTTCCACTCAGGACCCACCAGTGAAAGCTGGCCGTGAGCTCGCTCCTCACCAGCTACCCAGGATGCCTGCTTCCCGTCAGCTGCCTCCCATCCGGGCCAAGTGAGCCGCCCTTCTCTCTCACTCGAACACCTTCCCACTTCCTGCTTTGTTGCCTTCAGAGTCTCTGCCACAGGCAAGTTTATGGGTTGAGTTCTGTCCCCAGAAAGATATATATATATATATGATAGAAATTATATATATATATAATATAGAAATTCATATATAATTTTGGCCATACTGCATGGCTTGCAGGATCTTAGTTCTCTGACCAGGAATTGAACCTGGGCCCTCGGTAGTAAAAGAGCAGAATCTTCACCACTGGTTTGCCAGGGGATTCCCAGAAATTTGTATGTTGAAGCCCTGATCCTCAGTAGTTCAGAATGTGACCTTACTTGGAGACAAAATCACTGCAGATGTAATGAGTTAAGATGACAAATCAGACTGGAGTACAGTGGGTTCCTAGCCCCACACGACTGGTGTTGGACACGGCTCTGCGCTGAGATCCAGCGATGCCTTTACAAGTCAAGGGACACCACAGGTTGCCACCAGCAGCCAGGAGGGACGTCTGGATCCTTCTCCCAGCACCCTCAGGGGGAACACAGCTCTTCTGACCCCACCATCTCTAGGACTGTGAGAAGACACGCGTCTGCTGTTTAAGGCCCTGTACCTTGTTAGGAGAGCCCCAGCAAACAAACACAGCAGGTGATGGTGACTGGCTCCCTCGCCTGAAGACCCCAGGGCCTTGGCCTGATGTCACCGGCTGGTCTTCAACCATTTCCACAGCACTTGGCCCTGCTGGGGAAGGACAGGCTTTCCTAGGGAGCTGTGGTACCCCAGGCAGCCAAGACTCAATGGATGGAAAAGTGAAAGTGTGAGTCACTCAGTCATGTCCAGCTCTTTGCGATGCCATGGACTGCGGCCCACCAGGCTCCTCTGTCTATGGGATTCTCCAGGCAAGAATACTGGAGTGTCTTGTCATGCCTTTCTCCAGGGGATCTTCCCAACCCTGGGATGGAACCCGGGTCTCCTACATTGCAGGCAGATTTTTTACCATCTGAGCCACCAGGTAAGTCTGCTGGAAGCCTTTTCTCAGGCTACGGGTACTGGGTCTTGACACAGCCCGAAGTTCATCTTGACTGAGAGGGTCTCACAGCCTCTGGACCGCCTATCAGGGTTCCTGCTCCATCACTGCTGTGTCTGGTTACTAAAGAGCTTCCTACAAGGCAATGCGAGGCCCAGCCCGGCTCAGGGTGCTGGTGGGCTGGCCGCCGCCACTCCATCCTGTGGCTGCACCCCGACCCCAGGCGCTCACAAGACAGCTGGCAGTCCGCAACGCTGTTTCATTCCAATTTTGTCAAGTACGCGGGGCTCCTTCAGAGGCGTCAGTTCGGCGTTCCCTGTGCTTAGGGAACAAGGGCCTCGCCTCCCAGGGCAGGCGGAGGCTGACTGGAAACAAGTTATTTTGAGACGGGCACAGGCTGTACAGATAACAGCGTGTTTTCCTGCTGAAGTCGTCGTGTGAGAAATGTTGGGGTGGGGGGAGAGGCACGCGGATGAATCTAAAAATAGAAGGCTGTAATTAGACGAGCGCGGACTCCTTCTGGAAGGCGTCGATTGCTACGGCAACCACACACCCCGGTTTCTCCAGGACAGCTTTCATTCTGTGAAATCTGATTCTTTTCAGTTAAGGTGATCTGTTACGCGTCTGAACGCAATTTAATGTTACAGAATCGTAGGCCCCTTACACACATATTAATGCACAAATCCAAACAAACGCTTGGTCATGTCAGCACTCATTTTCTTTCTGTCATGGAAATACAGGCATCAAGGCTGTGGGCTTTTCCTACAGGTTGACAGGTTATGAAGATAATACAGGAGGGTGTGGGTCAAACATGGGGCTGCTGAAAGGGTGTGAAGGGGGGAGTTAGGCTTAAACTTATTGGTTGAAGAGTGGGACATTTTTTACTGGCCGGAAACTCCAAGGGCCAGTTCTCAAGTCTTTATTCTGTATGCTGTGTCTCATGGAATTCCAGAGTGGTTCTGCAGGGGACATGCGTGAGCTGCTCCGGGTGTGATTATGGCATGTATGTCATCATGCTTACCCACAAAGTGATGGGTGTGTGATGAATGGGATTTGCACAAATGCACCCTGCAAAGCCTCGAGCCCAGAGCTTGGGGCCAGAGAGACCAGAGCCCTTTGGGTGGCAGCAACATGGGTGGGATCCCTTTATGGACAGAGGACAGGAAACCGTTTCTTGCCTCAGTTCTCAGAGGACGTGCTGGCTGTGTTGACTGGTAGATGGAGGGGGTTAGAGACCAGCAGGTGTCAGGAGGGGAGGACCCCGGGGGAAGGGATGGTCATGGTAGCCCCGGAAACCTCCATATTGGAAACTTGGGTGTTTGCTGCTATTTGTATTTTCAATAAGGATTCCCCTTGTTTTTCTGCAGTCTTAGTTATATTAACATTCTTTTGCAAGTATCATCTAATTTTGGTTATCTTCATGGGAATAAGAGCAAAGAGACTTTGCTCTAGGACTGGAATTTTGATGGGCACCAAAGAAATCAGAGTTTAAAAAAAAACAAAACACTACTCCCAGGGGAAAGTTCTCGGAAGGCAAAGTCTGGGAGACCTGGAGATGAGTAGGAAAATGCCCCTCTTTCTATGAGGGGCTCCTCTCAAGTGCCTCTCTGCTGGAGGGAACTTTTGAGAGGTTTGCACTTGGACTTACGAGGACGCTGTTCTGTGTCCTGATCGCGTGCTGCCCTAGGAGGTGGTGTCTCAAAACAGTTGCCTCCAACGCTGCTTCCGGTTTGTAAAACAGTAAAACCGTTTTTCGACATGTGTTTTGTGGACTAGAAATATTACAGTTGCCATTTTGGAAAATATCACCTACCATACAGTATAGCAGTTTTTGTTTTTTTTTTTTCCAAACAAGAAATTTGTTCTCTAAGAGAGAGACTGGCGCCAGCTCCATGCCTCATGCTGTGCACTGTACACCCGAATAGATCTGTTTCCTTGTGTGCACGAACCATGGTGTCATGAGCCTTTTCAAAAAATGTATTTGGTTGCACTGGGTATTAACTGCAGTATGTGAATTTAGCTGTGGCATGTGGGCTCTTAATTCCCTGAGAGGATCGCACAGCCCCCTGCCTGGGAGTGTGGCGTCTTAGCCATTGGACCACCAGGGAAGTCCCTCGCAAGTCTTTAAGAGATCTTTTCCCTCACGCTATTCCTGATCCTTGTTTTTCTTCCTTTTTCATTTTATATCATCTTTTTTGCTTACGCTTAGAAAAACTGTCTTTAAAATAATCTTTTCCCTTCAAAGGACACATCCAGAAACTGTTATACTTCCTAAAAGTCTTTCAGTAATTTAACCAGCTGAGTAAATATAAGGTGTTTTGTTATATGTTTGTTTCATGAGAAGGCTGATGTTAGGACAATGGCCATACAAACTGCTACCACACTCTGTCATCACCCCAGACCCCAGATTGTTCTTATTTCAAAGACTCTTTTGAAAACAGGTAATTTTAGGCAACCTAATTACAATATGATATATAACTTTAGGGCCAGTTGACCCAGATCAACATTAAATGGAAACTTCCAATTATTTAGGCAAAAAGCAAGCCTAATAAATTACATGTGGATTTCACAGGAGGTACAATATTAAAAGCATCATGCCATAGCAGGCAGGGGGCTGCCTGCAAGGTGGAGAGCTCCTGTGCAATTATGTTTTGTAGTGCCCCTGAGGTCACCCCAAGAAGCCCTACTTCTTGGAGCCCTAATACCAATCAGCCTTTCGTGAGACCTCAGTGGTCCCTCTGAACATAGGTCCGGAACACAGACTGCATCGTGTTTGGTGCTTAAGGGAGCCTCAGCCTGATCAGTGGCCTGTGAAGCCCTCTGTCACGCAGGACGTCCAAGTGTGTTTTCCACTCCCGGCTGCCCTGTGCCGGGATACACGTCATGCACTGCTCACCTCTGGGGCACCACTCTCACCAGTCACCTTTGGTCCAGTTTCCTGGCAGACAGCAGTATCCCAATTCATGCAGAGGTGCAGGCTAACTGGGAGGCAAAACAATAGGTGACTGGAAACAATGAATTGGAATCTCTGCCCTGCCTCTTCTGCTCCCTGGCTGTCCTTTGTGTATCAGTCGGCTCAGGCTGACTTAACAACATATCAATACCACAGACTGGGAGGCTTAAACAACGATGTTATTTTCTTACAGCCCTGCAGGCTAGACGTCTTAGATAGCCGGGTCAGCAGGGTAGTTTCCTCTGAGGGCTCTCTCCTGGGTGTGCAGCTGTAAAAGGCCGATGAGTTTTGGGTGCACTGGCCCTGCAGATAGTTAAAAGTGATGGCGTCTTTACTGGGGGATGGACAAGGTCACTGGCGACTAGCTCTCCCTTCTCTGAATCATGACAGATTCTGAGCAATGTTACTCCTGCACCAAGCATTTGCCTGGGGGTGGGGGTGCGAATAGGGGTGGGTGGGTTAGGGCTGGGGGAGTGGGGGGAATGACATTTAGTTTCCTTTGGACCACTTGCTACATTTTGATGACAACAATTCTCAAAACGTATGCAGGTGCTCTTGCTTTCTGAATCTCTTTTATTTCTAGAAGAGTGAGGAAGGAAGGTCAAATCTCTTATTCTGTGCCCCTGCAACTTCCACACTCCCATCCTGGGCTGAAATCAGAGGAGTCTGAGCAGATGAAGAGATAGGAGTCAAGAGCATGTCCAAACAGAGTAATTCTTCCAATAATAATGTTGACAGCTTATGTTATCTTAGGGTTCTTAAGTCTCTTCTTTGGAGTCAACACCATTGATTTATCAACTTGTTTTCCTTGACTTTATGGCTCTTTCTCATTATTTTCTGAATATGGCTTTGCTTTGCTCCCTGGAATGGGAAACAAAGGTTTCTGATGAATCCTGGGACAGGCCAGATCTTACTCTACAATGATGTAGCTGCTCACAGGCAAGTCTGGCCAGTAGTGTTGGGGTTTCCCTTCCTATCAGTGGAATATGGCCTCAGATGGCCGTGAGCATTCAGTAGGCTCGTGTGGTCTCAGAATCCCACAAAGGCAAAAGATGCACCCCTCTACAGTTCCGGGAGCCTTAAGTGGAGATTGAGAAATCCGGTCCTACAACTTCCCCAGAGATTTTCACCAAATGGAAACACCTCTCTTGCACTCTCTCCAGAGTTCCTTTGTGTGTGTCCTCTCTTCCCTCTCCCTCAGAACCGTTATTTAATTTACCTCGTCTCCTATCAGAAAATCAGGCATTTAGTGTATTTCACCTAAAGAACCTAAAGAGGACTTCATAATCTTAGGAGTTGCTAATGGTGGAATTGCAGGCATTTCCACAGAATGTTTTAAATGACTGGGGGGGGGCTCTTGAGTCACCCGCAGGTGGCGGAAGCCGACTGTTTTGGCCTTACCAAGCTTATCACATGAGGCCAGAGACCAATGTTCATTTGCTGTGAATGGATTTCAGTTGGGACAATGCTTCTAGCTCCTTAGGAGTTCCCTCAGAGAAGTGTCTGTGAGGGAGCTCATTTTTCACTCTTGCCCGGCTCTGTGGTTAAGAAGTGGCCCCTGGGAGCCAGCGCCTTATTACAGCTGGAAGCCACGGTGGGCCTCCTCCTCCTTTGTCCTGGCCCTGGCATGAGCAAGAGCCTCCGGAGGCTGGAAGGCTGGGGTCCACAAGCGGCTCCAAGGCCATAAGCCTGCGAGGGGCTCTGGTGGGTATGGTCCACAGGCGGGCTCCTCCTGGGGACCCGAGGCTGGGTTCGGCCGCGGGCACACCTGGAACGCGGGACCAAGGGCAGAGCCCACCCGCGACAAGTGCCCGGGGGCACTGGGCCGAGCCCTGCCCCCTCAGACGTCGGGGCCCACGTGCCGGCCTGCAGCTGGTCACTCACAAGCGACAGCCGCCATCTGACTGGAGACGCCACGCGGCCGGGCTGCAGAGCCTGGCTTTGTGCAACCTGGGGCACGTTCCTCAAGCCCGTCTGGCGCTCTTCCTTCATCTCTAAGGTGGGGACGAAGCCCGCCCTGCAGGGTGGTAAGGGCAGGTGAGACGACCTGGGCGAGAGGATGGCGCCTTTGCGGGGTTCGCACACACCAGGTGCTCTCGCCACGTCTCACGCGGGGTCGACCCCGGCTTTTCTGCTGGAACCAAAGTTCTCCCGTGCCTCAAAAAGTTTTCGGTAGGGGGCGTGCAGGTGGTGACACAGCGCTTTTAAAGTCGGAAAAGTGCGGGGCCAAAGCCCCTACAGACGTCCGTTAAATTTGTCCCCACTTCCGGCCCCGGCGACAAAGCGCCCAACAGACGTCCGTTAAGCCCGTCCCCACTTCCGGCCCAGCGAGGGCAGGTCAAGGGCCTGGGGGCCACCAGGGTCGACTGAGGCGACGAGTCGACACTAGCGGGCGTACGGCCCGGTGGAACGCGGCTGTCCTGGCGAGGAGGGACGAGCTGGCAGTAAAGCCCTCCGAATCTCCCGCCCTCGACGCTGTCCTGGTGGGGACCCCTGCCCGCTACGTCGGAGCCCCGGCGCTTCAGAGCCTCAATTCCGGGGCGCGGCCCCAGCGGGAGACTGACGGAAGGGATAGGTTTGCGTGGTTCTCGCGAGAACATCCTCCCCGGGGTCGTGCCGGCGGCCTCTCCCCACGGTGGGCGGGGCTGCGAAGCGGAAGGCGTAAGATCTGGGCCCGCTGACGATCACGTGACCGCAAGACCGTCCTCCCCAGGGTCGCGCCGGCGGCCCCTCCCCATGGTGGGCGGGGCTGCGAAGAGGAAGGCGGAAGAGCTGGGCACCCGATGGCGATCACGTGACCTCAAGCCTGCAGCGAGGATTGGCCGGACGCTTCCGGGCCACGCCCCGAGGGCCCTCCCGCCCCCTCTCCCAGAGGCGGAGCTGCGGGTGGCGTGGTAGTGTCCTCAGGCGCACTAGGGTGGGGCCGTTTGGGCTTCTTGGCGAAGCTGCGAACCGCGGTGCAGGGTCTCGGGTGGCCGGGTACCTTAGCTGTGCAGAGCTTGGCGTCCTGCAGGGCAGCTCTCTCCGAAATAGAACTTTCTGGAGAATGCTTCAGGGCTGCGCTAGGAGAAGCCAGCCCTCCACGCGGCGTCATATCCTCGCTGTCCCTCCACCCAGGTCGTGGCGCCTGACTCTGGATCTCAGTGACGTGAGGGCAGCCCCCCAGGAAAATCCTTGCCGAGGTCATCTTCCCCTTCGTGCAGTATCCGAGCCCAGTCCCAACTTACTTTTCACTCCCGTTCATCGTGGGAAACGCAAAATCGGACCTCAGGACACCCTCTTCTCCCCCTTTGGCTCCTGGGTTCCCTCAGGGGCATCTGCAGTGATATCGGTACTGTGACTGATTGTTGCAGGCGTTATTTCTTCTGGCAGAAGGTGGCAGGTCGCTGCTGGCCTTTATTCCTGTGTCTGGCAAATCAAAGGTGTGATTTCTGAGTGAACTTACAGTGGGGCCTACTGAGATTTTTGTTCAGTCGCTCAGTCTTGTCTGACTCTTCACCATGCCATGGACTGCAGGGTGTCAGGCTTCCCTGTCCTTCACTGTCTGGACTGTGTTCAGTTCAGTCGCTCAGTCATGTCTGACTCTTTGCGACCCCATGAACCACAGCACGCCACGCCTCCCTGTCCATCACCAACTCCCGGAGTCCACCCAAACCCATGTTTATCGAGTCGATGATGCCATCCAACCATCTCATCCTCTGTCGTCCCCTTCTCCTGCCCTCAATCTTTCCCAGCATCAGGGTCTTTTCAAATGAGTCAGCTCTTGGCATCAGGTGGCCAAAGTATTGGAGCTTCAGTTTCAACCGTCCTGCCAATGAACACCCAGGACTGATCTCTTTTAGGATGGACTGGTTGGATCTCTTTGCTGTCCAAGGGACTGTTAAGAGTCTTCTCCAACACCACAGTTCAAAAGCATCAGTTCATTGGCGCTCAGCTTTCTTTATAGTCCAACTCTAACATCCATACATGACCACTGGAAAAACCATAGCCTTGACTAGATGGACCTTTTCAGGTCATCATCAGGGTCTTTTCCAATGAATTGGCTCTTTGCATCAGGTTGCCAAAGTATTCCAGCTTCAGCATCAGTCCTTCCAATGAATAGTCAGGATTGGTTTCCTTTAGGATTGACTGGTTTGATCTCCTTGCAGTCCATGGGACTCTCAAGAGTCCTCCAGCACCACTTTTCAAAAGCATCAGTTCTTCAGTGCTGAACTTCAGCATCCAACTTTTAACATCTGTACATGACTACTGGCAAAACCATTGCTTTGATTATACGAACCTTTGTCAGCAAATTGATGTCTCTGCTTTCTAATACACTGTCTAGGTTTGTCATAGCTTTCCTTCCAAGGAGCAAGCATTTTTAAATTTCATGGCTGCAGTCACCATCCGCCGTGATTTTGGAGCCCAAGAAAATAAAATGTCACTGCTTCCACTTTCTCCCCTTCTATTTTGCCATGAAGTGAGAGGATTCCCATGAGCTCTGCTTTAATGACCTCCGAGTCTCCTTCCTCCACATTCTCCTCCAAGTCTAATCTGCTGTGCCAGGCATGGTATAAGCTCCCACTCAGGAGACCTGCCGAAAAAGGGAACCCTGCCCAGTGGGGCTCACAGACCGGAAGAGGGGAGAGAACTGGCCCTTTAACAGTTACAGTATAATGTGCCACTGCCAAGTAGCCCAGGTTAGGCTTTTATTTGTTAAATACAATGACCTTATGAGTTAGCTGTTACCTTCATGTCACTCAGGACTCTGAGACTCAAGAATGAGACCTTGTGAAACCACTCACGTTTTCCTTCCATTACTCATCTGGCAGGGCCAGAAGAAAGCTCCATGGAGGAAGGGGAGAAGGCAAAGGGGACAGAGAAATTCCAGAGCCTTTGCAATGTAAAATGCTGCTGCATCTTCAAAAATTCCTACAAGGTTCTGCCTTATTTTTCAGGACTTCTGGGGTTGTTTTATATTTTGTTATTTATTTTTGCATTAATCCTCAGAAGAAGACTTCAAGGCACTGCGGTTATATTCTAGCTATCTAAATTGACCAGACTGCAAAAACACATTTAAAATTGACCTCAAAGCATTTGACCAGAGTTTGTTTCCTTCCCCAAGTGAAGTACAATTGCATCGCTCTGGAAGGAAACTGAACAATGATTCTGTCCTTCTCTGGTTGTGGTCCAGGCCCCACCTGCATCAGTCAGTCAGTCACTGTGCCACAGTAGGACTCTCTGGGGTTTGGAAATCTGCAATTTTAATGAGCTCTCAGCAGCTGCAGAAGCACCGTAAAATTAGAGAGCCACTTCTCTCTTTTTAATACATGGTTTAGGACATGTATTCCTTCTGGTGGAAGGAAGCCTGAGACTATCTATATTCAAGAGCCAGAGCTTGGGGCTGACTTCATTGCTTTCAGTCTGCAAGGCCACGCCAGCCTTGCTCAAATAGCCTCATGTTTCCACTGTAGTTCTTTAATAGCAAATAGAAAGCAGAGTCAACTCCCAAAAGAAGAGAAAGATGAACTAATAACTGTGTTTAAAAAATCTATGTCCAAATGAAAAATCTAGATACTGTTTCTGGTGTATTTCTTTATTGATTCACATGTTTTCTCTCCCTCTGTTTCTTGCCTCTTTTCTCTACCCTTTTGCTGTTGCCTTCACCTTTTTGTCTATTCCCTGGTTGACCAAAACTCTCACTTTGGAAACAGACTGATATTCACACAAAGACTGACTTGATTTCAGTGGGAACACTGGCCACTTGGAGAAGCAGAACACTAGATTTCCTCCCAGCAAGGTTTTTTAAGCTCCCCTGGGGCCTGACGACCCTGTTTCACACCTCAGCACATGGCCAAAAACCATGTTTTTTCACTGTGGTGATCAGCTGATCACCAGACTGCTGCTATCATAGACAGTCTGTCTTCTCTTTGATATAACAGATCAATAGAAGGAACTTGTATCCATTAAAGCTTGAGATCACATCATCCACAGTATCATCGTTACATAGAAATTTGCAAGTCAGGAGGGACTGAGGAGCTGCACCCTCAGCAAAGCCACCCTTGCTCTCCTTTCCCTCTTTTTGGATGTGGTTCATTTTCCTTCTACAGCTCTACTTTCCTATTTTCCCCAGGCAGCTGGCATGCACAGAGGTCTGCAACTGCCCTGTCCTGAGGATTCTGTCCCCTGAGGCAGTTCTCAAGGATAGGAGTAGGGGATCATTTCCCCTTTCCTTGTGTCTCCCCGTGGGGAATTTTGGCAATGTCTGGAGACTTTTTTGGTTGTAGCTGGGATTCGTGTGTATATGCTAAATCGCTTTAGTTGTATCTGACTGTCTGCAGCCCTATGGATTGTAGCCTTCCAGGCTCTTCTGTCCATGGGATTCTCTAGGCAAGAATAGTGGAGTGGGTTGCCATGTCTTCCTCCAGGGGATCTTCTGAACCCAGGGATCAAACCTACATTTCTTACATCTCCTGCATTGGAAGGGAGGTTCTTTACCCCTAGTACCACTTAGGAACTAGCATCTAAAGAGTGGAAGCCAGGCATGCCACTCAGCATCATAGAGGACAGCCCACAGCACTGGGTCACCTGGTCCCCACAGTCAACAGTGCTGAGGCGAAGAGACTGTCCTGAGGCAAGGAGTAAAAACACGGTGGGTAACCAGAGCGAGCGCACTTGTGCAGAACCTTTGTCATTTTGTGCAGTTTCACATGAGGCACCTTACCTCATTTTGTCCTCACAGTGGCCTGGGAGGTGAGCAGTGAACCCTCATTTTACACTCAAGAAAGAGAAGGACAACAGATTACTTTTGATAATGATTTCAGGAGAAAAATAGTCAATAATCTCTATTCCATTCGACCTCGTGGAAGAGTTGCAAAGGGTTTCTTTCCATGAAAAGCTATATCTTCCTAGCTCCTCTATGATTCATCCCCTGCCTCCATAAGCCAGTCTATATCTTGTTGCCTCCTAATGTAGACCATTTACCCTGGTCCAAACTTCCTCTTCTCTTCCCTCCAGACCAGGTGCTCATACTTACCCAGCACCACATTTATGACCCATCTTTCCAGGACTTTGTGAGTCTCCTCCATGAGTACCTTCTGCATATTATTTCTCACATCATTTGAAAAATCCTGATAATTATTTTTCCATTTTATTGAGAAACAATTGACATACATCACTGTGCATGTTTAAGGTATACAGCATAAGGGTGTGATTTTCACACGCTGGGAAATTATTACCACAATAGGTTTAGTTAACATCCATCATCTCATCGATGATAGATACAATAAAAAAAAAGTTCCACCTTGTGATGAGAACTCTTAAGGATTAAATCTCTTAAAAACTTTCAAATAGAGGTTTCTTATTTAGAAAGCATCTGCCTTGCAATGCAAGGGACAGCAGTTTGATTCCTGGTCTGGGAAGATCCCACATGCCACAGAGCAATGAAGCCTGTGTGCCACAGCCACTGAGCCCGCAGCTGCGACTCCTGAAGACTGTGTGCCTAGAGCCCATGCTCCACAACAAGGGAAGCCCCCGCAATGAGAAGCCCACATGCCGCAACAAAGAGGAGACCCCACTCCCAACTAGAGAAAAGCCCTCATAGCAATGAAGACCTTACACAGCCAAAATAACAATAAATAAATCTAAAAAAAAAAAAAAAAACCACCTTTCAAATATACCATACATCCAGGCTAATGATAGTCATCACGTTATATGATACATCCCTAATACTTATCTTATAACTGGAAGTGTGTACCTTTTGGTGATTTAAAAAATACACAAGACAGCTGTGAGTTTCGTGGGCTTCCCTGGTGGCTCAGCTGGTAAAGAATCCGCCGGCAATGCGGGAGACCTGGTTCAATCCCTGAGATGGGAAGATCCCCTGGAGAAGGGAAAGGCTATCCACTCTAGTATTCTGGCCTGGAGAATTCCATGGACTGTATAGTCGAGGGGGTCGCAAAGAGTCAGACATGACTGAGTGACTTTCACTTTACTGAGGACTGAGAGTCCCTTGGACTGCAAGGAGATCCAACCAGTCCATTCTAAAGGAGATCAGCCCTGGGATTTCTTTGGAGGGAATGATGCTGAAGCTGAAACTCCAGTGCTTTGGCCACCTCATGCGAAGAGTTGACTCATTGGAAAAGACTCTGATGCTGGGAGGGATTGGGGGCAGGAGGAGAAGGGGACGACAGAGGATGAGATGGCTGGATGACATCACTGACTCGATGGACATGAGTCTGAGTGAACTCCGGGAGTTGGTGATGGATAGGGAGGCCTGACGTGCTGCAATTCATGGGGTCGAAAAGAGTCGGACATGACTGAGTGACTGAACTGAGCTGAACTGAACTGAGCATCCAGGAGACATCCTCTCAGGTAGCTCTGAGGAAGTGTTCTAAGAAGGGAAGGGGAGAGGTCAGTGTATATGTGATTTTGGCAAAAGGGTACATGCATTCAAGCATACGTCTCAGTAGGAGGTTACTGCTAGTCATGAGAAATAGATATCTCAGCTAATGATTTCAGTGCTTTTCTAAGTATGGAAAGAAGCCAAAATCCAGGTTCATAAAAAATTTCATCTGGAGTATTTCTAACTGTCTAAGGACATGGTTTGCCTCGTTCCTGATCTTGGCCCTGAAATCCTTCCAGGGTGTACTGTATGTAGGTCAGAGACCAAAGTGACTAATGACTCCATTCCTGAAGAACTGGATTCTGGGCAACACTCTTTCCTTTCTGCTTTTGACCACCTTCCTCTGATTCTGCCTCCTCCACCCCAATTTTTCACTTCATTTTAAATTACTGCAGTAGTCGCCCCTTATTGTGGTTTTACTTTCTGTGGTTTCAGTTAACCGAGGCCAGCTGTGGTTCAAAAATATTAAATGGAAGATCCCAGAAATAATCCACAAGTTTTAAATTGTGTACTGTTCTGAAAAGCATGTTGGGACCCCAAGCCCTCCTGATCTGTCGCTCCCAAGAGGTGAATCCTCCTTTTCTTTAACAAATCCCACTCATCAGTCACTTAATAGCCTCCTGGGTTATCAGACTGAGTATAGTAGTATCACAATGATTACGCTCTCGAAAGCCTTATTTTACTTAATAATGGCCCCAAAGCACACGAGTAGTGATGCTGGCAATTAGGATATTCTCTAACTGTGCCTAATTTAAAAAGTAAACTTTATCTGAGGCATGTGGTTTCGTGCATGCTAGGTCACTTTAGTCGTGTCCAACTCTGTGCGACCCTATGGACTCTAGGCCGCCAGGTTCCTTTGTCCATGGGATTCTCCAGGCAAGAATACTGGAGTGGGTTGCCATACCCTCCTCCAGGGGATCTCCCCATCTTAGGCATGTATGTTTAGGAAAAATCGCAGCATATATAGAGTTTGATTCTATCCTTGATTTCAGGCATCCACTAGGGGTCTTGGAATGTATCCCCTGAGGGTGAGCCGGGGTGCGGGGGGCCGGGGGGGGGAATGATTGTAAGTATTAACTGAGAGGCCATACTCTGGAGCTTATCAATATCCTGTTCTGAATTGTTATTTGATTATTTGGAATTGTTATTTGTTAATTGCTATTCATGTACTGAATCTCTCTCCAAAGTGATGGTGGGAGCTGCAGTGACTGAATACCAGTTTTGTCAAAATCTTTGAATATACAAAACCTTTGCCCTGTCTTTTATTTTTTTGATAACTTTTATTTATTTATTATCTATTTATGTGTTGGCTGCTCCAGGTCTTCATTGCTCTTGCTCTCTAGTCGCTGCAAGCAGGTGTAGCTGCTCGTGGCATCTGGTAGTTTAGTTTCCCCACCAGGCATTGAACTCCTGTCCTCTGCAAACTCCTGTCTGTCCCCTGCTTTGGTAGGCAGATTCTTAATCACTGAACCACCAGGGAAGTCCCTGCCCATTCTTCTTGAGGTGAGACCATTCATTCGTTGGGTGGTTGTGACTCCTTATGGCTGAGTCAGATCTTGTACCGGAGATCATACTGTTAATATTTTCATTAAAATTGGCTTTAGGGGAACTTCCCTGGTGGCCTGGAGGTTAAGATTCCATGCTTCCCCTGCCAGGGGCGCCCGTTCGACCTCTAGTCAGGGAACTAACATCTTGCATGCTGCTTGGTGTGGCCAAAAAAAAATGGCTTTAGAACTGAGAAATCTGATTATTTCCTCTGTACAGTGGAGGGGCAGAGTTCAAATCTTTTGTTCGAAGCCACTTAGTAACTTTGGAACTTAAGTGAGGGGCAGAGGCAAAGCTGCAGTCTTCAGTGATGGTTATTGAGATGACAGAACAATTAAATAAGAGTAAAGCGCAGAGACATTACTTTGCCAACAAAGGTCCGTCTAGTCAAGGGTATGGTTTTTCCAGTGGTCGTGTATGGATGTGAGAGTTGGACTGTGAAGAAAGCTGAGCACCAAAGAATTGATGCTTTTGAACTGTGGTGTTGGAGAAGACTCTTGAGAGTCCCTTGGACTGCAAGGAGATCCAACCAGTCCATTCTAAAGGAGATCAGCCCTGGGTGTTCTTTGGAAGGAATGATGCTAAAGCTGAAACTCCAGTACTTTGGCCACCTCATGCGAAAAGTTGACTCATTGGAAAAGACTCTGATACTGGGAGGGATTGGGGGCAGGAGGAGAAGGGGACGACAGAGGATGAGATGGCTGGATGGCATCACTGACTCGATGGACATGAGTCTGAGTGAACTCCGGGAGTTGGTGATGGACAGGGAGGCCTGGCATGCTGCAATTCATGGGGTCGCAGAGAGTCGGACATGACTGAGCGACTGAACTGAACTGAACTGAAAGATAGCACTGCAAAAACAATTAAGCTTCAAGTTTAAAAAGCCAACCTATGAGAAAAGCCATCAAGCCATTTACATCATAAAAATGTATTTCATGGTAAAAAAGCCATTTTATAAATCTGGTAACACAACAAAACTGGAGTTAAAAAGTGCAGAACTTTTTTTTAAATTGAAATACAGTTGAATTACAATGTTGTGTTAGTTTCTGCTGCACAGTGAAGTGATTCAGTTATACATGCATATATATGTGTGTGTGTAACTGTGGATCACAATAAACTGTGGAAAATTCTTAAAGAGATGGGAATACCAGACCACCTGACCTGTCTCTTGAGAAACCTGTATGCAGGTCAGGAAGCAACACTTAGAACTGGACATGGAACAACAGACTGGTTCCAAATAGGAAAAAGAGTACGTCAAGGCTGTATATTGTCACCCTGCTTATTTAACTTATATGCAGAGTACATCATGAGAAACGCTGGACTGGATGAAGCACAAGCTGGAATCAAGATTGCCGGGAGAAATATCAATAACCCCAGATATGCAGACGACACCACCTTTATGGCAGAAAGCGAAGAAGAACTAAAGAGCTTCTTGATGAAAGTCAAAAAGGAGAGTGAAAAAGTTGGCTTAAAGCTCAACATTCAGAAAACGAAGATCATGGCATCTGGTCCTATCGCTTCATGGGAAATAGATGGGGAAACAGTGGAAACAGTGTCAGACTTTATTTTTGGGTGCTCCAAAATCACTGCAGATGGTGACTGCAGCCATGAAATTAAAAGACACTTACTCCTTGGAAGGAAAGTTATGTCCAACCTAGATAGCATATTGAAAAGCAGAGACATTACTTTGCCAACAAAGGTCCATCTAGTCAAGGTATAGTTTTTCCAGTAGTCATGTATGGATGTGAGAGTTGGACTGTGAAGAAAGCTGAGCGCCGAAGAATTGGTGCTTTTGAACTGTGGTGTTGGAGAAGACTCTTGAGAGTCCCTTGGACTGCAAGAAGATCCAACCAGACCATCCTAAAGGAGATCAGTCCTGGGTGTTCATTGGAAGGACTGATGTTGAAGCTGGAACTCCAATACTCTGGCCACCTGATGCAAAGAACTGACTCTTTGGAAAAGACCCTGATGCTGGGAAGGATTGAAGGCAGGAGGAGAAGGAGACGACAGAGGATGAGATGGCTGGATTGCATCATCGACTTGATGGGCATGAGTTTAGGTAAACTCCAGGAGTTGGTGATGGACAGGGAGGCCTGTGCTGTGGTTCATGGGGTTGCAAAGAGTTGGACATGACTGAGCAACTGAACGGAATATATATATATATATATATACATTCTTTAAAATACAGCTGGTAAAGAATCCGCCTGCAATGCGGGAGACCTGGGTTTGATCCCTAGGTCAGGAAGATCCCCTGGAGAAGGGAAAGGCTACCCATTCCGGTATTCTGGCCTAGAGAATTCCATGGACTATAGGGCTCGCAGAGTTGGACACGACTGAGTGACTTTCACTTTCACTTTCTTTTCTTTAAAATACCCCTTTCCATTATGGTTTCTCACAGGATATTGCATATAATCCCCTGGGCTGTACAGTAGAACCTTACAGTCCATCGATTCTATGTATAATAATAGCTTGTGTCTGATGATCCTAACCTCCCAGTCATCCCTTCCCCACCCGCTCCCCCTCAGGAACCGTCAGTCTGTTCTCTGTGTCTGTGTGTCTGTTTTGTAGACAAGTTCATTTGTGTCCTATTTGAGACTCCACACCTAAGTGCTATCAGGTGGTATCTGTCTTTCTCTTTCTAACTCACTTTACTTCGTATGATCATCTCTAGGTCCGTCCAGATTGCTGCAAATCCATGCCCTGCGTGTCTTGTTATTATTGTGCTCTTAAATATTTTGGCCTGAAGAATTTTTTTCTGTCTGAAGGCTTTTCTCGCAAAGAGGAATGCTTTTCAGTTTTTCTGTTGAAATTGCCCTCACATCTCTTCTGACAGAGCTGCAAACATGCTGACAACCCCCAGATGATCTGATGGGATCCTTAACAAGTGTGGAGGTGTCCTCCAGACGGGAAGTCCCACCCTTGCTGAGCTCATGGCTTCAGGGTTAGAAATCCAGGTGGGAATATGTTTGACAGATCTGCCAGGAGCCGCAGGATGACTTTCCTGATCTGGCAGAACAAATCTCACATATTTTACCCATTTTCAGGCATTTAAAAACAATTTTTGCAAGATTCGTACCTTCCATGTACAATATCTTCAGGTTCGCTGATATTTACTGCAAGAAGAGCTCAGTGGTGTTTATACTGAATTTGGGGCGAGCTCTATGACCTCCACTCCTACCCCCCCACCAACTTCTCTTTAGTTCTCAAACTCCATTCCCCTGAGACCCCTGGTTCTGATGACTGACTGATGTCCTTCAAGCTTCAAGCTCTAGGACCTATTCCTCCCCCAGGTCTTCAGCCAGAGTCATTCTTCTGCTAAATCAATCTGCCATGTCCTTCGAGATTCTGCTCAGGACTCTCTTCTGAGAAACCTTTCCTAAAAACCTGACTCCGTATGCTGATTTTTCATCATTAGGCTTCCCCATGCTTTTCCAGGTGGCTCACTGGTTTAAGGAATCCACCTGCCAAGCAGGAGACCCAGGTTTGATCCCTGGGTCTGGGAGATCCCCTGGAGAAGGAAATAGCATGCCTGGAAAATACCATGGACAGAGGAGCCTGAAGGGAGTTGTAAAAGAGTCAGACATGACCCAGCAACTAAACAAGACAACAAAAACAAAATGCCCTCAGTACCATGAAGTTTGACCAATGGCTCTACAGCAACAGAAATTTGCATTCACATCACTTTTCTCTTTTCTTAATTTATTTGCCTAAATTTCCAGGACTGAGTTTACTGGATCCAAGTATACAGACATCTTGATGGCTGATAGAATTCATTCATTCAGAATGTATTTGTTGGGCAGCTTTGGGGTGCTGAAACTGGGCCAGCAGTTGGTGATGAAATAGCAAAATGTCAGCCTTCCTGAACATATTACCAGTAGAGGGAGAAGACCATACACAAATGGATGGGCACTCATGTAGCTGACAGCCAGGGAGAGAAACAGCGCAGAGTAGGAGACCTGGAAGTGCCTGGTGGGGCACGGTGGTGAGGGTTGGGAGTTGCTGTCTTACACAGGGAGATGAGGAGAGGACTCTGTGTTGAGGGGATATTTGAGCAGAGACCTGGAAGAGACCTGTGACAAGCCGGAGGGATGTTCCTCTGAAGTTCTCCACGTTATACATCAAACTCCCATTGACTTTCTGTGTTACATATGGTTATGTGTATGTTTTTGGGGAAACAGTGGAAACAGTGTCAGACTTTATTTTTCTGGGCTCCAAAATCACTGCAGATGGTGACTGCAGCCATGAAATTAAAAGACGCTTACTCCTTGGAAGGAAAGTTATGACCAACCTAGATAGCATATTCAAAAGCAGGGACATTACTTCGCCAACAAAAGTTCGTCTAGTCAAGGCTATGGTTTTTCCAGTGGTCACATATGGATGTGAGAGTTGGACTGTGAAGAAGGCTGAGCGCTGAAGAATTGATGCTTTTGAAGTGTGGTGTTGGAGAAGACTCTTGAGAGTCCCTTGGACTGCAAGGAGATCCAACCAGTCCATTCTGAAGGAGATCAGCCCTGGGATTTCTTTGGAAGGAATGATGCTAAAGCTGAAACTCCAGTACTTTGGCCACCTCATGCGAAGAGTTGACTCACTGAAAAAGACTCTGATGCTGGGAGGGATTGGGGGCAGGAGGAGAAGGGGACGACAGAGGATGAGATGGCTGGATGGCATCACTGACTCGATGGACGTGAGTCTGAGTGAACTCCGGGAGTTGGTGATAGACAGGGAGGCCTGTCGTGCTGCGATTCATGGGGTCACAAAGAGTCGGACACGACTGAGCGACTGATCCGATCTGATGTGTATGTTTCAATGCTATTCTCTCAAATCATCCTACCCTCTGCTTCTCCCACTAAGTCCAAAAGTTGTTCGTGTCTGTCTCCTTCACTGCCCTGCATGTAGGATCACGAGTACCATCTTCTAGATTCCATATATATATATGTTAATATATGTTTATTTGTCTTTCTTATTTCACTCTGTACAATAGGCTCTAGGTTAATCCTCTTGGTTTCTGCAGTAATCAACACGTATCAGCCATATGTATACATATGTCTCTTCCCTGTTGAACACGCCCCCCTCATTTTCTTTTTAAAGTCTTTTTTCTTTCTGCTGTGGACTGAAAGCTTGTGTTCCCTTCCCCTACACAACCAAATTCGTATGTGGAAGGCCTCATCCCTAATGTGATGGTGTTTGGAGGTGGGGCCTTTGGGAGGAGATCAAGCTTGGATGAGGTCATTCAGGTGGAGCCCCATTATGGGACTGGTACCCTATTAAGGGAATGAAGATGAGAGAGTCAATTCCTAGGCAGGTTGATAAGAAGTCCAGCATCCTTGAGGAAGAGAAAGGGCTCTAGGGTTCCTGAAGTGGCGACAGGGGTCTGGGGTTCTCAAGGAGGAGCAAAGGACAAACTTTTTTTCTCTACATTCCTTAGCCTTAGTCACATAAAACTGTTTTTTGTTTTTTTTTTCTTTAAGCCCAGAACTGATGATTACACAACAAACAACTCAGGTTAAACTCTGTACTAGTGATTGTATAACAACAATGTATACCTTTTAAGGACAGTTTCACCTTCCTGAAACTGAACTGAACTGAAAATGAAGTGAATTCGCTCAGTTATGTCTGACTCTTTGCGACCCTGTGGACTGTGGCCTACCAGGCTCCTCCATCCATGGGATTTTCCAAGCAAGAGTACTGGAGTGGGTTGCCATTTCCTTCTCCAGGGAATCTTCCCTACCCAGGGATCGAACCCAGGTCTCCCGCATTGTAGGCAGACGCTTTACCATCTGAGCCACTATTCACATTGAACTCCTGAAAACCTTCTGACTAATCCTGATATCTTAGAATGTATTTTATGGGAGTGGGTCTGGTAGGATTTTTCTATTGTTAAGTTTTAATCCTGTTATCCTAAAATGTAACTGTGGGAGTGGGTCTGGTAAAATTTTTTACAACTTTGAGACTTTCTTTTGATTTATTGTAATAACTAACTTAAAAAGTATATAACTACCCCCTTCAACAATAGCAAGGGGGGCATTCTCCGTCCCCCTTCTGATGTCTATGTCAGAAACTTCCTTTGTCCCTTTTCACTTTAATAAAACTCTGCTATACAAAAGCTCATGAGTGATCAAGCCTGGTCCCTGGTCCTGAAGTTAAATCTTCTTCCTCGGAGATCAGGAATCTGACACCGTTCACTGTAAGCTATCGAAGGGATCAGAGCTTTCTCTCTGTCTCTCTCGATGCCTTGTGAGGACCAGGAAGAGAGAGCTCCGCAAGGATCCAGCCATGCTGGCACCCTGATCTCAGACTTTCAGCCTCCAGAACTCTGAGAGGTGAATGTCTGCTGTTTGAGCCACCCACTCTTTGGTATTTGTTACAGCAGCTTGAGCTCATCAAGACATTTTCTCCTTTTCTGCTTGCGTAACCTCAACTCACCTGTCTTCAGATCTGCTCATGAGCCACACCCAGCAATTTTTCTTTGCAGTTACCGTACTTCATTGCTCCAGAATTTATATATTTTTTTTCGTAAAGATTTTTTTTTTTGATGTGGACCATTTTAAAGTCTTTATTGACTTGGTTATGTCAACTAAAAAAAAAGATGTACAACTTGAGAGTTGTGAGTTAAGTTTTATTTGGGGCAAAAGGAGGTCTGCAGCCCGGAAGGCAGCATCTCAGATAGCTCTGAGAGACTGCTCCAAAGTGGCAGTAGGGGAAAGTCAGTATATGAGGTTTTGGTGAAAGGGGAGTTCAATACCATGAACCACTCAATTTACAAAAGGTTTTTTTTGTTAGTCATGAGGGTCTGATGTCCCCATGAAGGGATTTAGTGCTTCTCTAGTTATGAGGAGGTGCAAGGATTGAGATAAAATCTGTTCCTAAAAACATCCAACTATCTAAAGACCTTTCCCACCAGATTCCCTGGAGCACAGAGGGCCTCACTGCACCCTGAACTCCCTCAGGGGGTGCTGAAGGTCCACAGCTGTAGCAGCACGGGGTTCAGTCTCCGTAGAGGCAGATGGCAAATGGCTTTGTTGTTCAGCAGTTGGCAGTGCTCTTGGTAAGTGCCAATTTGTAGTTGACAGTTACAATAATGCTTCTATTTTATATTTTGTTTTTTTGGCCCCAAGGTATGTGGAATCTTAGTTCCCACTGGAAGGGAAAGTCTTAACTACTGGACTGCCAGGGAAATCCATGTATTTGTTTATTTAAAAAAGATTCTCATCTCTTTATTGGTATGATCTGTGGTGGGACATGGTTCTCATGCTGTGTTCACAGGCATGGCCTCCTTGAGTTCTCTGAATCTATTTAACGTCTGGTTAAATGTCTTTCTTTAGTAAGTTCAACTTCTGGGCTTAAAGGAAGTTCCTGACTGCTTTTTTCTTGAAGGCCATATTTTCTGTGTCTTTATAGGTCTAATAATGTTTTTGTTGCAAACTGGACACAAGAAATCATATGCTGTACAAACTCTGGGAATCACATGGTCCAGGCTCTGCTGGCAACAGCTGCTGTTTGTTTACAAACTTTCCTGAACTCAAGGTGTAGAGTCTATTTTCTTTGTCACATGTGGCCACTGGGATTTCAAGAGAACTTGCAGACAGGCCAGTGATGACAGAGTCTGGCAATGGGGCTTTTTGGGGGAGCAACTTTCCCCAAGCCCCACAGCTGGGAAGAGAAAGATGGGCCCAGGGCAGGTTAAAATGCTGCAAAGTTAACATTTCATACAGAGATTCAGTCATTTTGGGGGGGAATATATCTCCTCAAATGGTTGCACGCCTTTGGTTAATTTCCAGAGTGTTGAAAAAAATTGCTTTTGATAATTTTCTGTCATTAGCAGCCAGACCTGATTTCAACATTTGCTTGAAACTTACTCTTTTTGGGTCTTCGTTGCTGTGCCGAGGCTTTTTCTAGCTGTGGCGAGTGGGGCTTGCTCTGTAGTTGTGGTGTGCGGGTTTAGTTGCCCCACGGTATGTGGAATCTTCCTGGACCAGGGATCGAACCTGTGTCTCTTACACTGGCAGGTGGACTCTTAACCACGGACACCAAGCAAGTCCCTGAAACTTACTTTTATATCGCTTGCATCCAGGTTTGTAAAACTCTTTGCTCGTCACTCCTTGGATTCCATCTTTAATTCAGCTCACCCACTTGCTGTCAGTTGCTCCCTGTCATTGCCTCTCTGTGGTAAGTCTCGCCTCTCTAGGATGTGGGGCTTTATCCCAAGCCTGTATCACATCCTGGCATTTTCGTTTCCATTTTCAACCGGGGCATGAACACAGGAAGGGGATGTTTTCTTATTGTATAATCGGTGCGCTTTCCATGGCTGAGTGATTGGTGAGTTGACTTGGGTTTGTATTGAGACTTCCAGGTTAGTTTTCTTGATACGTCTTTTTTTTTTTTTTTTTTTTTAACTGAAGGACAGATGCAGCCAGCTACCAAATTACTGGGGATATGTGTGTACACGTGTGTGACGATCCCTGAGAAGTCAGAGGGGTGGGGGATGACTGAGCAGAGAAGGAAGGAAAGCAGACAAGGGGGTCCCAGCCTGGCCAGAAAGGCTAGCTTGACTGTTTAGTCCTGTGCCCTGCCTCTGGGGAGGCTCTGGGGTGTGCTGCTGCTGAGAAGCCTCCTTCAGGAGGGAGGCGGGGAGATTCATCCTTCCGTTCTGTCTCCCGTTATCAGCGTTCCCTTCACAGGGATCAAACCCCCACACTTCTGGGTTCTGCCACCTGCCCCAGAGGCCCCAGGAGTTGGAACCTCTCCTGGGCTGCTTCTGTTAGCCACCCCTTCTTTGGGTAGTCTTATTTCTCTTAAGGAGCCTGTATTTTTTACCAAACTTTATTTTGTAATGGGATTTAGCCAGTTGACAAGCAACATTGTGATAGTTTTAAGTGAACAGCAGAGGGGCTTGAGAGAGTCAATTCTTAGGCAGGTTGATAAGAAGTCCAGGGTCCCTGAGGAGGAGAGAGGGGTCTGGAATTCTCAAGGAGGAGGAAAGGACAAATGTCTTTTTTTCCTCTACATTCCTTAGTCTTAGTCAGATAAAACATTTTTTTTCTTTAAGCCTGGAACTGATGATTACACAACAAACAACTCAGTTTAAACTCTGTACTAAGGATTATATAACAACAAGGCATCCTGCTTGAGGACTGTTTCTCCTTCCTGAAACCCTTCTGGCTAATCCTATTATCTTAAAATGTAAATTATGGGAGTGGGTCTAGTAAGATCTGTACAACCTTGAGACATTCTTTTGATTTATTGTAATAACCAGTTAAAAAGTATATAATTCCCTTGCTAAGGCTAGGGATGGGGAGCACTCTCCATCCCCCTTCTGATGCCTATGTCAGAAGCTTCCTCTCTCCTTTTTCACTTTAATAAAACTCTGCTTACACAAAAGCTCTTGAGTGATCAAGCCTGGTCCCTGGTCCTGAAGTTAAACCTTTGGAGATCATGAATCTGACACCATTGACCATAAGCTATCAGATTCACCCATACATACACATGTATCCATTCTCCCCCAAAGCCCCCTCCCATTAGAAAGTCCAGGAAAGTAAGGCATTATTTTATTAGTTAGCTGCCTGCACCACCTCTTTTCCCCCTCTCTATTTCTTTTTTTTTTTTGCTGCATAGTCTTTGCTTTCCCCTTTGTCTGACAGCAATTTTAAATTATATTTGAAAAGATAGACTAGATTTACCATTTTTAATTTTATATTATAGTTGATTAACAATGTTGTGTTAGCTTCTTAAGTGTACAGCAACGTGATTCAGTTATACATTTACACGTATCTATTCTTTTTCAAATTATTTCCCATTTAGGCTATTACAGAATATTGAGCTATACAGTAGGTCCTTGTTGGTTATCTGTCTTTAAATATAGCAGTGTGTACATGTCAATCCCAAACTCTCAACCTATCCCTTCACCCCCTACCCCTCGTCTGTTAACCGTAAGTTCATTCTCCAAGTCTGCAAGTCTCTTTCTGTTTTGTAAATAAGTTCATTTATATAATTTTTTTTTTTTAGATTCCACATATAAAGAATATCATATGATTTTTGTCTTTCTCTGACTTACTTCAGTTAGTATAATAATTTCCAGGTCCATTCATGTTTCTTCAAATGGCATAATTTCATTCTTTTTGTGGCTGAGTAATATCGCATTGCATAAAGGTAACAAATCTTTATCCATTCCTCTGTCAATGGGCATTTAGGTTGATTCCCTGTCTTGGCGGTTGTGCATAGTGCTGCTATAAGCAGTGGGGTGCATGTACTTTTTTGAGCCCTGTTTTTCTCTGGATTATCTGCCCAGAGTGGGATCACTGGTAGCTCTACTTTTAGCTTTTCCAAGGAACCTCCATACTGTCCTCCATAGTGGTTTTACCAACTTACATTCCCAAGGACAGTGTGGGAAGGAGGCTTCCCTTTTCTCTGTATCCACCCTGAAGAGACAGAGTGCATTGGTCATTCAATCTTTCCTCTGACATTTGTGATCAATATATATTGTTGACAATTTGTCATAGATTAACTAATTACTTAATTAATTATAACTTCACAGCTCGTTATGGGTAATGTCATGTAAAGTTTTAGGATTGTTGTTAAAATTGGGACCATCTCTACTGAGTTTCTTTCACTCGTGAGCTTTAATACTGCAAGGCATTTCAAGTTTTCTTGTGATGGACTATTTAATGTCCTTTCTGTAGTGACATGTTAGGAGTTTCACATTATCTTTATTACTATCAATGTCACAGAAGCAAAAGTTGAAATCTTATTTCAGTGTGAGTCTGTGGTTCATTTCTCATTAATAGGATACCAAATCATTCAAGAAACTATTATTTCT
The DNA here is from genome assembly GCF_027580195.1 of Bos mutus. Classification (NCBI taxonomy): domain Eukaryota; kingdom Metazoa; phylum Chordata; class Mammalia; order Artiodactyla; family Bovidae; genus Bos; species Bos mutus. Next base: position 150,915,799 of record NC_091617.1, on the reverse strand, counting down.
ACTAGAAGTTTATTTCCTTGTCTTAATGATTGACTGCTTTTAGGATCATCTAAACTTTTTCATTAATATTCTCTTTGCAATAACAGAATTACTTCTGTTGTTCATTTCTTATCTTTATAGCTTTTAAAATATTCTATTAATTTTTGTGTGTTTTTTCTCTCAGTGCTTTAATAAATTCTAGTGTCAAAAAGAGGAGAAGGAAATGGCAACCCATTCCAGTGTTCTTGCCTGGAGAATCCCATGGATGGAGAAGCCTGGTAGGCTGCAGTCCATGGGGTCGCACAGAGTCGGACACGACTGAAGCGACTTAGCAGCAGCAGTGTCAAAAGGATTCTTTCTAATATATATCCTTATATTAGAGTCTATAATTTCTCCCTTGTTTTATTGAAACCTTTCAAAGCATATTTTCCAATTGTAGCTAAACTGGCATATTTAAATTTTATCAACTTATTTTGAATAATTCTTTTTGCAATCCTGTTGTATTTGGGTTTCTCACTTCAATCTTTAAAAACGTATATTAGAGTACTTATAATATTGTTGTATCAAAGCTATAAGGCTAGAACAAATTTTAATGACATGTGTCTGCAATTAGACTCTTCAAAGAAAAATCCAGTTGATAATGTGTGCTTAAAGAGCTCAAACACTGAACCTGATAAAGAAAACATGTATTATTGCAAAGTATCAGAGAAGTTAACAACTCTCAGTCTTATGAAGGCAGGTTTTTTTTTTCCTGTGAGATTAAAGAAATGAGATGCTCAAGGCAAATATATTGTGGCATCTGTGTCACCAAGACAGGTGAACTGGAACAGTGGGCGGGAGGAGTATTCCTGGAAATCATCTCTGCACTAGAGTAGTTTCTCATTTCATTTTTCTGATAAAGTTCCTTATCTCTTCACCAATTTTGCCCATATTTCACTCCGAATATGTTAACACATATATTAATACATTTAAAGTCTTTATTTGCCCATGACAGTTTTGGGTCATCCCTGGGCCTGTTTTTATTGACTGTTTTTTCTCCTATTTATGGGTCATATTTCCTATTTTTAATTGACTGCTGCAATTTGAGTATAATAGAGCAGTGAAAACTGACAGAAATTACAATTTGTTCCCAAGAAGTGCTTGCTCTTTTGTGAATCAAGAATCTTGGACTAGGATCCGGTCTCTTCAATGCAATCATTAGATGAGCCAAATTGGGACTGAACTTGTCACTCTAGTTCATTTAATTCACTTCTGTTTTCAAATACCTGGAGCATGGGATCACCTTCGTTCCAGAAGGGCTGTGAGATCTGATACCACAAAATTTCTCTTTGGTTCCTGTGTTATCTTCCTGGCCACGACTGACTCCGTAAGATTCCATGGGAGAGGGCTGGCAGACAGCTGACAGGCCAGATTCAGGCCTACATGTCAGCTGGTCAACACTAGTTTCTTCTCTACCCACAGCAGACTTGCCTTTCTCCCATCCAGGCTCCCATACTGACCCCAGTAATGAAAGAAGGGCCCATCCTGCTCTGGATTTTAATTTATTTGGATGTCTTTGAATCTACAATTCTTCATTGGCACTAAAAAGCAAACAATTTCGAGCTTATCCAGTGCTTTCTCGTTCCTGTGCTGTAGTGGTGGTCTTCAGTGATCTCTTCCATCTTAACCAGAAGTGGAACCTCTTCATTTCATTTTTGATTTGGTAACATCTGCTCTTTTATAGGGCGTCCCTTGTGGCTCAGCTGGTAAAGAATCCACCTGCAATGTGGGAGACCTGGGTTCAATCCCTGGGTTGGGAAGATCCCCTGGAGAAGGGAAAGGCTACCCACTCCAGTATTCTGGCTTGGAGAATCCCATGGACTGGATAGTCCATGGGGTCGAAAAGAGCTGTTTTTTTTTTTGTTTTTTTTTAATAAATTTATTTTAATTGGAGGTTAATTACTTTACAATATTGTATCGGTTTTGCCATACATCAACATGAATCCGCATTATATTTTGTTTCTTTTAAGCCATTATTTGTTTTGTTTATTGCTCTTTATGTCTGTTCTAATTTATTTTTTATGAAAATTTCCCTTATACTTCTAATCCTGTTCTGTCACCTGTCCTTTCAAACCTTTTATTTCTAAATGTTTCTAGTTATGATTTAAGTTACACTTTTTTTTTATGGCCACACTGTCCGACATATGGGACCTCAGTTTTCTGACCAGAGATTGAAACTGGGCCACCGCCGTGAAAGCCGAATCCTAACCCCTGCACTGCCGGGAAAGTTCCTAAGTTACGCTATAATAGCATCTATCACTTGCTTAGTTCCTTTTGCCTCATTTAAAATTCATCTGCATTGTGCAGTGTAGGTTTCTGTTTTGCTCTCATTGTCTGTAGGGACAGTATTGTGTTCTTTTCAGCATGCAATAACTTTTATATTAGAATTGGTCACGATCCTCTTCTATTGCGTTTTGTGTTTTGAGTGAAATGAGTTTTTCTGTGTTTCTGGGAGTGAGGGATACTTTGAGACAGGTTTTGTAGCTTCCTGGCTCCAGCACGCCCTCTTCTGATGCTTTTGCCAAGTGACAGAAAATGTTATATTTCCAGAGATCTGACGTTCGGGTCCCCTCCCCCATGTTGTTCCTGCACCATCTCTGTTTTCAGCATCCGTCGCTCCTATATCCTCTGTGTGGAGTTTGTCTTGAAAGGAAGCTTGCCTGCACTATTTCTGAGGGCTTCTAGACTGTTCCTTCCTGGTCAGAACGGTGTGTCATGGTCGCCTTGTGGCCCCTGGTGAACTGGGTGTTACCATTCTCAGCCTGGACCTGTGTGCTTTCTGTGAATACAGGCGAGCACTGTTGTGGTTTTTCTGTTCTCCGGGCTGTTGGAATTCCTTCCTTTCCTCTCACATAGGTCTACAACCACGTGGGTCTTGTAGCTGTTTTGATTTACCCCACAGGCTCATTTTGCAAAATTCAGTGGGACGCGTGTGTGTGTGTGTGTGTGTGTGTGTATGGCTTAGTCACTAAGTCATGCATGACTCTTTGTAGCCTCACAGACTGTAGCCCACCCAGTTCCTCTGCCCATGGAATTTTCCAGGCAAGAATATTGGAGTGGGGTGCCGTTTCCTACTCTAGGGGATCTTCTGGATGCAGGGATCAAACCTGCATTTCTTGTGTCTCCTGCATTGGCAGGTAGATTCTTTACCACTAATGCCACCATGGCTTCCTGGGTGGCTCAGGCAGTAAAGCGTCTGCTGGCAATGGGGGAGACTTGGGTTCAATCCCTGGGTTGGGAAGCTTTCCTGGAGAAGGGAATGGCAACCCACTCCAGTACTCATGCCTGGAAAATCCCATACCAGCTTCCTCTGGCAGGCTACACTCCATGGTGTCGCAAAGAGTCGGACACAACTGAGCAACCTCACTAATGCCACCGTACCTTGTCAATTATTTTGTTGTTGAAGTTCAAGGTCTCTGATTTTTTAAAAAGTTGCTGATTTATTTCTGACTGTGTTGGACCTTTGTTGCTGCTCCGGCTTTGCTCTACTGTGGCGAGCGGGGGCCGCTCCAGGTGCAGAGCACAGGCTCTAGGGACGGGCTTCAGTAGTTGCAGCATGTCAGCTCAGCAGCTGGGCTCTGGATCGTTGGTTCAGTAAGCCGTGGCACATGGGCTTAGTTGCTCTAAGCACGTGGGATCTTCCTGGATCAGGGATCAACCCATGTCTCTGCACTGGCAGGCAGATTCTTTACCACGGAGCCACCAGGAGAGCCCCACAAGGTCTCTGATTTTGATACAGATGTTGCTTGGTTTGAGTTGATGGGGAAATTTGGAGAGATGAAAATTTATGCCTCATAATCTCCCCAGAATAAATGAAAGTGAAGTCACTTAGTCGTGTTTGACACTTTGTGACCCCATGGTCTGTAGCCTACCAGGCTCCTCCATCCACGGAATTTTCCAGGCAAGAGTACTGGAGTGGGGTGGCCATTTCCTTCTCCAGGATACCTTCCCAACCCAGGGATTGAACCTGGGTCTCCTGCCTTGCAGGCAGACACTTTACCGTCTGAGCCACCAGGGAAGCTCAAGTAATCTCCCCAGAATATTGTCATAATTATTTTGAAATGATTAAAAAAAAAAAAAGAGTCTACTGATGACTTACCTCTGATGCCAGTCAACTGGGATATTTCTAGACAGGATGATTCTGTCCCAGTTAGGTGGCTAAACAAGGCCATGTCACCATCTATGACTTTTCATAGAATCCCACAAACTCTGACCTGATTCCTTCATGCTTTGTATTTTCTCTGCTATGAGCTGAACTGTGTGCCCCCTAGATTAATACCTATTGACATCCTAACCTGCATGCCTCAGAATGTGACTGTATTTGGAGACAGGGTCTTTAAAGAGGTCATTCAGCTTAAATGAGGTTATATGGATGGGCCCTAATCCAACAGGACTAGTGTCTGCCGGGGTCCAGCCCCGGCTGATCCAGGGTATTCGAAGGAGAGACGGCGTAGGTGAGCATCAGGAAACAACTGCTTAATTAAATGTTAATTAAGGATATAAAAAGTAATAGAATGAGGATAGCTCAGTGAGGAAATTCAGTGGAGAAAAGAGGCTGAATAATTCAGCCAGAAGGTAAGAGAAAGAACAACATGGGGAGACCAAGTTTCGGTGAACAAGGCCCGCACTTTATTTTCCAAAGTAGTTTTTATACCTTAAATTATGCATAGAGGATAATGGGGGAAGGGGTAGAGTCATGCAGCAAGCCAGGCTTTCTTCCTGGCTTGCTTATCATATGCAAAAGCTTAGGTGATTTGCATCATCTTCTGGCCTGGAGGCCTGTTAACATTTTAAGACCCTTTCTTCAGAAAACTTATTTTTCTCTAAAGGTGATTGGTCAGGAGCCACCCTCCAAAAGCATTAGATAAAGTTGCATTCCTACAGAGCAAAGGTGTGGTGGGCTATAACAAGAAAAAGAATTAACTCAAGGGTCCCAGGTTACAAACATTAAAGCTACCACTTACACCAATTATATTAATCAATACACTGCCAGGGACACAGCAGGTAAGGGATATGGAAACTTAGCAGCAAACATTGGCCCAACAAGTGAAAATCCCTTCACCAATACAATTTCTAATCAATCTTTTAACTACTCAAAAGAATCTGTGTTTAGACAGTTTAGAACATCTCCTGCCTCTCACAGTTGGGAGGCTCTGAACAATCACATGTGGCCAGAAAAACCTATTCAGTCAGGCTAGAGGATTTCCAAAGGAGTTTGTAGGTTGAAACACTGTCACACCCAGGAATTATTAACTGGAGCTGTAAGCTAACTCTTTTTTTCAGAGAGGTAGTGGGGGACAGCCCCTCGTAAAGTCAGAGGTGTAGGTGAAGGCACAAAACAGAAAGTAGGCAGACTCTGGTTTTGGGTGTAAATGCTCGAGAATTTCCAGGGGGACTCCTGAGGGTCGATCCCACCTTTGCGTATGCCAAGCCTCCTTCCTCATGGCCTTTGTCATGGGTGGAGCTCCTCACGCTGGCTCCCGGCAGTGATAGAATTCCAGTTGAGCTATTCCAGATCCTGAAAGATGATGCTGTGGAAAGTGCTGCACTCAATATGCAATATGCCGGCTCCCGGCAGGTGTCCTTATTAGAAGAGGAGATTCAGACACAGAGACATACAGAGGCGCCATGTGAAGATGCAGGGAGAAGGTGGCCGTCTACCAGCCAAGGAGAGAGCCCTTCAGAGGAGACCAACCATGCCGGCACCTTGATCTCACACTTCTGGCCTCCAGGATGAGAATGAGCCTCTGTTTTAAGCCTCTTACTTTGCTATGGCAGCTCTCCCCACCCCCCATCTCTGTCTCTCTCTCTCTCTCTCAGACACACACACACAAATGCACACACTGCTTGTAAGAATCTGACATCTGGAGTCAAAAGACCATGTGCTCATGCTTAGTCACTCAGTCGTGTCCGACTCTCTGTGACCCCATGGACTGTAGCCCTCCAGGCTCCTCTGTCCATGGGATTCTCCAGGCAAGAATACTGGAGTGGGTGGCCATTCCCTTCTCCAGGGGATCTTCCTGACCCAGGGGTTGAATCTGGGTCTTCTGCATTGCAAGTGGCTTCTTTACCATCTGAGCTACCAGGGAAGCCCCTCAAAAGACCACACCAGGGCCTTCTTTTCCCTCTAGATGTATAGAAATGGCTCTCTAGACCTTTCACACCTTTAAAAACTCATTTTGTGGGAAGAAGAAGCTACAATAGTTTTCATTTTATTTGGGGATCTTGGTTCAGAGAACTTGGAGGTGACTGACTTTTTGTCTGTTATCTTATAATCTGTTCCTTTATGGCTGTGCCTACAAGTGTTTAAATTATGCTCAATATGTTCTCTGCATCCTCTCTCTCTCTGTCACCTTGTCTCTCTCTCTCTTTCACTCCGAAGGCATCCTGAATTGTTGGGGGCCAGAGTGAGGTACTCCGCCCATGGCAAAGGTCATGAGGAAGGAGGCTCGACATACGCAAAGGCGGGATCGAGCCTCAGGAGTCCCCCTGGAAATCCTTGAGCGTCTACCCCCGTAACCAGAGCCTGCCTACTTTACTACTTTGTGCACTTACCTACACCTCTGACTTTACGGGGGGCTGTCCCCACCACCTCTTTCGGAGAAGGAGTTAACCTAGAGCTCCAGTCAATAAAAACTCTTGGGTGTGACAAGAGTGTTTTAACCTACAAACTCCTCTGAAGGTTCTCTAGCCTGCCTGACAGGCTCGTCCAGCCACATGTGATTGCTCACAGCCTCCCAACCGTGAGAGGCACAAGATGCTTTAAACCCTCTAAAAACAGGTTCTTTAGAGAAGTTAGAAAACTATTAGTATAAGTATAATGGGCTGATTAGAAATTGTGTTGGTGAAGGGTTTTTCATTTGTTGAGCCAATGTTTGTTGCTAAGTCTCCACATCCCCTGCCCTTACACACATTAATGAATATATAGAATTAACCTTTGATATTAATCACGTTAGACCTTAGGCTAAGTAAATTCTTTCCTTAACTAAAACCCACTACACCCTCACCCTGTAGGAATGTAACTTTACTTGGGTGGCGTCTGTTTTGAGAATAATCAGCCCTGGAGAAATAAGTGTCCTGATTGACTGACCGCTGTCACAAGGAGAGGGTCAGAATTGTCAGCAGGCCCCCCTGGCCAGAAGATGATGTAACACCCCTAAGACCTCTGTATACATTTGTGTGAAGCACCTGACTTTAATAAAAGTCAGGACTGCTGTCCCCACGTGACTTTTGTATAACATCTCAGTGTATAAAAACAGACTCTGGAAAATAAAGAATTGGGATCAGTTTCTCGAAATACTGGTCTCCCCATGTCGCTCTCTCTCTCACTCTGGCTGAGTCTCCATCTGGGCGCAGAACCCACCATGCTTACTAATTATGCCTGGGCTTCTAAGATCCGACCGGGAGGCCTCAGTGTCTCCTCTCCTTCGGGAGAACAGAAGGGCGCCTGCGCGCCTCGTAAGTGGTGCAAACTTCTTGTCTTGAAGTTTTATTGGTCTCCCAGCGTAAACCAAGCTACTCAGCCTCTTTTCTCCACTGAATTTTCCTACTGAGCTATCCTTATTCTATTACTCTTTATATCTTTAATTAATATCTAATTGAAGCTATTGTATCCTGATCCTCGCCTATGCCGTCTCTCCTTCGAATACCCTGGATCAGCTGGGGCTGGTCCCCGGCACTGAATGGGGCGTACGACAGCAGAGGGCAAGTGTTGTTGGAAGTGAGAGGTGGCTTCAAGGTTTCCATCTGCTGCTCACGTGTAGGATGCTGGGTGAAGCACGAGGCATCTCAGAGTCTTTGCTTTCTCCTCTGCAACTATGAAACGATGCTTCTTCAAGGACATGCCGGAGGGGCACGGGAGACAAAGCTGTCGTTTGCTTCCTGGCATGTAATTGATACCAGAGAATGCTACTTTCTGTTTTTCTTTTTTTTTTAAATTCCTCTTCCAACCACAGTTAGCTAGAAAAAAACAATTACAGACCAAAGACAACTTCAATGCATCAAATATATGTTTAAATGTGTGCAAATTCGCAACGCATTACTCACTGCACTCTTCAATAAGTGCCATCAGCGGCAGTTCAAAGGAGTTGCGGCTTCCAAACTCGGAAAGCACACGGTGAAGCTGTTCCACAAAGAGCTCTCTGATGGTGGTCCTCCATGCAAAAACAGAGGCTTGTTTCCAGCACGCTCTGTGCATCGTTGTTTATTCAGCAACTGGCAAGCTGGTGTCCCACCTAGTGGTCAACGGGAGGTAGCCCATTTTGAAAAGAGAAGATATTTCATATGATCTTCTGCTGGGCAGAAACCTGGAGAACAGTCAGTCCATCCTTTTCTCCCCATTTACAGAGGCCCGGGCCGTGTAACCCGGAGGAGGAAATGGCAACCCATTTCCAACTCCAGTCTTCTTGCCTGGAGAATCCCAGGGACGGGGGAGCCTGGTGGCCTGCCATCTGTGGGGTCGCACAGAGTCGGACACGACTGAAGTGACTCAGCAGCCAGTGTTCTTGCCTGCAAAATTCCTTAGACAGAGGAGCCTGGCAGGCTACAGTCCAGGGGGTCGCAAAGAGTCGGGCATGACTGAGTGACTGAGCACACATGCACGCTCGGGCAGTGTAAAGCCCACGATGCGAGAGGTGACGGGTGTGTGTGTGTGTGCGCACGCGTGTGTGCTGTGGCAGTAAAATAGGTACTGCTAGAGAGAAAAAGAGTCATTATATTAAAAGGCATACTGCTGAATGGTTTTCTTAAAATATGAATGATGTCAAGTATTCAGAAAACTTCATGACAAACAGCACATTTACCACCCAACTCTAGTGAGTTCCAGCATTTTTTCATAGCTGCCTCCTGTTTCTTTCAGAAGCAAAGGAACGTACATGCAGACAAAGCTCCTGGTATATCCTTCCACTATCCCTTTGTTGTCCTGTCCCTCACCCAGGGGGAGCCATCATCTCCAATTGGTGTTTACCTAGAATGGCATCGGAGAAGGCATTGGCACCCCACTCCAGTACTCTTGCCTGGAAAACCCCATGGACGGAGGAGCCTGGTAGGCTGCAGTCCATGGGGTTGCTAGGAGTCGGACACGACTGAGCGACTTCACTTTCCCTTTTCACTTTCATGCATTGGAGAAGGCAATGGCACCCCACTCCAGTACTCTGGCCTGGAAAATCCCATGGATGGAGAAGTCTGGTGGGCTGCAGTCCATGGGGTCGCTAGGAGTTGGACACAACTGAGTGACTTCACTTTCACGCATTGGAGAAGGAAATGGCAACCCACTCCAGTGTTCTTGCCTGGAGAATCCCAGGGACAGGGGAGCCTGATGGGCTGCCGTCTCTGAGGTCGCACAGAGTCGGACACGACTGAAGCAGCAGCAGCAGAATGGCATTTGAAAATTCTATTAACACCTTATATGTGAATCCATATTTTTTGCCTGTTTTCAAAATGTATTTTAGTAAGGTTATCCCGTGTGTATTTTTTTCTATGACAAACAGTGCAATAAACTACCCTTGTGCCATTTTCCCTCGGGCACTTCCACATGAATTTTTCTCTTCTTTTCCTAGAAACACCACTGGTGGATTGAACAGGAAGCCTTTTCTTTTCAGAGTGATTATAGCAAATTATCCTCCACATACTCATGTGTAAATGATCCCATGGGGCTTTATATCTGACATCGTTAGGCTTCTGAATATTTTCCAATTTGATGGCTATAAAATATTTCAGGGTTTTATCTTTCTCTAATTAGTATTTATATTGGGCATCTTTTAAAAAGATTTTTACTGAAGTATGGTTGATTTACAGTGTTGTAATTTTAATTTTAGCGTCAGCTGTACAGTTGCACATATAAATACTCTTTTTCATATTCTTTTCCATTATGGTTTATCACCGGATATTGAGTATAGGTCCCTGTGCTATACAGTAGGACCTTGTTGTTTATCCATCCTGTATATAATAGTTTGCATCTGCTAATCATATCAAGCATCTTTTTATATGTTTCTTGGTCTTGTATTTACCTCTGCAGGATGGAGGCTGGTTGCCAGAAAGACTGCACTGGGATTAGAAGCCTGAAATTTTCAGCCTTGCCCTGCAACCTCTGGGGAGAGAAGACAGGCAGGGGGCTTAAAGTCATGACCAATGACCAGTAACTGAATCATTATACTTGCAAGTAATGGAACTTCTGTAAAAACTCCTGAGCAGCGGGGTTCAGGGAGCTTCCACATTGCTGAACACATCGAGTTGCTGAATGTGGCACCCCCAGAGAAGGCGTGTAAGTTCTGTGTCCCACCTCACATCCCCAGGCACTTTCACAGCATCATCTTTTAGGATTTGAAATACCTCAAGAAGAGATAAGAAAGAATAGCAAGAAGAGATAAGAAAGCCTTCTTCAGCAATCAATGCAAAAAAATAGAGGAAAACAACAGAATGGGAAAGACTAGAGATCTCTTCAAGAAAATCAGAGATACCAAAGGAACATTTCATGCAAAGATGGGCTCGATAAAGGACAGAAATGGTATGGACCTAACAGAAGCAGAAGATGTTAAGAAGAGATGGCAAGAATACACAGAAGAACTGTACAAAAAAGATCCTCACGACCCAGATAATCACGATGGTGTGATCACTCACCTAGAGCCAGACATCATGGAATGTGAAGTCAAGTGGGCCTTAGAAAGCATCACTACGAACAAAGCTAGTGGAGGTGATAGAATTCCAGTTGAATTATTCCAAATCCTGAAAGATGATGCTGTGAAACTGCTGCACTCAATATGCCAGCAAATTTGGAAAACTCAGCAGTGGCCACAGGACTGGAAAAGGTCAGTTTTCATTCCAATCCCAAAGAAAGGCAATGCCAAAGAATGCTCAAACTACTGCACAATTGCACTCATCTCACATGCTAGTAAAGTAATGCTTAAAATTCTCCAAGCCAGGCTTCAGCAATATGTGAACCGTTTAGAAAAGGTAGAGGAACCAGAGATCAAATTTCCAACATCCGCTAGATCATGGAGAAAGCAAGAGAGTTCCAGAAAAACATCTATTTTTGCTTTATTGACTATGCCAAAGCCTTTGTGTGGATCACAATAAACTGTGGAAAATTCTGAAAGAGATGGGAATACCAGACCACCTGATCTGCCTCTTGAGAAATTTGTATGCAGGTCAGGAAGCAATAGTTAGAACTGGACATGGAAAAACAGACTGGTTCCAAATAGGAAAAGGAGTACGTCAAGGCTGTATATTGTCACCCTGCTTATTTAACTTTTATGCAGAGTACATCATGAGAAATGCTGGACTGGAAGAAACACAAGCTGGAATCAAGATTGCCGGGAGAAATAACAATAACCCCAGATATGCAGATGGCACCACCCTTATGGCAGAAAATGAAGAGGAACTCAAAAACCTCTTGATGAAGGTGAAAATGGAGAGTGAAAAAGTTGGCTTAAAGCTCAACATTCAGAAAACGAAGATCATGGCATCTGGTCCCATCACTTCATGGCAAATAGATGGGGAAACAGTGGAAACAGTGTCAGACTTTATTTTTCTGGGCTCCAAAATCACTGCAGATGATGACTGCAGCCATGAAATTAAAAGACACTTACTCCTTGGAAGGAAAGTTATGACTAACCTAGATAGCATATTCAAAAGCAGAGACATTACTTTGCCAACAAAGGTTCGTCTAGTCAAGGCTATGGTTTTTCCTGTGGTCATGTATGGATGTGAGAGTTGGACTATGAAGAAGGCTGAGCACTGAAGAATTGATGCTTTTGAACTGTGGTATTGGAGAAGACTCTTGAGAGTCCCTTGGACTGCAAGGGGATCCAACCAGTCCATTCTGAAGGAGATCAGCCTTGGGATTTCTTTGGAAGGAATGATGCTAAAGCTGAAACTCCAGTACTTTGGCCACCTCATGCGAAGAGTTGACTCATTGGAAAAGACTCTGATGCTGGGAGGGATTGGGGGCAAGAGGAGAAGGGGACGACAGAGGATGAGATGGCTGGATGGCATCACTGACTCAATAGACATGAGTCTGAGTGAGCTCCGGGAGTTGGTGATGGACAGGGAGGCCTGGCATGCTGCGATTCATGGGGTCGCAAAGAGTTGGACATGACTGAGTGACTGATCTGATCTGATCTGATCTAAGTGCAGCATTTTCACAGCATCATCTTTTAGAATTTGAAATAGCTCAGCTGGAATTCCAACACCTCCACTAGCTTTGTTTGTCGTAATGCTTCCTAAGGGCCACTTGACTTCACATTCCAGGATGTCTGACTCTAGGAGAGTGATCACACCATCGTGATTATCTGGGTCATGAAGATGTTTTTTGTATAGTTGTTCTGTGTATTCTTGCTACCTCTTAATAGCTTCTGCTTCTGTTAGGTCCATACCATTTCTGTCCTTTATTGTGCCCATCTTTGCGTGAAATGTTTCTTTGGTATCTCAAATTTTCTTGAAGAGATCTCTAGTCTTTCCCATTCTGTTGTTTTCCTCTATTTCTTTGCATTGATCACTTAGAAAGGCTTTCTTATCTCTCCTTGCTATTCTTTGGAACTCTGTTTTCAAATGTGTATATCTTCCCTTTTCTCCTTTGCCTTTTGCTTCTCTTCTTTTCACAGCTATTTGTAAGGTCTCCTCAGACAACCATTTTGCCTTTTTGCATTTCTTTTTCTTGGGGATGGTCTTGATCCCTGCATCCTGTACAGTGTCACGAACCTCTGTCCATAGTTCTTCAGGCACTCTGTCTATCAGATCTAATCCCTTGAATCTATTTCTCACTTCCACTCTATAATCCAGATTTCAATGTATAATTTCAATATATACAATATATTCAATATAATTTCAATGTATAATTTCAATATACAGATGCACAATATATATATTCAATGTATAATTTGCATATACAGATTTCACTGTATAATCCAGATGTTCAAGCTGGATTTAGAAAAGGCAGAGGAAACCAGAGATCAAATTGCCAACATCTGCTGGATCATCGAAAAAGCAAGAGAGTTCCAGAGAAACATCTCCTTCTGCTTTATTGACTATGCCAAAGCCTTTGACTGTGTGGGTCACAACAAAATGTGGAAAATTCTGAAAGAGATGGGAATACCAGACCACCTGACCTGCCTCCTGAGAAATCTGTATGCAGGTCAGGAAGCAACAGTTAGAACTGGACATGGAAAAACAGACTGGTTCCAAATTGGGAAAGGAGTATGTCAAGGCTGTATATTGTCACCCTGCTTATTTAACTTCTGTGCAGAGTACATCATGAGAAATGCTGGGCTGGATGAAGCACAAGCTGGAATTAAGATTGCCGGGAAAAATATCAATAACCTCAGATACGCAGATGACACCACCCTTATGGCAGAAAGCGAAGAGGAACTAAAGAGCCTCTTGATGAAAGTGAAAGAGGAGAGCGAAAAAGTTGGCTTAAAACTCAACATTCAGAAAACTAAGACATTGGTTTGCCATCACTTCATGGCAAATAGATAGGGAAACAATGGAAACAGTGACAGACTTTATTTTTTTGGGCTCCAAAATCACTGCAGATGGTGACTGCAGCCATGAAATTAAAAGAGGCTTACTCCTTGGAAGAAAAGTTATGACCAACCTGGACAGCATATAAAAAAGCAGAGACATTACTTTGCCAAGAAAGGTCAATCTAGTCAAGGCTATGGCTTTTCCAGTAGTCATGTATGGATGTGAGAGTTGGACTATAAAGAAAGTTGAGTGCCGAAGAATTGATGCTTTTGGACTGTAGTGTTGGAAAGACTGTTGAGAGTCCCTTGGACTGCAAGGAGATCCAACCAGTCCATCCTAAAGAAAATCAGTCCTGGGTTTCATTGGGAGGACTGATGCTGAAACTGAAACTCCAGTACTCCAGCCACCTGATGCGAAGAGCTGACTCATTGGAAAAGACCCTGATGCTGGCAAAGATTGAGGGCAGGAGGAGAAGGAGACAACAGAGGATGAGATGGTTGGATGTCTTCACTGACTCAATGGACATGAGTTTGGACAGGGAGGCCTGACGTGCTACAGTCCATGGGGTCGCAAAGAGTCAGACACAACTGAGCGACTAATCTGAATCTGAACCAGCATTCTTGCCTGGAGAATCCCATGCACAGAGGAGTCTCACTTGCTACAGTCCAGGGAGTTGCAAAGAGTCAGACACGACTTAGTGATTAAACAGCAAAAACAACAGTAGTAAAGGAAGCACCTTCCTGAAGTTCTGTGAGTTGTGCTAGAGGATTATCAAACCTGCAGAGGGGGCCTCGGGCACCTCTGATTTACAGCCGTTTGTCAGAAGACTGGGTGGCCCAGGACTTGTGACTGATGTCTGAAGTGGGGACAGTCTTAGGGACCAAAGGACCCCTTTCACTGACTCTAGGTAGACAGTGTCAGAATTGAATTGAATTGTTGGCCACCAGCTGGTGTTGGAGAGTCGGGCAAGTGGTGCGTTAGAAGACATCACGTATTTAGTGTCAGCAGGAAAAAATAATCGCTCAGGATCGTACCTGATGTAAGTGTGGTGCCAGTCATGGAGGGAGCAGTGGACACATTCATTCGTTTATTCCAGGTATTTATCACACAGCTGCTTCATACCAGACATTGTTGCAAGCACTTGCGTGGTGACCAGAGTAAATACAGTGTAAAAAGTCCCTGCCCACTTGGGGTTGGATTCTAAGAGGGAGCAAAGAAAGAAGAAGGAAGCATGTAGCAGATCAGAAAGTGTGTTAGTCTGTGAGGGCTGCCTTTGCCAATACGCAGACTGCGCGGCTTAAACAACAGGACTGTGTCACCTCTCTGTGCCGGAGGCCGGAGGTCCGACATCAGTGCCGACAGGGTCGGTTCTTCCCAAGGCCGTGAAGGGGAAGCTCCTCCAGGCCTCCTTCCTGCTTGTGGATGTTATCTTTTTCACTGCCTTCACGTCCCCTCTCCTTTGTGGGTGTCTTTCCTTTTCACAAGGACACAGTCATGCTTGTCGTTTTGTTAGTCGCTCGGTTGTGTCCCACTCTTTGGGACCCCATAGACTGTAGCCCACCAGGCTCCTCTGTCCCTGGGATTCTCCAGGCAAGAATACTGGAGTGGGTTGCCATTCCTTTCTCCAGGAGGTCTTCCCAACCCAGGGGTTGAATCCAGGTCTCCTGCACTGTGGGTGGATTCTTTACTGTCTGAGCCACTAGGGAAGCCCCCATATGGTGTGTGGACCGCCCCCCACCCCCCACAATGGGCTCATTTTAACTTGATTCCTTCTGTGAAGTCTCTATCACAAAATAAGGTTCTGAGTAAATAGGGGTTGCTGCTGCTGCTAAGTCGCTTCAGTTGTGTTTGACTCTGTGCGACCCCATAGACGGCAGCCCACCAGGCTCCACTGTCCCTGGGATTCTCCAGGAAAGAACACTGGAGTGGGTTGCCATTTCCTTCTCCAATGCATGAATTGAAAAGTGAAAGTGAAGTCGCTCAGTCGTGTCCGACTCTTAGCGACCCCATGGACTGCAGCCTACCAGGCTCCTCTGTCCATGGGATTTTCCAGGCAAGAGTACTGGAGTGGGGTGCCATTGCCTTAGGATTCAGCATATTTTGGGGGTAGGAGACAGTTCAGTCTGTAACAGGTAGGCACTGTAGCATACAGAGGGCAGGAGTGGGTGGTTTGTATATAGAGAGCAGTCAGGAGGGCTTCCCTTAGAAGGTGAGGTCTGAGCAGATCTGAAAGATATGAAGGAACAAGTCCTACATGTGTCGGATGTTGGGGAAGAGCTGCCAGACTCCTGGTGGTCTCCGAGATCCTAGGGAGGAGAGCAAGCAAGCACATGAGGCCAATATGGAGCCTGGGGGCAGGGCGGCGTCTGCTCCTGCATGAAGGACTGTATCAGTGTCCTGAGGCTTCTGTAACAAAAGATCACAAACTGGGTGGCTGAAAGCATCAGAAATGTGTTCTCTCACCATTTTGGAGACCAGAAGTCTGAAATCAAGGTCTTATAAGGCCACGGTTGCTCCCTTGCTGGCTGCCAGCCATCCTTGGCATTTCTTGTCTTGCAGCAGCATAATTCTAATCTCTGCCCTCCGCCACCCATCCACACCCCGTCGTCTCACGACCATCATCCCTCTGTGTGGTTGTCACTGTCCATGTCCTGCTGGTGCATTCCTGTGGGCCCCTGCCTCTGTGTCTCTTTTCTTATAGACTCCAGTCATATTAGATCAAGAGCCTAGCCTACTCCAGTAGGACTTTATCTTCAAAAAACCCTATTTACATATAAGGTCACATTCACAGGTACCCATAGGCTAAGACCTCAACATACCTTTCAGGGAACACAATGGGACCCACACAGGGACCTTGCTCTTACTGCGTGTGAGGTGGGGTCACCAGGCAGTGGGCTTCCTGTGTGTCTGATTCCTTGCTCCGAGCTCTTGGACACACAGAGGCAGCTGCACAGGGTAGAGCATCCTTGCCCACTTTCAGAAAAGCTTGGATAAGCTTCTAAAGGTAAACGCACAGGGTAGCAGAACGGTTACAAAAGAAAAGAAACATTTCTGATGAAAAGACTGAGAACTGACTCGGTCCTGGCCCCAGGGAAGCATCGAAGGCTGCGTCCACTGGCAGCAAAGGTAAAACGAGAAATTGGTTTAGCTCCATAAATGACTTGTTTTCAAAATAAAACGGAAAAGCCAGAGGTTAGCATGATGACATGGAGAAGGAAATGGCAACCCACTCCAGTGTTCTTGCCTGGAGAATCCCAGGGACAGAGGAGCCTGGTGGGCTGCCGTCTATGGAGTCGCACAGAGTCCGACACGACTGAAGCGACTTAGCAGCAGCAGCAGTGTGATGACAAAGGTCTGCAGCTACCGCTTGGCAAAGTCGGAAGAACCTCCCCAGCGCGTTTCCTGTCCTGACCGGCTCTCAGCCTGGGCCGGAAGCCAGCATCCTGGGGATCAGCCGAGGATGCAGGGTCCATTCAGCATCGCGTTGTCTCTGAATCAAAGGACGGGTTTCTCTGCGGAGGGTTGAAACCCCATGCTTCCCAGGGCTTTCGTTGAACGCAGAGTTTGCATTTGGAAGTCTGAGAGGGAGGGACGGTGCTGAACTGACCTCGAATCGCCCTTAGACTGGCCACACCAGTCACGTGGTCTCCACGCTCCGTGTCACCCCAGCTCCTGCCTCTTCCTCCCCTCCCGCGTCCTGGTGAGGCCTCGCTCAGTCCCTCCTCACTTTTTGTCCTTCCTCCAGCTGCGATCCAGTGGCCCTTTTCTGGGTGATCAGCCTTGCTCAGCCTCCCGGACTCCTCGGCTCTGAGAGGAATCTTCTCAAAACGCAGCGCGAGCAGGTCAGCCCTTTGTTAGGCACTGTCAGTGGCCCCCCCCCAGCCCGAGCTCGGAGAGCAAGTGGAGGGTGGAGTCCCGCAGCCCTGCACCCCCATCCTGCCCCATACTGATGCGCTCTGATCCTCAGGGTAAATTAGCCGAGCTGGCTTACTTAGGGTGTCGCCAGGCCGGGGATCCTGCTGACTCAACTCGATAACATCAGGTGAAGGTGTCAGGGTGTCTTGGGGGGGGTCTCTGCTGCCCTCCTCCTTCTCATGCTGACACCACAGTTCAAAGCTCCGGGGTACAGTCTTTCGTCTTCTGCTTTTGGTTTCTTAGGGAGTGCACCGCCAGGCACTAGTCACAGTGTGGTATGTTGCAAGGATTTGTGCTGTTGAGTAAGATGGTAAAGTATCCGCCTGCGATGAGGGAGACCCGGGTTCGATCCCTGGGTTGGGAAGATCCTCAGGAGAAAGAAATGGCAACCCACTCCAGTACCCTTGCCTGGAAAATTCCATGGATGGAGGAGCCTTGGTAGGCTACGGTCCATGGGGTCGCAAAGAGTCGGACACGACTGAGAGCCTTCACTTTCACTTTCAATCTGGATCAAACTCAGTGATGAAACGGTGAGCCCTCCGGTTCTCAGCTGCATGGGGTCTTGCGCTCTATCCGCGCAGAGGTAGGGGGCCCCCTCTCTGAAAAGAGAACTCTTCTAGAAAGCAGAAGTTGCTTCTTTTTTTTTTTTTTTCTATAAGATTTTCCATTTTTTTCACCTAATATGCATAATCTTCTTATTTTACATGCTGAATTAGCTCACATGAGAGCAACTTTACGGAAGACATGATGGCATTTAATTATGCCCCAAATATTTGTCTCGGGGTGGTGAGAAGCTCAATGGGTTGCTAATTAAATAATTAGAAGTGGCTGCTTCAGTTTCCTGTGTCTTAATAATGGGGACATTCCTAATTAGGGGTGACAGATGAGGCGGCCAGCCATTCTGACGGCCCTCCCCACGGGAAACAAGCATTTTATGGACAGATTATTGCCATTCAGGCCTTCAGAGCTTCCAGAAATTTCTGTTAGCTTTAGGACTGTGGGTGCATGGACATCGAGGGATCTGAACACACGTGGGAAGGACATCCTGGGTGCTTTGTGTGAGCGCTGACTGAGGGTAGACTAGCTTCTTGGCTCTCCTTCTTGCTGTTAATAGCCATGAAGCCAGGGCAGGTTCCTGATATGTTCTGAGCCTCAGTTGCCTCATCTCTAAAATGGGGATAATTAAACCTTGCTCATCAGGGGTTGTGGGGAATCTCATGAGTTAATGCGTGTTAAGCACTTAGCCCAGGGCCCAGGATTTGGAGGCCAAGAAGGTAAGATGCTCACTCTGGAATCAGGTGCCCACAAGCAGGACTTCCTGTGTTGACCACGGTCAGGTGGGCAGCCTGCTTTGCTTCATCCCAATTCTTTTTTTTTTTTTGAAGGATGGATGCGCGAAGGACTTAAGACTCTAGACTTAGAGGAAGTTGCTTGCGCTGAGCAATTCCTCCAGGAGACTGACATTACAGTCTGGAAAGTCAAGATGGTCGGGTGGGGGTGGGTTGGCTTTCCCCTTAACCACATTCCGGGAGGGACTGTTTCGGCTCTGGGGAGGTGTTCCCAAACTTTTCAGGGTCAGGAAAAAAAGTGAAGTTGTATTTGGGGAGTCTTCTCTCTCCACGCTGTGCAGCGCCAAGGTTGGCCCTGGTTGCCGGGGCGGCACCGGGGAGAGCCAGGGAGATAGCACAAAGCATAGTTCGACTCGGTCTCAGTCTGGCGAGGAGGGTGGAATGATGGGCCGTGGAACAGCCACGAGTCACTCCTTGTCCCTTCTCTGGGATTCTCCACTCAGGTTCTCTTGAGTGGACATTCCAGTAGGGAACTTGGATTTTTCCACTGCAGCAACTTGAAAGGGAACTGATGATTTATTTCTTGACTGTACTTGTTGAATCCTGGTGTGATCCAGGCACTTAGCTAAGCTTTCTCTCACCATCCATCCTGACAAGACCACTCAAGATAAGTCCTGCTGAAGGTGCCAAGTCTCAGAGAGGTTGAGTGACTTGCCGCCAGATGCACAGAGTGTGGCAGACTTGCACCTGCCTCCCCCGGAGCCCAGAGCAGCTGCATGTAACCTCCGTGCTGCTGTGTCCTCCAGGGCTTAACACAGAACAGCACCATCCTGGGTGTGAGTCTGGGCACAGAAGTGGTGTTGGTGAAAGTGAAAGTTGCTCAGTAGCGTCCGACTCTTTGTAACCCTATGGACTATACAGTCCATGGGATTCTTCAGGCCAGAACACTGGACTGGGTAGCCTTTCCTTTTCTCCAGGGGATCTTCCTGACCCAGGGATCGAACCCAGGTCTCCCACATCGCAGGTGGATTCTTTACCAGCTGAGCCACAAGGGGTTGGTGAGCCGATGGGGAAAGGTCTGGGTCCTGCTCTGACTGCCGCTACTGGAAAGGGAACATTCAACCTTCCGCGTGTCCTTATGGCCTGAAGGATGGGACTCAGTCCTGATACAAGTCCTTACAATGCTGGGCCTCCATGTGCTAGAGGATTTCAGGGAAAAGGAAGCCATGTATGGCTAGATGGAGTCAGGGATGCATCAGCGCCCTCTGACAAGCAGTAGGTCGCACGGTGTGTTTCCAGACCCATCTGGGCTTTGTACTCTCCCCAGGTGATTCCTGGTTCCCCAGGTGAGTCCTGGTCCTGCCCCCAGGTCAGCCTTGTTCCTGCCCCCAGGTGAGCCCTAGTGCTTACCTGGTGGAGCCTTGGTCCTGCCCCTTGAACAGCCCATGGAAGTGTGTACAAGCCTAGCATGTCCCGAGCCACTGAAGCAGGTGACATGGCCCAGCAGTCCTGCACAACCTGCCCTGGCTCTGGGATCCAGAGTCACAAGGTCTGGATGCCTTTGCCTTCCTCATAGTGGAGCTGCACCCCTTGCCCTCTTTCCTGCTGGGTGTGAAGACCTCCTGAAGGACCCCAGACCCCTTTCTCCCTCGTGGGGTCCCAGGACATCTGTGGATGAGAAGAGGAGATTGCTTTTTACAGAGACCCGTCCTAAGCCTGTGCTCTGGCTTCCTGCAGACAGACCTCAAGCCCTGCAGGATGGATTGCAGCCAGAAGGGAAGGCAAAACAAATCTCAACACTGTGTTTCTGTTCGTTCGCTCAGCTGTGTCCAACTCTGTGACCCCATGGCCTGCAGCATGCCAGGCTTCCCTGTCCTTCACTATCTCCCAGAGTTGGCTCAAACTCATGTCCATCGAGTCAGTGATGCCATCCAACCATCTCATCCTCTGTGGTCCCCTTCTCCTGCCTTCAGTCTTGCCCAGCATCAGGGTCTTTTCAAATGAGTCAACTTTTTGCATCAGGTGGCCAAAGTATTGGAGCTTCAGCTTCAGCATCAGTCCTTCCAATAAACATTCAGGACTGATCTCCTTCAGAATGGACTGGTTGGATCTCCTTGCAGTCCAAGGGGCTCTCAAGAGTCTTCTCCAGCACCACAATTCAAAAGCATCAATTCTTTGGCACTCAACCTTCTTTATGATCCTACTCTCACATCCGCATATGACTACTGGAACAACCATAGTTTGACTATACAGACCTTTGTTGGCAGAGGGATATCTCTGCTTTTTAATACACTGTCTGGGTTCGTCATAGCTTTGTCAACACTGTGTATTTTCTGTTTTTTAAAAATGCGCCAGAAAAGCATAACTAAACACAGATCCAGGCAGGAAGAGCCAACACTTCTTTTCTGGCGCACTACCATGTTCCGATTTGGAGTGTGGTTAACCTTTGCAGTCATCTCACTATCTCCTTGAAGGATGACAGCCTGCAAGGTTCAGCACCATTTATCTGCTGAACGGTGGAGGCTGCCGAGGACTCTACAAGTGGTTTATGTTTTGACCGTGTTCCAAGTTATGCAAGTCATCCCCTTTGGTGGATAACAGCAGGTCCTGGAATCCTTTGTCCCTGGTCCCTTCTGCCTCCTTGCTGCCCTCTCCTGTTCACAGGGAGACTCTCCCTGGAATGTCCTTTTTCACCAGTGGCCACTGGGAATTCCCATGTGGATTTCAGCCCCTGCTTTCTTCTCAATGCCCTCTGCTTTGGGGACAGTTAGCCTGGATAGTAAGAGAAGAGCCTTCCCCTCCAGAGTCCGACAGTTTGGGTTTGACCCTGGCATAGCCTCCAAAGAACCTCTAAGTGGCAGGTTGGAAGGCAACCTCTAACCTCGGTGCTCCCGTCTTCTTGCTGTTCCACGGGGTACCAGTAGCTACCACCCACTTGGTTGTTGTGGGCAGAAGAGAGGTCACGTGCTCTTTGGTTCTTTCCCTATGAAGCTTGCAAACGGTGCCTGTCATATGGAAAACTCCCAAGGGGAATTGTCTTTGTCCTGATGCCTTTGGGACTCTCCTGCAGAATATTCTTGGTGGAGCCCAGACATGGATCGAATCACTCCTGTTCAGACTGGAGAATCATGACCTTGGGGGTCTCCCGAGAGCAGGGAAAACGCAAATGGTTCTTGACCTGATGGCGTGGCTGCCTTTCTGTGTGTGGGTGCTTCTCTTTCTGGATTTCCCTCCCTTTGCTGACTGGACACACAGGGGTTTGGGCTTTGTATTCAGTTCCCAGGGGAGGCTGGAACAAGTCATCACGGATGGGGTGGTTAAAACACAGACCTGTATTTTAAAAATTTTTTCCACATTGCACAGCATGCAGGATCTTAGTCCCCTGATCAGGGATTGAACCTGTGCCCCTGCCATGGAAGTGCAGAGTCTTAAGGACTGGACCACCTGGGAAGTTCTAACAGGTCTGTACTATAATGCTATTTTGGAGCCACAAGTCCAACATCAGAGTCTTGACAATCCTGGGCGCCCTCTGGAGGCTCTGGGGGAGGAGGCTCCTTGTCTCTTTCAGCCTCTGGTGGCTCCCGGCATTCCTTGGCTTGTGGCAACATCCCTCCAACCTGTTTCTGTCTTCCCTTGTTCTTGCCCTCTGAATCTGTCTTTTCCTCTTCATAGAAAGACACTAGCCATTGCATTGAGGGCCTACCCTGTGATCTCGTTTTTTGAAATAAGGATATTTTATTTATTTATTTGTGGCTGCACTGGGTCTTCATTGCTCTGTGAGGGCTCTCTCTAGTTGCTGTGTATGGGCTTCTCTTTGCGGTGGCTTCTCTTGTTGCAGAGCATGGGCTCTAGATTGCAGGCTCCGTGGTTGTTGCTCGTGGGCTTGAGAGCACAGGCTCAATAGTTGTGGAGCACAGATTCAGTTGTTCCTCGGCACCTGGGATCTCCCCGGACCAGGGACTGAACTGCTATCCTCTGCATTGGCAGGCAGATTCTTAACCACTGGCCCACCAGGGAAGTCCTCTATAATCTAATCTTGCATGCACGCTAAGTCGCTTCAGTCATGTCCAACTCTGCGACCCTATGGACTGTAGCTCTCCAGGCTCCTCTGGCCATAGGGATCCTCCAGGCAAGAATACTAGAGTGGGTAGTCATTTCCTTCTCCAGGAGATCTTCCCGACCCAGGGATTGAACCCATGTCTCTTATGTCCCCTGTAGTGGCAGGAAGAATTTTTTTTTCTTTACCATTGGTGCCACCTGGCAAGAATGATCTTATCTTAACTTTAACTAATTACATCTGCAAAGACTCTATATCCAAACAAGGTCACATTCTGAGTTTCCAGGTGAACATGACTTTCTGGGAAGCACAATCCAATCTACTACAGGTGTTAACTGTGAGGTCAGCAAGGGATAAGCACACACTTGTGCCTGGATGGCCTGGAAGATCTTTCATCCAGGCCCTCAAACAGACTGACTAGACTGGAGAATTTTCCTCTGTTTTCTTCCCCCAGGGTCCACGGCAGCTCAGAAATTCCCTGCCCTCAGCTGGCATTTCCCTGACTTCTTGAAGACTCATCTTTCTACATCTTGCTTTCCCCTCCCTGTCATCTCAAGTACCCTACGATGAAACCAAAGCCACGGCTGAGTGCTGTGGCTCGGAGAGGGTAAACAAATTTTTTTTTTTTAATGCTAGAATGTTTAAAAGCAAAACATTTTGAATTTGAAAACAGCATAGAGATAACCGCAACCTATAAATCAAGGAATTGGTGGGGCTCCAAAAATGCTCAAGCCAAATTCTTTCTGTTCTCCCCCTTTCAGCCCTGTTATCTGTTTGCATGCCCTCTTGGGCTTTGTGCGGGGGGTTCATTCTACTGGTTTTGTGCACACAGAACAGACCTCCAGGTCTTGGCAGCCCTTAGGAAGCAGGACCTGGAAAGCAATTATGGCCAAGAATCCCTTCCTTTCAGGAACTCGTGGTGTTCTGTTCATATGCCCTAGGGGTTTATGCAGCATTGCGGCGCTTGAAGGCTCATCTCTCTGCGCACAGAGATGGGCGTTGCAGGTGAGTGAGTGTCCCATTTGGCTCAGAGTGGGTGAAGGCACAGCCCAAGGTTTGTTCTCCTCTGGCTGCTGGAGACACTGTTGTGGGGCACAGAAGGGGTGGTGGTCCCCACTAATTTGTGTCTCTTGCATCTTTGGTGCTGGTGGTCTGCCTCTGGCATTTTCAGGAGTGGATAAGACCCCACAGACTGAGTTTGGGATCCTGTTTGACATCAATTACTTGGTCAAGCTGTGTCCTAGGGCCAGCTGGGCAGCTGTCTGACTGGATTTCTCATCTTGGGCTTCTCCCATCTACACATCTTACAGAAGTAAAGATCTTTCTTTGTGTGTATGATTCAGCTTAACTTATTATTTAAGAAATTGTTAACTGAAATATGTGCTCTGTGTGCTAAGTCACTCAGTCGTGTCTGACTCTTTGTGACCCCATGGACTGTAGCCCGCCAGGCTCCTCTGTCCATGGGATTCTCCAGGCAAGAATACTGGAGTGCGTTGCCATGCCCTCCTCCAGGGGATCTTCCCAACCCAGGGATCAAACCTGCGTCTCTTGTCTCCTGCCATGACAGGCAGGTTTTTTACCACTAGTGCCACCTGGGAAGCTGGTAATTGAAATATAATAGGTGTACAATATAGTATAATATTATATAAGTTACAGGTGTACAATAGAGTGATTTACAACCTAAAAGGTTATATTTTATAGTTATTATAAATATTGCCTATATTCTCCATGTTGTACAATATACTCTTGTAGCTTTTTAAAAATAATATTTATTTATTTGGCTGCTCCAGGTCTCAGTTTTGGCATGCAGAATCTAGTTCTCTGACCAGGGACCAAACCCAGGCCCCTGGAGTCTTATCCCGGGGACCATCAGGGAAGTCCCACTGTAGCTGATCTTATACAGAGCAGTTTGTACCTCCTAAGCCCCTTTGCCTACTCTGCCCCTCACCTCCTTCCCTCTCCCCCACTCTTGCCACCGGTCTGTTCTCTGTGTCCTTGGCTTCTTTTTCATTACAAAGATCATTTTATAAGGCTGCTCTTTGCGATTTCACAGCACAGGTGAAAAGCTCAGGAGTGACCTGAACAGAAGTCTTGCCTGTTGCATTGTCATGGGGGAGACACTCTAATGCTCTAACTGGAATGTTATTAATATGACAAGGTTCTATTTTTCTCGTTGCTTTTTTTTTGGTGAGAGAAGGAATGTGTGAATGTGGAGAAAGTTAAACAGGGGCCTCAGTGCATATTGCTGGGACTTAGAAGGGGGCGGTGGCATCACATAACCTGGGCTGAAGGGTTAAACCTCTCACGGGGTCCTTCCAGATGGAGCTTTAGGTGGATTGGAAGGAAACTGCAGTGAGCTGCAATGCAGGCAGGTAGGGTTTTTCTAATTGGGTGGCGGTGGGTAGTGAACCTGCCCATCCCCCGCCATGACAGAGTGGAGTCTCTGGCTCCTCGGCTCTGGGGTTGGAGTGGGCACTGTGACTGTTTGGGCCAACAGAATGTGGTGACAAGTGGTTCAGCTCCTGGTGAGACAGGCTGGGACCCTGGGTCTTTACTGGAGTGCTTGCGCCTGGACAAAGTTCTCCTCCAGGAACAGATACAAAGAAACTATAATGGACTAAAGAGAACTGCAGGCAGGCACAGTTGGCGCCAAGTATGAACAATAAGATACAAAAGAGGCCACAGATTTATTGCCATTTCTGCGGTGCTGGGAGCAAAAGCAGGGTATTGCGCTGTGACCCCTGCACACAGCACCAGCCAGGGGGTGGGCAGGCCCCCTCAGCCACCCTTCTGGGCCTGACCCACCCATCTGCTCCTCCCCCCACCCCATTTAAGGAGCCAGCTCACCTCCCTCGGGGAGTGAGCAAGGGAGCCTGTTACTTGTTCTCGGTCCCTCTTGCTGGAGTGCGAGTCCCAGTTCTGTTCAGCCACTCAGTCGTGTCCAACTCTCTGTGACCCCACGGACTGCAGCACGCCAGGGCTTCCCGTCCATCACCACCTCCCGGAGCTTACTCAAACTCATGTCCATGGAGTCGGTGATGCCATCCAACCATCTCACCCTCTGTGGTCCCCTTCTCCTCCCGCCTTCAACCTTTCCCAGCATCAGGGTCATTTCAAATGTCCCAGGGTCCCAGTAAAGCCTTATCCAAATTCCCAGTCTGGTCTCTTGTGCTTGTGCTCAGCCCAATTGCTTTTCCACTCCTGTAGACTCAGAGTGAACAGTTGATTCCCTCTCTTTTTGGACTCTGATTATATGATGGCACAGTCACAGCAGAAACCATCCTCTGGAGCACATTTACACACAGATGCGAGGAATTCCGTATCTGTTATCTCATTTAATCCTTGCTCAGTCACCCAGTTGTGTCCGACTCTTTGCGATCCCATGGACTATAGCCCGCCAGGCTCCTCTGGCCGTGGGGTTTCCCTGGGCAAGAATACTGGAGTGGATTGCCACTTCCTCCTCCAGGGGATCTTCCAGATCCAGAGCCTCTTAAGAATTTCTACTGAGTCAAGAATCCAAGAACCCTGCTGGCTAACATAGGCGCTGCCTCCACTGAATGGTGGGCGTTCTGCCTCTTGGAAGCACCTGTCTTGTAAGGAGTGGGATACTTGGAGATGCCCATGGGGGTGGGCAAAGCCTGTGTCCAGTGACCAGGAACGGCCTTGGGCGCCCAGCGGACAGCTCACTGGAGCTGAGATACACCATCCCTGCTCGCCCTCCCTGACTCCTGACCCACGACGTCCTGAGCCAAACCAACAGCAGCGTGAAGGCTTTAAGTCTGGGGTGGCTTCACATGGAGCGGCGCTTACCTGGGGCATTTTTGTCGAGATAAGACTGGTCACCTGGCAGGGCTGGGGAGGAGGCTGGGTGAAAAGTGGCTCCAGTAAGAAAGTGAAAGTGAAAGTTGCTCAGTCATGTCTGACTCTTTGTGATCTCATAGATATACAGTCCATGGAATTCTCCAGGCCAGAATACTGGAGTGGGTAGCCTTTCCTTTCTCCAGGGGATCCTCCCCACCCAGGGATCAAACCCAGGTCTCCCACATTGCAGGTGGATTCTTTACCAGCTGAACCACAAGGGAAGTCCAAGAATATTGGAGTGGATAGCCTATCCCTTCTCCACAGATCTTCCCAACCCAGGTCTGCTGCATTGCAGGCTGATTCTTTACCAACTGAGCTCTCAGGGAAGGAAGCGGTGGATAAAGATTCCAGCCGCTCTCCCAGGTGAAGGTGAAGGTGAAGAGGTGCGTCTGGTGGGGACCAGCGCAGGTACAGATGCCTGCAGGAGGCCCCAACTCCCCGCCTCTGGGTGGGGGCAGGGCAGCTGGAACAGTAAACAAAGGGGATTCCTGAGTTCCATCACTTATCAGATGCCAACTGAGCTCACATGTGCTCAGCACGTGAGATAGGAGGCGTGTGACAGACACCACCCTGGTCCCAAGAAATCCCTGCCTATGCCTGGGGAGAAAGAAGTCCCGTGGGATGGAGATGAGGCCAGAGGGGGATGGAAGTGGACAGGGTATGGGCTCCTCAGGGGTTTGGGCCCCTTGATTAGGCAGCTGACAAGTGTCCCTGGACCAGGCAGGTTCTGGCCAGCCTGCCCCATCTCTGCCTGCTGCTGGGCTGCTGGATGCCCTGCTTGATGGCCAGTCTGGGGAGAGACTCAGCCAGACCTGGAGTTAGTGGCGGGACCCCGCTGACCCACGTCAGCTGGTTTCCTTCATCGTCTGCCGCTGTTGAGCCCCTGCTGGTCTCGGCTCCTTGGCTAAGCTTCTGCTGCCCCCTCCCGGCTGGAGCCTAGTGACCCCGTCACCGCATGGGTAGTGATGGGTGGTTGTGGTTTCCATTTCTCCCTCTCAACATGAATTTGCTGGATTGTCTCCCAGAGTTTAACATGTAACTGGCAGTATAGCTTTCAGTTCAATATTATCATTGTATTAACAGCTTGCCATGTCATTTAGGACTAAGTGTTATAATCTTTGAGCCTCTGTTTTCTCAGCTAGAAAATGGGACTAATACTACTGATTTTGCAGGGCTATAAGGATTAAGTGGGCTTCCCAGGTGGTACAGTGGTAAAGAATCCGCTTGCCAATGCATAAAATGAGGGTTCCATCTCTGGGTCAGGATCCCTGGAGAAGGAACTGGCAACCCACTCCAGCATTCTTGCCTGGAGAATCCCATGGACAGAGGAGCCTGAAAGGCTACAGTCCATGGGGTCGAAAAGAGTTGAACACGACTGGGCAACTGAGCAAGATTAAGTGAAATAACAGATGTGGAATTCCTTGCACCTGTATGTAAATGTACTACTGAGTGATGGTTTTGTTGTTGTGGTTGTGCCATCATATAATCGGAGTCCAAAAAGAGAGGGAATAAACTGTTCACTCTGCGTCTACAGAAGTGGAAAAACAAGTTTTTGGAGAAACAAGTTTTGGCCTGTGGGGAAGAAGCTGGAACAGAGACCTAAAATGTGCTGACGCTGGCCCTGTCCCTGTTTACCCAGCTCTGGGAGGGACAGTGTGGTTTGAGGAATTTACCTTCTTATTTTCTTGTCTTTGGTTTTCCTTGTTGCTGGAGTGCAGGGAAGCAGAGTCTGATCTGCTCAAAGCAACTTTTATGGATGAGATTTAGCTTTCAAGTCTTCCTTCTAGAGATGACTTCAGGACTTTGAGGAAGAAAAAACATGAAGTTGTGATTTAGGAAGATTGTAACTCAAGCATTTGTTGAGAAGACACCAAATACTTTATTTCCTTGTAAGAGAAGAAAGATCATATTATATAATCAAAACGTGTAAAAGGAGGTGTGCATCGTGTTGGCTAAAGAAAGCCTAAGGTGACCTTCGGGGCTCCCCTGGTGGCTCAGTGGTAAAGAATCCACCTGCCATTGCAAGAAACACAGGTTTTATTCCTGGGTCAGGAAGATCCCCTGCAGGAGGAAATGGCAACTCACTCCAGTATTCTTGCCTGGGAAGTTTCATGGACAGAGGAGTCTGGTGAGCTACACAGTCCATGGGGTTGCAAAAGAGTCAGACATGACGTAATAACTAAACGACAATAAAAACAAAAGTGACCTTCAGGGAAGCATTAGCAGTGGGAGATGATGGCTGCCCTGAGTCCCACTGGATCCAGCGTTCATTTCTCTTGGTGGTCTGCCGCGTGATGAATGGGAAAGCACTTGCCTTTCTGTAGGCTATCTATTGACCTTAGATGACTGCATTATAGCCTACTGGTTGGAAACCCCCAGGCCACAATGATGAACACTGATCAGACAAGTGGACCTCTTTTAAAAATGCAAACTAATAAGTTTCACAGAAATCACTCATTAGGGTGTGCTAGGATGTGAGCAGTGCAGTATGTTTTGTCAAAATGTTGGATGAGGTAATTTGGTAGAATGAACCATTCTACCATATATGGAGGCACCAGGTCATTCTCAGTTGAGATCATTCTCACAGAGAGATTTTCAAAATATAACATAGCTGTGAAAGCAGTAATAGGGGTTTCTATGGCTGCTATCATCACCTGAATGGCACATCATGAATGTTACTACTCTTTCTCCTCCATCCATCAACCACCCATTCCCCAACACACTCATCTACCTATTCATCCATCCATCCACTCATTCATCCATCCATTCATCCACCTACCCATCCATTCATCCATCCATTCCTCCACCCATCCATCCATCCACCCATTTATCCACCCATCCATCCACTCATCCATCCATCCAAACATCCATCTGCCCAGTCAAACATCCATCCACCCACTCATCCATCCATCCATTCATCCACCCACCCATCCATTCACCTATCCATCCAAACATTTGTCCACACACTCATCCATTCATCCACCCATCCATCCACTTGTCCATCCATCCAAACATCCATCCATCCATCCAACCATCCATCCACCCACTCATCCACCCATCCATCCATCCAACCATCCATCCACCCACTCATCCGTCCATCCATCCATCCAAACATCTATCCATCCACTCATCCATCCATCCAAACATCCATCTACCCACTCATCCGTCCATCCATCCATTCATCCATCCACCCAAACATCTGTCCACCCACTCATCCATCCATCCACTCCTTCATCCATCCATTCATCCACCCACCCATCCATTCATCCATCCATCCAAACATCTATTCACCCACTCATCCATCCATCCAAACATCCACCCAACCACTCTTCCATCCATCTACTCCCTCATCCATCCATTCATCCACCCACCCATCCATTCATCCATCCATCCTAACATCTGTCCACCCACTCATCCATCCATCCACCCATCCACCCGCTCATCCATCTATCCATTCATCTACCCACCCATCCATTCATCCATTCATCTACTCATCCATCCAACAAAAAAGCATTGAGCACCAACTAAGTGCCAAGTATTATGGAAGGTGCTGGGGACAGATAGGTGAGACAATCCTTGGCTGTAAGGGGTTTGTTGTCTGCTGGGGACAACAGACAAGAAGGGTTAATGTTCAGTGCAGTGCTCGTTTATGAGCTCTCAGGATAGAGATTTGGAAGCCTGCTAGGTCAGGGGAGTCAGGGAAGGGTGTCTGAGCCTCCCTGAGCTGGCTTCAGATTCACATCAGATAAGTTCAGTTCAGTCGCTCAGTTGTGTCCGACTCTTTGCAACCCCATGAATTGCAGCATGCCAGGCCTCCCTGTCTATCACCAACTTCCGGAGTTCACTCAGACTCATGTCCATCGAGTCAGTGATGCCATCCAGCCATCTCATCCTCTGTCGTCCCCTTCTCCTCTTGCCCCCAATCCCTCCCAGCATCAGAGTCTTTTCCAATGAGTCAACTCTTCGCATGAGGTGGCCAAAGTACTGGAGTTTCAGCTTTAGCATCATTCCTTCCAAAGAAATCCCAGGGCTGATCTCCTTTAGAATGGACTGGTTGGATCTCCTTGCAGTCCAAGGGACTCTCAAGAGTCTTCTCCAACACAACACTTCAAAAGCATCAATTGTGGGTTTGATCCCTGGTCAGGAAGGTCCCCTGGAGGAGGGCCCTGCAATGCACTCTAGTTTTCTTGCCTGGAGAATGCCATGAACAGAGGAGCTTGGTAGGCTACAGTTTGTAGGGTCGAAAAGAGTCGGACATGACTGAAGCGATGGAACATACACACACACACACACATACATATTTACCAATTGCCCAAGACATTTGTTAAAAATATCATGAACATATTTGTAGAGTAAAATTGTTTTAAAAAACAGAGAGGGAGAGGTGAGAGGGTATGAGAGAGAATGAGAGAAGCCAGCGTTTAGATATCACACCCAGAAACACAGGAAGATGCTGTATTATGAATGAGCCGTATTAACTCCATTCCTAAAATAGTTTTAGCACACTGCATTTTTAGAAAAAGGGAAATACCCCAGGTCCAATGGAAAGGTTCCTGTAACACCGTCAGCAGTTCCTGGGGCTGTCCTCTTGTGACCACCCGTCTGCGACCCCGAGTTGAGAACATCGAGGCCCCTGTGCCATGGGTGGTGGCTGCCCATCCACCATCACTGGTGAATTGACCCAGGTGTATTTCACATGGCATCTCCCATGCACGTTGTGGTGTGAGGCGCCTGGGCTGGACTCACAGGTTTGGTTTATGCCTCCCTGGAAAGGGCAGGCGGCCAAGCCCTCTGGAGTCAGAGCTGAGGTGCCAGATTCGGCCAGAGCCAACCCCTTGCAAAGTGGAAAACTGAGACCATGGAAAACCCTCTCTTAAGAATGATTCTTGAGTTCAGCATTGGACCTTGTCAGATATTGTTGAAGTCCTCTAGTGAAGATACTTAAGGGAATTCCCTGGTGGTCCAGTGGGTAGGACTCTGTGCTTCCACTTCAGGGAGGGAGGGGTCGTCCCTGGTCAGGGAGCTAAGATCTTGCATGCTACAGGGTCCCCCTCAAAAAATAAATCCAGGTTGACGTGACGCCGGGGCCGAGGCGAGTGAGCAGGTGCCTCAGTGTCCTTCCCCTCCCCATCCGTCGCTTGGCTGCCTACACACCGAGGAAACCAGAATTGAAAGAGACATGTGTACCCCAATGTTCATCACAGCACTGTTTACAATAGCCAGGACATGGAAGCAACCTAGATGTCCATCAGCAGGTGAATGGGTAAGAAAGCTGTGGTACATATACACAATGGAGTATTACTCAGCCGTTAAAAAGAATACATTTGAATCAGTTCTAATGAGGTGGATGAAACTGGAGCCTATTATACAGAGTGAAGTAAGCCAGAAAGAAAAACACCAATACAGTATACTAACACATATATATGGAATTTAGAAAGATGGTAACGATAACCCTGTATGTGAGACAGCAAAAGAGACACAGATATATAGAACAGTCTTTTGGACTCTGTGGAGGAGGGGGGATGATTTGGGAGAATGGCATTGAAGTATGTATAATATTATATATGAAACGAGTCGCCAGTCCAGGTTTGATGCAGGATACAGGAAGCTTGGGGCTGGTGCACTGGGATGACCCAGAGCGATGGTACGGGGAGGGAGGTGGGAGGGGGGTTCAGGATGGGGAACACGTGTACACCCGTGGAGGATTCATGTTGATGTATGGCAAAACCAATACAATATTGTAAAGTAATTAGCCTCTAATTAAAATAAATAAATTTTAAAAAGTCCAAAAAAGACAGAGCTGCAGCAAGCTGTTGTGAGCTGCTGGGAGTCCCAAGGTTCCTTCCATCTTTTTGTTGCTGTTGTTACAGTTTTCTAAAAAAAATTTCCATGGGAGGATAATTACCTAACAGTATTGTGATGGTTTTCGTCATACATCAACATGAATTGGCCATAGGCATACATGTCTCCCCTCCCTTCTGAACCAACTCCCCCCAACCCCATTCCTCCAGGTCATCACAGAACCCAGGCTTCTGAGTCATACATCAAACTCCCACTGATGATCTGTTTTACATATGGTAATATTTCATGGGCTCCAAAATCACTGCAGATGGTGACTGCAGCCATGAAATAAAAAGACACTTACTTCTTGGAAGGAAAGTTATGAGCAACCTGCTGCTGCTGCTGCTGCTGCTAAGCCCCTTCAGTTGTGTCCGACTCTGTGCGACCCCAGAGACAGCAGTCCACCAGGTTCCCCCATCCCTGGGATTCTCCAGGCAAGAACACTGGAGTGGGTTGCATTTCCTTCTCCAATGCATGAAAGTGAAAAGTGAAAGTGAAATCGCTCAATCATGTCTGACTCTTCACGACGCCATGGACTACAGCCTACCAGGCTCCTCTGTCCATGGGATTCTCCAGGCAAGAGCACTGGAGTGGGTTGCCATTGCCTTCTATGAGCAACCTAGACAGCATATTAAAAAGCAGAGACATTACTTTGCCAACAAAGATCTGTTTAGTCAAAGCTATGGTTTTTCCAGTAGTCATGTATGGATGTGAGAGTGAGAGTTGGACTATAAAGAAAGCTGAGTGCTGAAGAACTGATGCTTTTGAACTGTGATGTTGGAGAAGACTCTGCAGAGTCCCTTGAACTGCAAGGAGATCCAACCAGTCCATCCTAAAGGAAATCAGTCCTGAATGTTCATTGGAAGGACTGATGTTGAAGCTGAAACTCCAATACTTTGGCCACCTGATGCGAAGAGCTGACTCATTTGAAAAGACCCTGATGCTGAGAAAGATTGAAGGCAGGAGGAGAAGGGGACGACAGAGGATGATATGGTTGGATGGCATCACTGACTCAATGGACATGAGTTTGAATAAAGTCTTGGAGTTGGTGATGGACAGGGAGGCCTGGCAGGCTGCAGTCCATGGGGTTGCAAAGAGGTGGACACGACTGAGCGACTGAACTGAACTGAATATTTCATGAGGTACAGAGATCTAGCGGGTATTGGATGGGTCCCACCTGGTTGGGCAGGTGTGGGAAGGAGCAGGGCTGACCTGTTGCTGGGATCTGACTATGGGCAGAGGAAGGGGGGAGATGGGAGGGAGACAGAGGAAGAGACACACAGAAAGAGAAAGAGAGAGGCTGAGTTATTCTGAAGCCATGACATGGTTCTTGATTTATATGGGCGGGAGGTCTGACTTCCTGGGTGATCCTGTGACAGGTTATGGTGCTTCAAAAATGACTCCTGTCCCCACCTGTAGAACACATGCACACACACACACACACAAAAAGAAGACACCAAGACCATATCAAATTTTGTTTTTATTGTTCCAGTCAAAAAAAAGGAGGAACACCTCAATATGTAAACAGTTACCCTAACACAGAGAGTTGTTAAAGATATATATTTTTTTATTCTAAAAAAATTTGGCATTGTAGTGATTTCTCAATACATAACTTGTGCTTTCGCGCGCCGCATGCTTTCGCCTTGGTGTCCGTGCGCAGACGTACTTGGAGTTGAGTTACAAAAGGACTGAGAGGTGGTCAGGAGCCAAACCAGTGCTTGTGCCCTACCTGGCTTTCCTTCCCAAACACTGTGGTGGAAAGGTTGGCGATATTGACTTCAGAAGCTGATCTAGTTACTTATTCGGAGCAAAAGTCAGAAGACTTGTAGGGTTTTGGAAAAATGCATTTTCTTTTTTTTTTTTTTTCAGTTCATCACTAAAGGATCATTGGTTTTGCTCAAGGAAAACTTCATTTTTTGCATTGTATTTTTAGTATCTATAAATCTCTTTTGTAATTACTCCTGTTTCATGATTTTGCTGGACATGTAGATTACTACTAAATGCTATTGAAATTCTACCAATGATTTATTGTTTTCCACAGATTTACTGAATCATTTCAACTCGCTTGACAGTGTGGTCAAGGACATTTTGCCTTTTTTTTTTTTCCCAGTAAAAGTCATTCTTAAAAAAAACAACTCAATCCTAAAGCCTTGAGAGCCTTTTATGCACAATGGTGGATTTACTAATAAATGCTACTGTGCTATTCTTTCTGTGGTCTGTGTTCCTTAACCTGGAATCCTAAGTCTTCTACAATTTAGCACCAGTTTTCAAAATGCATATTTTATCAAATCCTACAATAAGTTCTCTCTCTGTGTCTAGGCTGACCTGGCTCCCATCTCCCAGTCTTGCTTTGTGTTTGCCTAGCTTTGGACCCTCTCTCATGCTGACTCCTCAAACTTCAAGGAAAGCCCTCCCTCCTGGATCTCTATATTCCGAATCCCATTTAGTCTCGAGGAATATCAGGATGAATGTCCCGTCTCTTCCTTTCCCAGGAAACCATTCCCGAGGACTTACATGGAAGCTGACCTGCTTTCTTTAAATTTCAGAACAGTTGGTATACCCTCTATATTAGGTTGTCTTATTCTGAAGGCTAGAGTATGTTAATTTCCCTCTATGCCTTAATATCTTCATTTGTAAAGTGCGAGTCACTATTTGCTCACTGGGCTTCCGTGTGGCTTGATGCACTCAGCACGTGTTGTCACATGTAGAGAGCTGGTAGCCATGAGGTTGGTTGTAGGCTTATTGAGGGCAGAGGAAGTCACCATTTCTTAGAGTCTCCAGGGTAACTTGCCTAGGACATCACCCACTGCACTGCAACCATTCATGGCCAATACTCAGTCCAGCACATGTAGGTTTAGGACAATTAACTATGGGGCATCCACATCCAGAATATTCTGAGTGGAGTTTTTTCTTTATCTCGTCAGTGACTTACATCCCTGAGAATGGAAATACAAGTGTATGCCTGCTCCCAGCATTGGTGAACTTCATGCACCTTGAAAACGAAACATTTTATTTCTCTGTAGGTGAGATTTATCAAAAACTCAAGTTTTAAAGACTTTCTGGGAACAGAATTGAATCTCTGTTTAGAAAACAGCGTTTTCTAGGAACAGAAATCGAAACGCCGTACCTGGAACACCCACGTGCAGCCCGGTGACACCTTACCTTGATGACTTGGTCCCAGGAGCGCCTGGGCTTTGTTTTGTACATTAGTTCCTGACAGTTCTATGTGGTGGTGGAATGAGAACTTCCAGGTCCATAGAAACATGGATGTTAACAAACATGAACGCTCAAACCAGATTAAGACTTCTCCTCAATCTCACAGGTTCAGATTAAAAAGATTATTAAAGTTTAGGCACTGCTGAGCACTTTTGATCTATTGACTTTTCCAGAATAGTTTTCTATCTTATGAAGTGGCTCACAGAACCACCTCACATTTTACAGGGCCATAGTAATGTTTTTGGCCTTATTATTGTGCTATTTTGTTAGAAAAGGCAAATATCATGAATTATCTTTCAAATAAGAGAGGAAGAGGGTGATATGGTTGAAATAAAGCAGTTGAATGAAAATGGTATTATGGTTTAAGCTTTTTGCCGCCTTAATTGTGTTCTGTGTTGTTTAGTATCAATTTTTTTTTTTTTTTGGCTAGCCTGGGGTCCTGGATGCCTGCTTCAGGGAAGGTAGAGCAGCATTCAGGTTAAAAGGAAGTTGTCAATAACCTGCTGGGGCTGCTCGAGCTGTTCATGGATGAACATGCAAGATGTGGGCATGCACTTATTTTCTATCAAAGACACTATATTTCCTTAGGGCATTTTTTTTTTTTTACTGTAGAGGAGAGTATAGTGCTTATTTGGTAATACTGCAAACAGTCAGACACGACTGAGCGACTGAACTGAACTGAAGTGAACAGTTGTCTAGAAGGCACCCAACTCACACTTATAGCTTGTCTATTTGCTATAGGAAGTAAAAGAGAGAAGAATGTAGTTGGTGAGGGTGTGCTGGTGACAAGCATGGATGGTAATGAAATTTCACTGCCACCTGCAAAGGAATCAGTGACACTCTTAAAAGCGTCTAAGACTTAAATCTAAATCATCTTGGGCTTAGTTAGTGTAAGGATGGAGTACACCAGATCTGATGGTGATGCAGACCAGAACTCAGAGTCACAGAAGCGAAAAATGTGGGATTCAAAGGCTTGCTGAACAAGATGAGACTAAGAGCAGACACATTTCCTCCTCAATCTCAACTGAAACACTCACCAAGATAAACCACATTCTGGGCTGTAACACACACCTTAACAGACTTGAAAGAGTAGAAGTCGTGCAATGTCTGTTTTAGACCGCAATGAAATTAAACTAGAAATCAATAACAGAAAGATAGGTGGAAAATCTCAACGTACTTGGAAATGCAACAACATAATCTAAATAACATACAGGTAAATAGGAATCTCAAGAGAGTTAAAACATATTTTGGACTAAATGAAAATGGAATTATAACTTATCAAAACTTGTGTGATGCCTTCAAAGAAGTGCTTAGAGGAATGGAGAAGGAAAAAATAAATTTCTCTTTTCAGAAGACATAGTTTTCTATACAGAAAATCTGAAAGAATCAACCAAAATTTTTTTTTTGCAACTAATAAGCCATTATAGCAAGGTTGCAGGATACAGGGTTAATATACAAAACCTGTATGGCAGCAATGAACAAGCAGAATTTGAAATAAAAAGCACACCATTGTTTACATGAAGACTCTCCCAAATAAAACGCTTAGGTTTAAATCTAACAAAATACACATGAGGAAAACTACAAAACTCTGATGAAAGATATAAAGATGAAAGAAATAAATGGAGAGATAGTGCATGTTTATGAATAGGAAGAGTCAATATCATCAAGATGTCAGTTCTCCCTAAAGTGAATGATAGATTCAATGCAATTCTAGTCAAAATCCCAGCAAGTTGTTTTGTGGAAATTGACAGACTGATTCTATGGTTTGTACAGAGAAACAAAAGATCCAGAGTAGCCAACCTAATATTAAAGGAGAAAAATGAAGTTGGAGGACTGACACTACCCCGTCTCAAGGCTTATTATAAAGCTACAGTAATTAAGACAGTGTGGCACTGGTGAAAGAATAGACAACTAGATCAGTGGAACAGACTAGAGAGCCCAGAAATAGACCCACATAAATACAGTCAACTCATCTTTGACAAAGGAGTGAAGGCAATACAGTGGAACGGAGACAATTATTTCAATAAAGGTGCTGGAATAAAACTGTACATTCATATTTCAAAAACAATGCATCTAAACACAAGCCTTACATGTTTCACAAAATTCACTCAAAACGGATCATAGATTTAGATACAAAATGCAAAACTATAAAACTTCTACCAGAGAACATATGAGAATACTTACATGACCTTGGGTATGGCAATGACTTTTAAAATACAACACCAAAGGCATATTTCATGAAGGAAAAATTGATAAGCTGGTCTTCATTAAAATTAAAAGTTTCTGCTCTGCAAAAACACTGTCAACAGAGTAAGAAGACAAATCACAGACTGGGAGAAAATGTTTGCAAAAGACCCATTTGATAAAGCGCTATTATCCAAAATGTACAAAGAACTCTTAAAACTCAACAATAAAGAAGTAATCTGATTAAAAAATGGGCAAAGAGATTAAACACACACACTTATGTTCTACTGATCTATGACAACCCACTCCAGTATTCTTGCCTAGAGAATCCTGTGGACAGAGGAGCCTGGAGGGCTGCTGTCCATAGGGTCGCACAGAGTCAGACATGACTGCAGCGACTTAGCATGCATGCATGCATTGGAGAAGGACATGGCAACCCACTCCAGTTCTTGCCTGGAGAATCCCAGGGACAGCAGGGCCTGGTGGGCTGCCAGCTATGGGGTCGCACAGAGTTAGACATGACTGAAGCGACTTAGCAGCAACAGCAGCAGCAGCAGCAGCATGACAAAGAAGGCAAGAATATACAAGGGCAAAAAGTTTCTTCAATAAGAGGTGCTGGGAAAATTGGACACCTTCACGTAAAAGAATAAAATTAGACACTCTCTGACACCACACACAAAAATAAACTCAAAATGGATTAAAAACCTAAATGTGAGTCTGGATAATTTAAAACTCTTAGAGGAAAACGTAGGCAGACTACTCTTTGAGATAAACTGAAGCAAGATCTTTTGATCCGCCTCCTAGAGTAGTGGAAATAGAAATAAACAAATGGGACTCAATTAAACCGAAAAGCGTTTGCACAGCAAAGGAAACCGTAAGCAAAGTGAAAGGACAACCCACAGAATGGGAGAAAATATTTGCAAATGAAGCGACTGACAAGGGATTAATCTCCAAAATATACAAATGGCTCATCTGGCTCAATAACAAAAAATCAGACAACTCAATAAAAATAAGCAGAAAATCTAAATAGACATTTCCCCAAAGAAGGCATGCAGATGGTCAAAAAGCACATGTAAAAATGCTCAATGTCACTAATTGTCAGAGACACGCGAATCAACACGATTCTGGTCAGAACGGCCATCATCAAAAAAATCTACAAACGGTAAATGCTGGAGAGGATGTGGAGAAAAGGGAACACTTTTGCACTCTTGAAGATGTAAATTGATACCACCCTTTTGGAGAACAGTATGGAGGTTCCTTAAAAAACTAAAAATAGAGTTGCCATATGATCCAGTGATCCTACTCGTGGGCATACAACCAGAGAAAACTGTAATTCGAAAAGATACACTCACCTCGGTGTTTGTTAGAACACTGTTTACAACAACCAAGACGCGGAAGCCACTTAAGTGTCCACTGACAGGAATGGATAAAGAAGATGTGATACGCATATACAATGGAATATTTCTCAGCCATGAAAAGAATGAAATAATGCCATTTTCAGCAACATGGATGAACCCAGAGACTGGTACCCTGACTGAAGTAAGTCAGAGAAAAGCAAATATCATATAATAATGCTTATATATGTGGAATCTAAAAGACTGGTACAGATGAACTTATTTACAAAACAGAAATAGAGCAAAAACCCATCTTATGGTTATGAAGGAGAGGGGAGAAATGGATAAATCGGGAGGTTGAAATTGGCGTATGTACATTATTACTGTGTTCAAAATAGTGGCTCAGTCAGTAAAGTCAGTTCTCCTCACTCAGGCAGTCAGGAGACTACTTGCAATCCAGGAGACCTGGGTTTGATTCCTGGGTCAGGAAGATCCCCTGGAGAAGGCAATGGCAACCCACTCTAGTATTCTTGCCTAGGAAATTCCATGGACAGAGGAGTCTGGCAGACTATAGTGCTTGGGTTCGCAGAGAGTCGAATATGACTGAGTGATTAAACCACCACCAACATATACAAAGTCGATGACTAAGGACCTACTGGACAGCACAGGGAGCTCTGCTCAATACTCTGTAATGACCTACGTAGAAAAGGATCTAAAAAAAGTGGGTCTATGTATACGTATGGTTGATTCACTTTGCCATGCAACAGAAACTAACACAGCATTGTAAATCAACTATATTCCAATAAAAGCTTTTAAAAAGTGGGCAATCACCTGAACAGACACCTCATCAAAGAAGAAGTACAGTGGCAAATAAACATACAAGAAGATGCTCCATATCATATATCATCAGGGAAACGCAGATGGAAACAACGAGACATCAGCGTGTCCCTGTTAAAATGGCCAACATCTAAAACGCTGACAACTCCGAACGCTGGCAAGAATGTGGAGCAGGAGGAATTGTCGTTTGTGGTCGGTGGGAATGCAAAGTGGTCCAGCTGCTTTCGAAGACAGCTTGGCAGTTTCTTCCAAAACTAAACATAGCTTTATCATATGATCCAGCCTTCATGTTCTTTGGTATTTAACCAAATGGAAAAAAAAAAAAACCCAAAACCGATGTCTACATAAAAAACCTGCACACAGATATTTATAGCAGCTTTATTCATCATTGTCAAAACTTGGAAGCCATGAAGACGTCCTTCGGGATGTAAATAGGTAAATAAATTGTAGTTCATCGGGACAATGTGGGATTATTCAGCCCTAAAAAGAAATGAGCTACCAAGCCATGAAAAGATGTGGAGGAACTTAAATGTGTATTGCTAAATGAAAGAAGCTAATCTGTAAAGGCTATGTACTGTATGATTCCAACTATATGTCATTGTGGAAAAGGCAAAACTGAGGAGACAGTAAAAAGACTAGTGGTTACCACGGTTTAGAAGGAAGGAGAGATTAAAAGGCAGACCACAGGTTTTTAGGGCAGTGGAGCTATTCTGTATGATGCTACCATGGTGGATTCAGTTCATTATATGCCACACATTTCTGAAAACTCAAACGGTGTTCAATGCCAAGAGTGCACAACGCCAAGAGTGAACCTTAATGTAGACGACTGGACTTTTGGTCATGATGATAAATCAACATAGGCTCATCAGTTGTAGCAAATGTCACCACTGCTGGGGGATGTTGATAATGGGGGAGGTTGTATACTGTGGGGACAGGGATATACAGGAAGTCTCTGTATTTTTCGCTCAGTTTTGCTGTGGACCTAAAGTTACTCTAAGTAAGACAATAAAGTTTGTTGATTTGGAAAAAAGATGAGAAAACAGTTTCAGAGCAGTTCATTGATTTAGTCCAGACCATCTGGCCCTTCTGGGGATGGAACCAGGGCCTGAATCCTACTCTTCCTCAGACTGAATCCAGGTTTCCTATGTACTAGTGAAATAAAAGGCTGCTTCCTGACCCACTGCTTGTGAGTTCAGGGCAATGTATGGTATATTTCAGAAAGAATACCACAGTGGTGGTGAGAGGGGCAGGGGAGAAGTGGCTTTGGATTTCTGGAAATTCACTTATGTGGACCAGCTCATAACTGATTGGGAAGGATGTGTGTGTGTGTGTGTGTTAAGTGCTTGTATATTTGTGTACATGTACGTATGTATGCGGGGAAGGCGGTGTTGCATTTGTCAGCTGATGTGTTAGTTATGAAAGACTGAAAACTCCCACTGCATTGTGTAATGTTTAGCACAATCTTTTTTCTTTTAGAAAAGGAAAAAGAAAAATCACATGAAGATACAAACAGGAAGCACAGAAGAGGCCACACATCTTGCTGGTGCCTGTTGTAATCGTGTTAGAAAGTAAGATGGAAGTCAAACTGCTCGGGTCGTGATAAATTCTCACTTTTCCCCTAGCACCCCATTTGAATGTGGCCAGATGACCAAGTGAAGTACAGACTCTGGGATCTGGTCTGGTCTGACTTGCAGAGTGTGGGCATGACTTAGAGATTTGAACATTAAGACCTTCCCTCTAAAAGCAAGTTCTCATTTTGAGCATCACCGCCTCCAAAGTTTCCCTGAGGTCAGTGTCCAGTGAGATTGCTATAGAGATGTTTCTGGCTAGCATAGTTTATTCCAGTAGGAGTCACCGAGACTGACTGAACTGAACTCTAAAATCTTCAGAGCTAAATTCCACTTCACCTTTCATGCTGATGTAAAGGAGTTTTGGAGAAGATGCTTGAGAGTCCCTTGGACTGCAAGGAGATTCCCACCAGTCCATCCTAAAGGAAATCAGTCCTGAATGTTCATTGGAAGGACTGATGTGGAAGCTGAAATTCCAGTACTTTGGCCCCCTGATGGGAAGAATTGACTCATTTGAAAAGACCCTGATGCTGGGAAAGATTGAAGGCAGGAGGAGAAGGGGACGACAGAGGATGAGATGGTTGGATGGCATCACCGACTCAATGGACATGAGTTTGAGTAAAGTCTGGGAGCTGGTGATGGACAGGGAGGCCTGGAGTGCTGTGGTCCATGGGGTCGCAAAGAGTCAGACACGACTGAGCGACTGAACTGAACTGAAAGGAGTTTTTCTCAGGTTCAAAGCCACACGGACAATGGCAAGTTCAAGGAGAAACGATGTTGAGAGGACTTTGCATCCTGGGGGCAAAAACGAACCCTTCCGATTGGAAAATCGGTTTTCTAAAAAAACTTGTAAGTAGAATTTAAAAATCTCTTTTGTTTGTCCTTGAGTTTATTATTGAAGCACTATTTGACTACTTGTTTTGGACCAAACTTTATCTTTTATGTAGAGATTAATAAGATGGAGGCTCTTTGGACATATATCAGAAAATGTGAATTTAGTTTTGGTTTTGGGATCTTTTTAAAGGCAAATGTGATTCGACTGCAAGAGCGTGCACATGGGGATGATGGCTTGAAGAATAAGTTTTTAAGGAGCCTTTTGGCCTCCTAAGTGTGTGCCATCGTAGGAATGTGAGATAGGAATACGTCACACCCATCATGCTGAATAAATACCCATTTGCCTGGGCACTGCCCCTTGTATCTTCAGTTCCCCCAAGGCTATCTCCAGGAGGAGCACTCCTGGGGAGCCTCAGCTTTCTGGGGCCTCTGCCACTTCTCATCAAAGACTCCATGGAGCGGTCCATGCTGGTAGGCTGCACTTGCCATGGCAGCAGCCATGAATGATCTGGGTAACCAGGCACCACATGGGGGCCAGGTTTTTCCCCAGGGCACAGTCTGTGCAGACGGTGGCAGAGGAAAGACCACTGTTCACAGGCAGGTGTCTGAGTCACCATGTCAGAAACCTGCATGCGTGTGAGAGCTCACCGTTGTTCCTGCATGGCTCGTTTTAGATGAAGAATCATCGGGCTGAATAAAGATATTTGTAACTATCTTTGGCAAGCTGGCCAGCCTCGTCACAAGGACAAGAAAATTGCCCTGGAAAAGTCCAGCTTTCTCTTGGGCACAAGACTTCACTGATGTTCCATTCAGTAATGGGCTGATGTCAAAATGCCCAAGCATCACACTTGAGCCCTCAATGTCTCATGTCTACGGGG
The DNA here is from genome assembly GCF_027580195.1 of Bos mutus. NCBI lineage: Eukaryota > Metazoa > Chordata > Mammalia > Artiodactyla > Bovidae > Bos > Bos mutus. The sequence goes on along the minus strand of NC_091617.1, from coordinate 150,872,506 downwards.
TATGAGCAAAATATTCTACGTTTTGGTCTCAGGTAATCCGACCATGAATATATTACGTGTTCAATTAAAACTGGTGGTAGACAATGAAGTAAGAGATAGGATTAACCCCAGTAATGGGCTTCCCACGTGGCACCAGCGGTAAAGAACCCGACTGCCAAAGCAGGAGATGTAAGTGAGAGATGTGGGTTCGATCCCTGGCTCAGGAAGATCCCCTGGAGGAGGACATGGCAACCCACTCCAGTATTCTTGCCTGGAGAACCCCGAGGACAGTGGAGCCTGATGGGCTACAGTCCGTGGGGTCTCAGAGTCTGACACGACAGAAGAGACTTAGCAGTCACACAATGGGTTCTCAGTTGCTGCTCAAGAATGGAATGAATACTCAGAGGAAGGTGCTAGGAAATCTGGCTTTTGGAGGTTGCTGAGGAAGGAAATTCAGAAAGAGGAGCTGGGTAGAGTGCTTGGATGACCATTTGCAGTGATGTAAAAACTCTGTGGGCACCTGGGGGACAGCTTAAGTTGGGTCTCCAAGTGTGGCAATCCAGACATGTTCCTTGCAAATAAAAAGAAGATCCTTGACTTTGCTGTCACATTTGGTGGCTCTTCCAGAGGAAGGGAAAGAGATGCAAAATTTTTTGATCTGGCTGGCATTTTTTTTTTTTTTTTTTGTTGTGGGGTGGATTTGAACACATCAAGACTCCTCACTTAAAAAGAGGGGACAGGTCAGATCATCTTGGGAGATGGCTGAAATTGCTGGATGAGGCAATCAAGTATGTACTCTAGGCCCAGGGGTACCAAAACGCGACAATTTCTAGAGGCTGAAGAATTAGGTAAAAAGCAAAATAAAGCAGTGAGGTAATCAACACGGAAATGAGAACTCTCTGGGACTTTACGCTTTCTTTTTTATGTGTTGCTGCTGCTGCTAAGTCGCTTCAGTTGTGTCCGACTCTGTGCGACCCCATAGACAGCAGCCCACCAGGCTCCCCCGTCCCTGGGATTCTCCAGGCAAGAACACTGGAGTGGGTTGCCATTTCCTTCTCCAATGCACGAAAGTGAAAAGTGAAAGTGAAGTCGCTCAGTCGTGTCTGACTCCTAGCAACCCCATGGACTGCAGCCTACCAGGCTCCTTTGTCCATGAGATTTGCCAGGTAAGAGTACCGGAGTGGTTGCCTACTGCTTAATTAAGCAGTTGCCTACTGCTTAATTTTGAGTTACTTATGTTAGGGGCATCCCTGTGCACAGGGGACTCAGAAGGTCTTATTTCAGTTCTTCTAGGAAGGGTTATCATCTCTGAGCCACTTGGGTGCTCTGTGGGGTCAAGAGTGCTGGCCAAGTCAAGCTCAAAAGATGCAGTGTTCCCAGCAGACGCTTCTGGGGGAGTTGTCATCAGTTAGATGGGCAGAAACCAGGACTGGAGGGAAGGACTCACCCACAGAGGTGGTGAATATGACTAAGGCTTCTGCACTACCCAAGGCTGAGCCAAGGGGCAAGGGAAGGTGTGGTTCATATGTGTCCCCCAAGTCAGCCAGGCTGAGAGATGATGCCAGAAAGATACTTGCTATGATGGAATCTGTGAACAGTATTCCAACTCTTTCTCTAAGCTGCCCGGTTAAACACCTAGAGGTTCTAATCTCATAGCTGTTGGGAACCCAGATCTCTGCCCTCCAGCTGATCCAGTTCTGCTAGCTGTGTTTAGCTGTGATAGACCCAGCGTTGATGTACTCCATAAGGCATTCAGTTTGGACTGGGGTGTTAGTAACCCAAGATTCCATCTTAGGCTCCTGGGATGTCTTGTTCCTCTGGTTGGATATTTTATGTTTTCTATTAGAACTTTAGGTATGATGATGCATTAGGTGCTTATTTTACTAGTGCCTGTTGGTAGCAGATATTTACACTGCCTGAGAGAAACAGCCCTTCATGTTCTTATAAAGATTGACTGGTTGATATCACAGCATTCATGATTGGTGTTAATACAGGGGGTGGGTAGCCTTAATCTTGAAATGGTCGATTATACTTTTGGAGCAGAAACAATTTAGTTCCCTGAAATCAAGCTCTGTTGCCTATGTGGTCACAATTCTCTAACTGACCACAGAACACGTTAAAATGGATGTCTAGGGGTGTGGTGTCTAAGAATAATTTTTGAGTACCATTTTCACTGGTGATAAATCTCAATCACTTAGTCATGTTGCTACTTCAGTGAGCTATTCTTTTGAGTGTTAAAGTATTTTTTCCTCCTTCCCCCATCCCTCTTCTATTTGAATGAGGTGGCTGCATGAAGCTTTCTTTCACCCAGGTAATGGGGCCAAGTAAAAGTTTGACTCCTTTTCACATTTACTTAGGTTTTATGGTGCTGAACTTTGAGATATTTTCTCGCCTCCTTAGTTATTACGCTGTTCCACACAACCGCGAGATTGCAAGCTTTTTGCATGATTGCAGATCCCATCACCTAGTTTCAAACACAGGACCAAATCCATCCCAGTTTCCATCATTTACCTGTCAGCAATGCAATATCACAATAATTTATTACAAAAATTTTTCTTTCCCACCTAACTTCCAGGAAAGCACTTGTAAGAGAACTTGATGTATTTTTTCAGTAGAACTAAATGGGAGAAAAACCTGGCTTGGCTGACTTATGTCTGGCTTTGAAAATGTTCCCTTAGAATGCAAGTGAGTTCAGTCTGGTGATACTAAAGAGTGTCATTTAATATTGATTTATCTCAAAACCCCAATGTCTGAATTTCTTCGATCCAATATTTCTGTAGTTACCAGTCTTTATCTTGTACTTCAGATTCAGAAGGCAGCAAACAACACACCAATTCTTTTACTACACCTCTGTTTCTTCCTGAGCATTTTTCCAAAGGACCTGTTTGTTTTTATTCACATGTTAACCTTTTAGCTGAGTAGCTAGAGGGAGCCAGAACATGTGCAACTAAACAGGAGTGGTGGCTCAGGGTTCTTATCATATTGATCAACTGTGGGCTAGAAGAACCTGGCAGGGAAAGATGGAGAGACAGCTCAGTAGTCTAGTTAGTTCTGTTCCAAGAAGGCATGAGAGGGAAGGCAGGTAAGTTGGGGAATTTGTTTGGACATGTGGCAACCACTGCAAATCCAGGCCATCCCACTCCACAGAGACTTGGGACCCAACCATTTCCGTATTTAAACTCCTGTGAATATCAGTGAAGCAATAGCTCAGTGAAGGAATAACTGGGAATTCTGATAAAAAAAATCACTCATTAGTTTTAATTTTTAATATAGTAGTTTTACCATATCACTTTCTGAAGTTGCCACTGAATCTTGCCTCACTATTTACTCTATTTTCCACCCTTGGGGAAATGGTTATAATAAGGAAACAGTTTTTCTTTGAGACTCAGCTCAAAGAAACAGACAACTGTGAAGCAGTTCTCTCTCATTAAAAAATAAGTTATTTTTCCTCAAATAAACCTATGCACAATACTGGAAATAGATTTACCCTGGAAAAGATCATCATTATTCTACGTTGCCCAGGAATCTTTGAACAGTACAGTACAATATGCAATAGTATTTAATGGTACTAATAGTATTTAATAGGACAGTGCTGGGATTGGCAAGCTTCTCCTGTAAAGGGTCAGATAGTAGATACTTTAGTCTTCTGGCTATGGGCCCTCTGGCTAATTAACTCAACTCTGCTGTGTATTGTGAAAGGGGTCATAGCAACACATAAGCAAATGGGTGTGCCTGTGTTCCTAGAAAACTTTATTTATGGATACATAAATTTGAATTTGATGTAATTTTTACATGTCGCTAAATATCCTTCGCTTTCTTTTATTTTGCACGTGGATTTGAGACCAGGATCTGTAATTAACTGGACTTGCGGCCTCAAGGATATTACTCAGCTTGCCCAAACCCTAGTTTTCCATCTGTAAAGTGTAAATTATAATATTCAAGCTCTCATGGTAGATGAGAATTAAATGAGATAATTCATGAAAGTGCCGTGAATGCCCCAAACACTACACAGTGTAGGGGGTTCTGCTGTTTTGTTATTATCGTCCAGACTGCATTTTGTCAAAATCAAATAGTAGCCTGACCAAGTTTTGACTTCTAGATGACACTACATCCAGAAGCTCTCTGAGGTGCATTTTACTCCATTTTGAATTAAAGGATGACATTTGCATAAATACAGGTTGGCCATAAAATCTAGAAACAAGATGTTATTAATTGACTCTGTTGTAATGCAATATCAATGAAACATTTATTAGGTATCTACTGTTTATATTTTTTTACTTCATAGCCATCCACTGACAAGAAATGATAGACAAAGCTCACCATCTGTGTAAACATTTAACTTTCAACTGCCCTTTGGACTCTTTTGAATCAGAGCATCACCCGAGTCACGGCAAGACTGAAAACTAGTCAGACTAGCTTGGCAAGCTCTTTTGGAAACGACTATATTTTATTTTATTTTTTGTCTTGAATCACTTAGCTAACCAAAGTCAAATAATTTCACATTCTTTCGGTGAGTTCAAATAGTTATTGAATGGAGCTTTTGTCCACTGGCACCCACATTCATAAACACTTTCTGAATATCCCAAAGATAGTGACTTCAACCTAAGTACAAAAGCAAAGGGGGAGAAAAGTAAGAAAACTTAGGGAGAGAAAAACAGGAATGTTGCTTGGAAACTTCAAAACTTAGGCTTTTAAATAAAGTCATAAATATTTTTAAAATTATAGAGTATCATGAGAAATAGACATTTTAGAGCCTTCGTTTGGTTAAACCGGCAAGAGAAAATTGTGCTTTAGAAATAGGCTGAACTTTTTAGATACAGTGGCTGGAATTAATATTCAGGAACATAAGATACTAACCTAAATCGATGGAACTAGAACTGGAGAATGAGGGAAACAGCAAAGAGAGGGTTGGATGGAAGAAGGGGGTGGGGAAAGAGACATTTCCTTCCCGCGGACCTAGAGTGTCTATGTATTGGACCAAACCAGGCCAGAAGGCCATATTTTGAAGAGATTGAAAAGCAATGACCTGACCTTACAGGGATCGCAAGGGTGTTAATCCAAAAGAGTATAGTCTGCCCATGGGACATCTAGAAATATAAATGATTTTATTCGTTACATAAAGCTGACATAAACAGGTGGTCTTCTAGTTGGAAAGCATGTTGGGGTGGGTGGCAACGAGAATCTGAGGGTCTCAGCAGCCCTTGGGGAGGTCATGCTTCCAGCTGAGTCTGTCTTTTCTCCAGATTGGGGTCAGCTGTGGCAAGTTGTAACCCTTTAGTCTAAAATTCTTATCTGGCTAATGATACAGCCATGCTTTTATGGGAAAGGGACTCAAATATGCTGCCGGACAGATCAAAATATCATGTTGAGAGTGATCCTCATTCATTATGAATATTGAAGGATTAAAATAGGCTTATTTATTTCAATAATGCTGGATTTCCTATGGAAATAAACAAGGGACTGAGTGATCGGAGACTGGATATGGTGGAAGAGAATGGGTAGAAACTGTAGTCAGCTTTGCTGGACTGTCAATGAAAAACACCTTTCAATACTTGCTACTTAGAAAATTCAGTCTTAATGAGCTTCTTTCAGTTCCAAATCTTAACAGTTGACACAAAATACACTGTTAAACTGTGTTAGCAACAATTGTAGAAAAATAGACATGTTTGATAAGGACATTCTAATAAAAGGTTCTTCTGGAGCATCATCATTTATAGATTCAGAGGCTCACATTACAAAAACGAGATTTGGTTCGTGTTCCATCTCCAACCACATTGACACCAAAGACAGTGATAAAAGGGGAAAGGCCTCACACATGGGTGTCCTGTCACAGACACAGAACTGACACTGTGTCTGCCCAAAGAGTTGCTAAGGCTCTTTGCTCAGTTGTGTGCAAGGGGCCCCACCCCAACCAGACAAGTCTGTGTTTTGTCCTTCAAGTCTTAGTAAAGCATTTGGAAAGGCCCGCTGAGTCTCCAGGAGCTACGTTAGCAGACTTCTTGCAGCCCCAGCTGATCTTGCTTTGTGCTACCACGCCTTTCCCTGCAACTCCTGGTGCTGCAGGGTTAGCGTCCCCAAGGCAAGAGTGCCCTTTCTAAGGCTACAGTGAGGTAAGGCCACAGTGCCTCCCTACAGCCTGGCAAGAAACACACAGGGCTCCCTCCTCCTCAACTACAACCTCCTTTTTGGAGTGTGTGGAATGAAAAAAACTAACACATAGTCAATGCAAAAAGTGAAATGTTGGCAAAGAGGCAAGAGCTACGGCCAACAGTTTTGTTTTCCATATGATCAGAGCCAAGACGTAATTGTCTTGATAAAAGGTGTCAGAAGTGGGAGAAGAGAGACACCCTCCCTCCCCCGCCATGTCAAACTTAGGAGTTACTTTCCTTATCTCTGGGACATGCTTTTTAGTACACGAGGTCCCCAAACTACAGTGAAGGCCTGTGCTATCTGGTTAGGGAAGGCAAGGGCAACAGGAAGGGGCAGCTAGTTTGAGCTCTGCAACCTCCACGGTGCAAAGCCTCAAACTGAGCACAGCTGTAGGAGCTGAAAATGAACTTGGATCCAGTCAATGAATATCTGTGATGGATGGTTGTGTTAGGGAACACACAGGTTATAAATGCAAAATTAACACGAAAGGATCTGTTTCAGTGCAAAATCTCCACCTGCCCTTGAGGTTTTGTCTAAGATTCTCTTCTTTCTCTTATTTTTTCATTTGAAATATTTTTCATTTTTGAAAATTAGATTTTCAGTACAAAATATTGTTCCTTCCTTCCCTCCTTCTCTCCTTTCTTCTTTCTTTCTTTTTTCATTTACCTTTGCAGATTAAAACGAATTAAGACTGTCATTTTTTTGGTCATTTTCTTTGACTGGGAGACACTTTGAATTTATAGTCTCTAACCTGTGGCATACTCTAGAGCGATTCTTTATTAGACCATCACTAAGACTGTTGATCTAATCATTGAATACTGAGCTCTGGTAATGTCATCATCATCATCATCATAAATACCAATGCAAGGAATTCTGACGGCTAAGCCCCTAGGTACAGGAAGGGTGTCAGATGGAGTCAAGGTGTGTGAGAGCAGTGATTGTAATATACTTTGCCCACTGCATGCCATCGTGAATTTCATGACTTTAGACCCAAACCATCTTTTACAAACTTACCATGTCTCGTCTTTAAACTGTGTTTATAGAGTGGAAACAGTAGGAGAGTCAGTGGTTTTGTAGAAGAAAACGTTCTCAAACTACGGTTCTACAAAGGGCGAAACTCACTGGAAAAGCATCAACACATCACTGATGGGAATTCCCTGGTGGTCCCACGGTTAGGCCTTGGCACCCCTCCCCTTGCAGGGCCCCAGGTACAATCCCTGGTCAGGGAATGAAGATCTCACAAGCTTCGAAGAGTAGTCACCCCTACCCCTCCACCCCACCCCCCAAAAGAAAGAAGGAAAAAAAACCCACACACACACAAGAAACAAAAAAAATGCACATCATTGGTGGCATGCCAGAGCATGTTCTCCTCCTGAAATTCTGCCCCAAGCTAATCAGTGAGGTCCTTGTAGTCTTAAAAAAGAGACCTCAGTTTTGTAAACATTTCACAGTATATCAGCATATTGGTGATGAGTTTTGCCATCTACTGGACCTCCAAACTTCCCCCAGACCTATGGCTTATTAGAGTCAACGAAAGGGGTCAGTGAGGTACCCAAACGGCTGCCAGTCTGGGACACAGAACGAAGGCCATGCACTAACGGGCCAGCGGTCGATGGGATCAAAGAAATCCAGAAAACAGAGACATCAGAACAGAAATGCCTACTGTACTTTGGGGATCATTTTTTTAAATCTTATTTCTAAAGTTATATATCTAAACCTACATTGATTTTACATCTATGTACAGTATTTAGAAGTTGTGTTCTACAGTACTTTTGTACATGCTGGGTTTTATTACTAACTGCAAAAGAAAATAATTACATAAGGCATATATATGTACAGTGCTTTGTCTTCACCTCACCTGGGTCCTATAACTGCAACGCCCACAGAGGGCAAGCACCTCGCCCCGTGGATGAAATTTATTGAGATGTGTAAAACGGAGGGCTCGACTCCATGTCTCACTGCATGAATGAATAGGCACCAGAGACCTTCCTCGTCATATCCCAGGGAAACTCTTTGATGTACTCTTTTGAGTGATCTGCTATTTTACAACACATGCAGGGGAGTAGCGTAAATCTCTAGTCAGATGTGCCCTATCCCGGGAGGAGACCAGGCTGGGGCCACAAATGAGGGCATATATCACCTTAACCCAATCTGCAAGCTACCTCGTCAATCTGAATTAACTGAGAGGGCAGGTAGATATTTTACACCTTGAAGATTTGTTTCCTGGTAATGCCAAACTTAAATATAAGGAAAGAACAGAGTAAGAGACAGAAAAGAAAGAGAATGAGAGACAAGGGAAGGTTTCGGGGGGTGGGGCGTGGGGTTGGAGAGGAGAAGGGGCAGCCCCGGGCCCGGGGACTAAACTTTGGATTCATTCTCTAGGTTTGCCACGTCACCATTCCTCTCTGTCTGCTCCTCAGGGTTCTTTTCCTCCTCCTCAGTCTCCAGTTCTGCGTGTTGGTTGAGTTTGCTGGAGACAGACCAGCTCAGGGGCAGCTCGGCCCTGCTGGCTAACTCGGCCAGCTCTTTGGCACTGAGAGATGGGGTGCTGGTCTCGTAGGTCTCGTGGAAGCTGTTGTAGTCGACTTCGTAGAACCCATCCTCCAGCGTTAGGACAGGTGTGAATCGGTACCCCCAGAGGATCTCACTGGTGATGTAGGAGCTTCGAGCTTGGCACGTCATCCCTGCAGAGAGAATAGAAGCATTAGTGTGTGTGTGTGTGTGTGTGTGTGTGTGTGTGAGTGTGTGTGTGTGTGTGTGTGCAGGCTTCCCACTGACCAGGGGGCTCAGGGAGTTGGGCAGTACTGCTGCGTGTAGTGTTGAGACTGTGACCTGCATAGGCTGTTGTAACAGGGAGGAACAGATCTGACTCCATATTTTATCTGCTTCCTTTAACCTTTGCACTCTGTTGTTTTTGCTGCAACTTACAAATGTTGCCGATAGCCTGAAATATACAGGAGACCCCATTTTCAAACTTCTGATCTTTGAAGGCATAACATTGTCCTATTGGTATAGAGACAAAAAGTTGCAGAGCAGAGAATAACATTTGTCCTGCTGGAGTTTACAGGAAGGTCATGACCTGAACTATGTGGACAGTGGCAAGAAGAAAGGATTCCCGCTCTGAGAAGTTTGATGTTTTCGAACTGTGGTGCTGGAGAAGACTCTTGATAGTCCCTTGGTCTGCAAGGAGATCCAATCAGTCCACCCTAAAGGAAATCAGTCCTTAATATTCATTGGAAGGACAGACGCTGAAGCTGAAGCTCCAATACTTTGGCCACCTGATGCAAAGAGCCGATTCATTGGAAAAGACCCTGTTCCTGGGAAGGATTGAAGGCAGGAGGAGAAAGGGGTGACAAAGGATGAGATGGTTGGATGGCATTATTGGCTCAATGGACATGAGTCTGAGCAAACTCCAGGAGGTAGTGTAAGACAGGGAAGCTGGGGTTCCCTGCTGTAGTCCATGGGGTCCCAAGGAGTCAGACATAACTGAGCAACTGAACAATGACAACCATACACCCTCCCCTTTTAATATAAAAGGAGCCTGAATCCTAAGTCAGGTAAGATGGTTCTTTGGGACACTAGTCCATCATCTTCTTGGTTTGCTGGCTTTCCAAACAAAGACAACTCCTCTCTCGATTTACTGGCCTGTTGAGCAGTTCAAGCTTGGACTCGGTAACAGTGCCACAGCTAAGGAGATGTGTTTCCTGTCACAGACGTCTAGTTGTTTCTATATGCATGTGCTCTCCTGCAGAGTCCCAGGGAGCAAGGTGGGAGTCCTGGCGCACAGCAGGCAGTGCTTGCCTGCGAGGTCACACGCACACGGGGGGGCACACTCATGTGGCTGCACCTCGTCCACGTTTTGCTCCAAATTCATCTGAGGTCATGACTGCGATCTGACATTGCTTTCAGAGGCTTAGCCTGAGTCCCACTGGGATTTGAGTGCTCTAGCCACAGACTTAAAGAAAGTTGACATATGAACTACACTTACATGCCCTTAAGCTGGAGGCCTACATCCCTGACACGTAGGCCATGACAGTGGTTCCCCAAATAAGGCTGGAAAGGAAACCCATCCGAGTCTGCACTTTCCCTAGGACTAGTGGAGGTGTCTTTCAGCTCATGCAATAACATAACAAAGTCGCTCCCCACCTCACCGCCCTTCCTGCTTATAGACAAGAAAACTTTTTCTAATTTGCACAAAAATGCCGTGTGAGCTACTGGCAGCCCAGGAGTCTGGAGTCACTTCCTTTTACATGTGAAAAGGCAGAACAAGGGAAATCCCACCTGTTACCTTAAGGAGAGAAAACCAGGCAACAGGCTTGGGGTGAGATAGGGGAATGTCATTGGTGCATTTTTCTGCCCCCACGAGGTCAAAGAATTCTCTTATGAAACTTCTCAGGAACTGGAAGCATTCATTCAGCCATCCCTTCAGGTCTGATTTTCCCTTTAGCTCAGTAAGCTCAGTGCTAAAAGCCCATCCTGTTTTTAGGGGCCCATGAAAACTTTTATTTTCTTTTAAAGTCAGAAGAAAAAAAGAGATTTCAGATAGAAGAAAATATTAATATATTCATCTCTATATAAAGTATATTACATATTCAGTGGACATGAGTTTGAGCAAACTCCAGGAGACAGTGAAGGACAGGGAAGCCTGGCGAGCTGCAGTTTATGGGGTCTCAAAGCGTCGGGCATGGCTGAGGGACTGAACAACGAGCAACAACAGCATATCACATATTATGTGTGCAGCCCGCTCAGTCACTTAAGCAGAGTCTGACTCTTTGTGATGCCATGGACTGTAGCCCGCCAGGCTCCTCTGTCCCTGGGATTTCCCAGACAAGAATACTGGGGTGGGTTGCCATGCCCTCCTCCAGGGGATCTTCCTGACCTAGGGAGCGAACTTGTGTCTCTTGCATTGCAGGCAGATTCTTGACCACTGAGCCACCGGGGAGGCCCTCATTACATATCATATGAAGTAGGTTATATACTTCATACATATTATATCATGTAATTCTATAAAAATATAGCTAAACATTTAAAAAATGGAATAAAGAGACCGTAAAGGTGAAGCTCTGTAGGACTCACGGTATTCCTACTGCCTCCTCGTGTTCATTCATCCAGGGGAGCAACCAGTCACTCACATATTGTCCGTCAGGACAGTTAATAACATGCATTAAGCAATTGCTTTATGCTGGATGCAGTTGGGGTAAGGAGAATAGGACACAGGTTTTACACAGAAGGGTTCAGATCTACAAAATATTCCCACAGCAGTGCATTGATTTCTCATGGCTAAAAGAAGAAAAAGATCCTAAGAATCGGGACTTAAGGAGGCAGGGACTAAAGGACTGACCTGCTGCAGCTGGCAGAGTCTGAGCCCGCACAGTCCTCATTTAGCCCTTTGCTCTTCCTCTGACCCTCCAAACTGAATGCTATCCTTCTTCGATGTTTTCCTGACTCGCCAATGATTTGGTCCCCTCACCCCCTATGCCTCTAAAACAAGTTTACAAGGCTACTAGGCATTGCAAAGCAAAGAACAACAGCATCTTGTTTTCATTTTTCAAAGAATGTTTCTCTTTGGAGTTAGCAAGTCTTTCGCTGTGTTTGGGAGTCTTGGGGGAAGGCAGGTGATGGCAGGGTTATACAGGCTCAAAGTGAGGCGCAGACAGGAAGTCAAAAGGAAAAATGATAAAACAACTATAACTTTTTTCCCATAAAAGAAGCATATGTTTATTTTAACATGACTAGAAAACAGAGACAGGCACATAAAATAATATCCACCCAGATTTTCATTTCTGGTTATGTAAATAGCCAAATTTACATACAGACTGGTTCCAAATAGGAAAAGGAGTACATCAAGGCTGTATATTGTCACCCTGCTTATTTAACTAATATGCAGAGTACGTCATGAGAAATGCTGGGCTGGAGGAAGCACAAGCTGGAATCAAGATTGCCGGGAGAAATATCAATAACCTCAGATATGCAGATGACACCACCCTTATGGCAGAAAGTGAAGAACTAAAGAGCCTCTTGATGAAAGTGAAAGAGGAGAGTGAAAAAGTTGGCTTAAAGCTCAGCATTCAGAAAACTAAGATCATGGCATCTGGTCCCATCACTTCATGGGAAATAGATGGGGAAACAGTGGAAACAGTGTCAGACTTTATTTTTCTGGGCTCCAAAATCACTGCAGATGGTGACTGCAGCCATGAAATTAAAAGACGCTTACTCCTTGGAAGGAAAATTATAACCAACCTAGACAGCATATTAAAAAGCAGAGACATTACTTTGTCAACAAAGGTCTGTCTAGTCAAGGCTATGGTTTTTCCAGTAGTCATGTTTGGATGTGAAAGTTGGACCATAAAGAAAGCTGAGTGCCGAAGAATTGATGCTTTTGAACTGTGGTGTTGGAGAAGCCTCTTGAGAGTCCTTTGGACTTCAGGGAGATCCAACCAGTCCATCCTAAAGGAGATGGGTCTTGGGTGTTCATTGGAAGGACTGATGTTGAAGCTGAAGCTCCAATACTTTGGCCACCTGATGCAAAGAGCTGACTCATTGGGAAAGACCCTGATGCTGGGAAAGATTGAGGGCAGGAGGAGAAGGGGATGACAGAGGATGAGATGGTTGGATGGCATCAGTGACTCAGTGGACATGGGTTTGGGTGGACTCCGGGAGTTGGTGATGGACAGGGAAGCCTGGCGTGCTGCGATTCATGGGTCACAAAGAGTCGGACACGACTGAGCAACTGAACTGAACTGAAAATAGCCAAATGGAACTAGAAATTAAAAATACAACGATTAAAATTAAACTCTATATGTTAAATTTATATTAAAATCAATCAGTTTCACATCTGACTGGAATTGGTTGAAGAGAGAATCAGAAACTTGAGATACAGGTGTGAAGAAACAACGCAGGAAGCAGCCAAGAGGATGTCCTCGGCAGTGATGGGGAAGGGACTTCTGAAAACCCTCTCCTCCATGAAGGTAACGAGAACATTCGGAGAAATTGACAAGACAAATTCTTTAAAACTCTGTAAATAAACTCCAGGAGTGTTTGTTCAAGAAAAATGGCGGAATCTCAGTAAGAACCCTGAGCTTGGCAAAGTTTCAACGTCCCCCTGCTCAGCTTATGTTAGCCTTAAAAAGCAATAGCTTGGGCTTCCTCTGGGGGCTCAGTGGTAAAGAATTGACCTGCCAATGCAGAAAACATAGGTTTGGCCCCTGGTCCGGGAGGACCCCACTTCTGAGGGGCAACTAAGCATGTGAGCCACCACTGCTGAAGTCTGTGCATTCCAGAGCCCATGGTCTGCAAGCAGAGAGGCCACCACAATGAGAAGTCCATGCACGGCACCCAGAGAGTGGCCCTGCCTGCTCCAACTAGAGAAAAAGCCCGGCCATCAGTGAAGACCCAGCACAGACAACAATAAAAAAAAACGCACAAACAACAAATCCAGTAGCCGGCAATTGTGGTGCAAAAGAGCAGTGAGCAACTCCTGGAGGGGTGGGAACGGAATTGGAGCTCTTTCAAAGTCTCATGTTCAGAACTGTCATTATGTGAAGTTTCTAGCAGTTCCCTTGGAGAAGGAAATGGCAACCCACTCCAGTGTTCTTGCCTGGAGAATCCCAGGGATGGAGGAGCCTGGTGGGCTGCCGTCTATGGGGTCACACAGAGTCGGACACGACTGAAGTGACTTAGCAGCAGCAGCAGCAACAGCAGCAGCAGCAGTTCTCTAGAAAGCCCCGTTCACAAAACATGTCTCTTTTTTGACCAGGCACAGATCTTGCCCAATGAAAATAGCTTTTTCCCTTGGGTCATTTGTTGAAAACAACCAGTGGCTAAATTTTGTACTCCCCTTTCCCCAAATACATATGTTGTTCCAACCCCCCAGAACCTCAGATTGTGACTGCATTTAAAGATAGGGTCTTCAAAGAGGTAATTAAATTAAAATGAAGCCATGCAGGGGTGTCCTAATTCTCTGTGACTGGTGTCATTACGAGAAGAGATTAGTTATACGGACAAGGACAGAGGAAAGACTATTTGAAGACACAGGGAGAAGATGGCCACCTCTGTTCACAGGCTGAGCAGAGAGCAGCCAACCTTGCCAGCGCCTTCATCTTGAGCGCCTCACCTCCAGAATTATGAGACAATGAATTTCTGGTGTTTAAGCCTCCCAGTCTGTAGTGCGTTGTGATGTCAGCCCTAACAAATGAATGTGCGTATTGAATTTCAGTGGGATAGTCAAATACATTTTCATAGCACCACTTTAATAAGATTTTGTTGTTGTTCAGTCACTGAGTCACGTCTGACTCCTTGCAACCCCATGGACTGCAGCACGCAAAGGCCTCCCTGTCCTTCACTATCTCCCATAATTTGCTCAAACTCATGTCTGTTGAATTGGTGATGCCATCCAACCATCTCATCCTCTGTCATCCCCTTCTCCTCCTGCCTTCACTCTTTTCCAGCATCAAAGTTTTTTCTAATGAGTCGGTTCTTTGAATCAGGTGGCCAAAGTGTTGGAGCTTCAGCATCAGTCCTTCCAATAAATATTCAGGCTTGGTTTCCTTTTGGATGGACTGGTTTGATCTCCTTGCAGTCCAAGAGACTCTGAAGAGTCTTCTCCAACACCACAGTTCAAAAGCATCAATTCTTCAGTGTTCAGCCTTCTTTATGGTCCAACTCTCACATCTGTACATGATTATTGGAAAAACCATAGCTTTGACAATATGGACCTTTGCTTTGTCAGCAAAGTGTTGTCTGTGCTTTTTAATACTCTTTCTTGGTTTGTTACAGCTTTTCTTCCAAGGAGCAAACCTCTTTTAATTTCAAGGATGCAGTCACTGTTCACAGTGATTTTGGAGCCCAAGAAAATAGTCTGTCACTGTTTCCATTTTTTTCCCCATCTACTTGCCATGAAGTGATGGGACCAGATGCCATGACCTTAGTTTTCTGAATGTTGAATTTTAAACCAGCTTTTACTGTGTGTAGACTAGATAGCTAGTGGGAAGCTGCTCTCTGGCACAGGGGGCTCAGCTCTGTGCTCTGCGATGGCCTGGAGGGTGGGATGGGGGCGGGTGGGAGGGCGGCTCAAGAAGGAGGGGATATATGTGAGCATAGAGCTGATTCACGTTGTACAGCAGAAACTAACACAACAGTGTAAAGCAAATCTCCTCCAATTTAAAAAAATGACTAAGTGAGATTTAAACAAATGCTCATGGATGCTTTTCCAAGTTTTATCCATCTTTTGGTGTCCTAATTCATTGTAGAAGAGACAAAAAAAGAATATGAATGTATTTGTCTAACAGTATTAAAAAGTATTTCTAGTGTAAGCCGTGAATTTTCATTTCCTTCAGAAAGATCCCTGTCTTACATATTGACATTGGTCCCAGTCCATTCTTAGAAAAAATGTGATTTTTACTGTTGTTGAAAAAATAACCAAATAAAACCCACTAAGATGGAGCTGCCAACATTGCATCAGTGTGTGACAATGGAGCCCTTGTGATTTCCAGCGTCCCTTAACTCAGTGAAGTGTGACTGACCCTGAGAACAATTTTTCATGGATTTTGTTTTAGGCTTTGGAATGAGTGTGAGCAGAGGAGGCAGAATTTTATTTCTTCAATAAGGAAGATGAAATATGAAAAGCATACAAACATTGGCAACACTGATAAAGGAAAACAGGAATGATGAATGTATATGCACCACGCAGGTCATTGTTTAGATACCGTGTATCTGTATATGTGGGCTTCCCAGACGGCTCAGTGGGGAAGGATCTGCCTGCCAAGCAAGAAACCCCAAGTGGGTTTGATCCCTGGGTCAGGCAGATCCCCTAGAGGAGAGCATGACAATCTACCTCAGTATTCTTGCCTGGGAAAAGCCATGGACAGAGGAGCCTGGCGGGTACAGTCCATGGGGTCACAAAAGAGTCAGACACGACTAAAGAGTCAGACACGACTAACAGCAACAAATCTATACGTACATAGAAACAATAAAATAAGAGGAGACTTTCTTGAATCCAGAAAAAAAGAAGATTCAGTGTATACGCAGTTGTGTTTGTTTTTCGTATCAGAAAGATCATTACATTATCCTGAGGTAGGTTTCTTAAGCCAGCGAAATAATCTGTGGAAAACGAGATACTTCTTTTGTCGAAATGAGCAAAACCTGAAAAATCTGATCTCCAAGTTGGGGGGCACAGCCTTTACTCTGGGCTGTCTTGCTGTTTGCATTTCTAATTCTTATGCTTGTATTTGTGCTGTTTGCTTTATCTTGAATGCCTTTTCTTCAGCAGCATCTTGTTTGTCTTATCAGAGCCGATTTATTATCTCCTTTTCTACCTCCTCTGGGACTGATGGGCTTCCCTCATAGCTCAGCTGGTAAAGAATCTGCCTGCAATGCCGCAGACCTTGGTTTGATCCCTGGGTTGGGAAGATCCCCTGGAGAAGGGAAAAGGCTACACACTCCTGTATTCTGGCCTGGAGAATTCCATGGACTGTATAGTCCATGGGGTCGCAAAGAGTCGGACATGGCTGAGCGACTTTTTCACTTTCACTGGGACTGACCCCTCTTGAATTAGGACTGGGAACCCAGGGCTAGCAGGACAGACAGCACAGTGACATCACATCCCAGCCTTCTCACAGCTTCTGCAACTCAGGCTAAGCTTCTGGTTTCTTTGTCATCTGGTGCCCTTGTTGGATTGTGAATGCCTCGAGGTTTCTTTATCTTTTTTTTTTATCTCCATACCATTTAGCAAGTCTTTCACTGTAGGACAGTCCTCTCAGATACCTGTTGTTAAGTGAAGAGGATGGACCTAAGGAACTCTAGAGAAATGTTGATTAGAAATGTCTGACATGTATCATTAAATTAAAAGATGGCTTGTGGTCCTTAGAAAAGAAAGTGGGAAATTTTTGCTTCCTGTGTTATATCAGATTATCTGGGAAGGACTCTCAGCTACAATGTGAACTAGATACCAGAAAATTACAAACATTTAAATTTTATCCAAAGTAAGTTCAATAAAAAGTAAGGGATGGGATTTCTGGGCTTGGTGAAGATGGAGTCAGTTCAGCCTTTCCTTCCCATTGCTTACAGCCAAGACTTCTGGACAAAATACAAAACCAGTCACTTGCAGACTCTGGAATGTTACCACTAGGGGGCTGATAAGGGTTTAAAAGTCAACATTCAGAAAACTAAGATCATGGCATCCAGTCCCATCACTTCATGGCAAATAGAAGGGGAAATAATGGAAACAGTGACAGATTTTATTTTCTTGGGCTCTAATATCACAGCGCATGGTGACTGCAGCCATGAAATTAAAAGATGTTTACTCTTTGGAAGAAAAACTATGACAAACCTAGACAGCATATTAAAAAACAGAGACATTACTTTGCCAACAAAGGTCCGTATAATCAAAGCTGTGGTTTTTCCAGTGGTCACGTGTGGATGTGAGAGTTGGACCATAAAGAAAGCTGAGCACGGAAGAGTTGATGCTTTTGAACTGTGGTGTTGGAGAAGACTCTTGAGAGTCCCTTGGACTGCAAGGAGATCAAGACAGTCAATCCTAAAGAAAACCAAGCCTGAATATTCATCGGAAGGACAGATGCTAAAGCTGAAGCTCCAATACTTTGGTCACCTGATGCAAAGAACTGACTCACTGGAAAAGACCCTGATGCTGGGAAAGATTGAAGGCGGGAGGAGAAGGGGATGACAGAGGATGAGATGGTTGGATGGCATCACCGACTCAATGGACATGAGTTTGAGTAAGCTCTGGGAGTTGGTGATGGACAGGGAGGCCTGGCGTGCTGCGGTTCACGGGGTCACAAAGAGTTGGACATGATCAAGTGACTGAACCAGCAATACTTTGTAACATAATATGTGACATACATTATTTTGTACTTATTAAGTACTATATTTTAAAAAGGGCTTCCCTGGTGGCTCAGACGGTAAAGTGTCTGCCTGCAATGCGGGAGACCTGGGTTCAATCAGTAATTCCATTTTTTTTGTAGTATTAGCCCGCTTATCTTTTGTGCAAGGGCCCTTCTTGTTCTGTGTTTTCAAAACTGTTTTTTTTTTTCCTTTTTTTCCCTTGAAGAATAGTTGATTTACAATGTGTTAGTTTCAGGTATACAGCAAAGTGATTAAGTTATATGTGTATATATTCTTTCCAAAGTATTCTCCAATGTGGTTTATTACAAGATACTGAACAGGTCCCTGTGCTATAGAGTAGGTCCCTGTTGTTTATATGAACTTACTCTTTTTATGTAAAGAATTGGAAACAGTAGGAAAGAATTGTGACATAATCTAATCTATATAATTCTGCTTTGTACTACCATTTATGGGTTTCCCTGTAGCTCAGCTACAGGTGAAGAATCTGCCTGCAAAGCAAGAGACCCTGGTTCAATTCCTGGGTCAGGAAGATCTACTGGAGAAGGGATAGTATACCCACTCCAGTATCCTTGGGCTTCCCTGGTGGCTCAGATTGTAAAGAATCCGCCTGCAATGCAGGAGACCTGGGTTTAATCCCTGGGTTGGAAAGATCCCCTGGAGAAGGGAACAGCTACCCACTCCAGTGTTCTGGCCTGGAGAATTCCATGCAGTGTACAGTCCATGGGGTCCCAAAGAGCTGGATTGTCATTTAAATGTTTTCGAGCATCTGTTGGCTCAAAATGGCTATAATGATTTTCTTGAAGCTATTCTGTTCTCAGAACTGCTAACCACTATTTTTTCGGGTGATATTTATTAAGTGCAGCCCATGTGCTAAGTACTGCATTCCTAGCCTCAAGGGATGAACAGTCCATCTTTCATTCCTGGAGCAGTTCAGCCTCAGATATTCTGACTGGCACTTT